>NC_085858.1:47845803-47915803 GCF_034702125.1 Engraulis encrasicolus | reverse complement strand
CATAGCGTAACGCTAACATCAAGAAGCTAACGTAAAGAAGCTAACGTAAAGATCCTAACGCGTGTCTGCCATGGACAGGGCACACGTAGACACCATGGACATCACATATACTGTACAGTGGAGATAGAAAGAGTGTGTGAACCTCTTGGCGTTACCTCGGTTTTTTAAATAAGGTTTTAATTGCTCGTAAAATATTTTCGCTTTGTCGACCTAGACAAATGGATTGTGTTTCCGGAATCAACACAGAAAAGAAAGAAATCATGTTTTTTTGTCTTAATTGAAAAGAAGTTTTAGATTAAAAATAGGTATTGGACTAGCTCAAGGTTGAGCCTTTGTGTAATTTGGCAGCAGGGCCTTCAATCCAGTCTTTTCTCATGATGCTCATAGCCAATCATCTTAATTACCCACAGTGCAGTAGGAGTTGATTTCTATGGTGCCTTTTAATGCAGTGTACAGTTTTGTACGTTGTTCTTGAGAAAAGAAACCGAATGTTTTCCAACCAGCAAAAGTTTTAGTTCACCTGCTTTGGTCCTAAAAAATGTATCACATCATATTTTTTTAGCCAACAGAATGTAATTTTATCTGAAATCATGCATGCTAAGGTCATTTAACAGTTTAAATGATTTCTAATCTAATTATGACCAATATTTAATGAACCACAATGTTACTTTTTATTTATTACTTTTTTTATCCGTTAAAGCAAGCAACACATCATGTGGTTGTTTGAAAGCTAAAAAAAAAACTTGCGTACACCCCCAGTTGAGTGATAATGACTGGACAGACCACCTGCTAGTGTAGTGTATGACAGCTAGCCTAGCTGCTCACGGAACATTAGTTGACTTTCTACATGGCACGTGTTCTTCTTATATCCTCTTGGCTGGTTTGCCCATATCTACCTTTGCAGATTTACACTAACTATCATTTGATTGGATAGTTATTTTAGCTCTGTACAGGACATTTAAAGATGATCTTTTTGTTGCACATTGCCATTCATTACGACATTCATGGTTTAAGTTAATTTCTTTCAGTGACAAAAGAAGGGGGGGGAAATCATTCAAAACATATTTTTCCTGTCACTACTGAAAACAGACTGTTTCATAATTGAAGTTGAGATAAGAGCATCGAAGAATATTTTAAGCGCACTTACGCCTTATTGCAGGTAATTCCAAAACGGTTCACTCACCTTTTCTTGCCACTGTACATAAAAATGAGGACAAGACTACGGACTGAAAACAGTGGATTTGGGGACATGTTTTTTTTTTTTTTTTTAAGGACTACAGACGTCAAAGCATGGCTGTCATGAATGTGTCAAGGGACTAAAATAATGGACAGCCAATTCAAGGAGAGAAAAAATGAGAAGAAAGAAAGGAGTAATCCTAAAAGGATGGCCAGGAGCAAATGAAATGACTTGACTGAATGAATGAACCATGGAAACAGGTGTTTTAGCAGAGAGGCGGAAGGGCTTTCCCCTGCCTCGGTCCAGCTCACTAAAGTCGTCAAAACCAGCTCTTGCACTGATCCGGACCTTTCCGGAAAGGAGTCGAGGAGGCACCGCCCCCCACCCCACCCTTCACATCACCCCGCCCACCGACATCTATGCCCTGACAATTAACAACAACCTTTGTATTATTATTTTTTATTTTTTTTGCTCTTGGACGTCATTCTTCAATGAACATCTACTACATTTAAGGTCTTCTTTTCTTTTGTGTTGTTGTTATTGACTATTTTATCACGTGTTCAAAGAGGATCTGTGCAGACTAGCCTGCAGCTCAACTCTCCAGTTGTCATTACGCCTACAGCACATCGCATGCATCCACTCTACTGTACACACGCATCCACGTCACCCGTCATTTTTGGAAGATGTGTAAATGTTCATTCTTCTTGGTTTTAAGCTTCGATTCTTCATGCTGTTGGATGGCCACAGCATGACCGACATGTGTTTTCTTGTTTGGTTTGGTTTTGTTTTGGGTGTCGAGTATCTTACTTATGTATTTCTATTTTTAATCGCATCTACAGCCATAAACCACAATGATGCTTTTTTAAAAGAAAGGACAGATGAATGTGCTTTAGAAGTGTGAGGCGTGTGTGCGTGTCTGTCTGTCTGTCTGTCTCGTTTGTGTGTGTGTGTGTGTGTGTGTGTGTGTGTGTGTGTGTGTGTGTGTGTGTGTGTGTGTGTGTGTGTGAGTGTGTGCAAGCGTTGCAAGCATTGGTTCTTGTGAGTGAGTTTTGTGTGTGTGTGTTTTCATCTTACCTATGTACTGCCATCTTGTCTTTTTTCCCTCATCTGTATCAGCCCAAGCACACAACTGGAGTAGCTAAGAAGTATGCCTAGCCCTGTACACATGCAAAGCCATCAATCTGTTTATTTATACCTACCATATATATTTTTTTGCTACGTGTATAGTCCATTTCAGTCTGTTCACTTTTAGTTTCTTAGGGCAGAGCTAGTAAGCGATGGCTCTGCTGATAAACGCCACTCAGCAGGAATGTATTGTACATGTCACTGTTTATAGTACGCCCTTTTTGATATCTGCCTATTATCAGTGTTGCTTTATAAAAACAAAAAAGGGTACCCTCTCGATCATTTTTAATTATTGTAATATTATTACCCATTTTGAATTATGTTGTGTATCATGGTGATAGAGAATGCTGAAGAATGCACTGTTGTGACTTGTTAAAGACATGTATATTGCAGAAAAGTCCTAAACGATTTGCCAGAATTTTTCAGACGGAAGAAAGAAAAAAATAATTATGTGGTTGTTGAGGGAGAAAGTTTTCTTCCTCGACCTCTGAATTGTGGACCTAAAAGAGTCTCCAAATGTACAAAATGAATTTGTTCAGTACTATTTATTAAGGTTAGTTGTTGAATTAGGACTGTGCAGTGTATTTTTGTAAACTGCTTCTCGGTGCATTTTTGAAGCCATCTATATAGACAGTAAGGTTTTGTTCAAAAAAAAATTATTAGATTTTATTTTTGTTGCTGCTGTCACAAGATGGGTAATCTGCTATGGAATAACGTTCCAAATAAAACTTTTAATTTTGAGCGCTTTTATATCCGTGTCAATGTGGCTTTTATATGTTCACTGTGTTCACTGTTTTGCCATGTAGTATGGTTACACACAAAATTGCTTGGTGCCACCCAATGACGTCTATTATTAATGTGTAGAGGTCAGTGGTGCCACCTGTTGAGAATTCTTTGTCATAACATGTCTGCATAAGTAGATAGGTGTACTAGCGTAATGTACTGTGCTGTACATGTTCAAAACAAATTTGCGAAGCTAATCTTTCGGATGGAGTCATGCCTGCCTAACCTGGGCCGGCATACTGCACAGACTAGATACAGGGGTTAATAATGGAGACACCTGTCATTTTAGAGTGGGAAGTTTCATGCAAAAATACTGAATCAAACCAAGATATTGCAAAACACGCCCACTCAATGCAAAAGCGTGTGCTCAAGTTGGGTCTCCTAAGGGGGCGTTCACCCGACATAAAGTGAATACCGGAAAAGAAACAAAATGACGCTTCTTCTTACATCCACTTTCTTTGTTTCATGGCTCAAGTGGACCAGCCTGTTGGCCAATCTTCATTAATTGCACATTGCGCCAGTAAGGTGAAGTGTGAAGATTCAATTGGCAGGATTAGAGCACAGTTTTGCTCAAAATTTTGCAATGCACACAGCATTATTGCTGACATATCAGAGTTCAAAAAGGAGAAAGTCTTGGTGTGCATGTAACTGTTGCATCTTTGACCGAGACAGCAAGTCTTGGTGATATATCAAGAGCGGCAGTATTCAAGGTAATGTCTGCATACCACCAAGAAGGATGAGCCACATCCAACAGGATTAACTGTGGATGTAAGAGGAAGCTGTCTGAAAGGGATGTTTGGGTGAAATGACAAGTGTTTCCATTAGTTTGTCCAACCCCTGTATGACTGCAGCCTATACATGGGTTCTCAATGTTTATCAACACAATGTTATGAGGAGGGGCAAGGCACTTGCAGCCAACCATGTGAGCTAATTTTTTGACCGACAGCGGTTTCCAACAATCAGAAAGGTTGAGTTGTGCGCAGCTAGGTTCGCGCAGTCAGGTTATAAACAAAATATAGAAGGTCTACCATACCATGCATATATGGGGTAATGACAGGAGCACATAACCATGCCGTTTGGCAATGGTTTTGCATGGCCTTGGGTCCATGGGAATTGCTAAAGCCATTTTATGGGGGCTTGGGCACGGTGTGCTTAACCTATTTTAGACCTTGGAAAAAGGTCAAAGATCAAAGTTAACTCAACGGAACTATTTCATTCTGAATTCTTAATTCTGAGTGAAAATGACATGTAAACGTAGCCATTTTGAGTGTATTACGAAAAGAACCAGCTGCATTTTCTGGTTATGTTGGACTTTTCTGTCTCGTCAGTCCTTTTTTCATTACACCTGGTCCTCTAGAGCAGTGTTTCCCAACCAGGGGTACGTGTACCACTAGGGGTACGCGAGCACATTGCAGGGGGTACTTGGAAAAATATAATTTTAACAAATACATGGAGCTTAGTTACATTGGGATAGAGAAAGCGATATAAAACTTGACTTAGGGCGTACTCATGGCACAACGAAAATGCTTAGGGGGTACACAAGACAAAAAAGGTTGGGAAACACTGCTCTAGAGCTCTACTTAATTGATTACATCTAGTCATAAGTGTAACTTGTCAGGACTCATAAGCAAACCGTACTGAGGAGCTGTTTCCACGTAGCAGTATATTTTTATATGTGGATATTTTTTCCCTCTGGTTACATTGGTTTTGGCCTTCCGTTTCCACGTAGCAGATTTTTGAAACCCGCTTATCAAAAATCCTGCTTTTAAAATATTCCAGTTTGGGGGCTAAAATGCACCTGTTACAATTAGGCGAGTACATTTAGGGTTTAACCCCAAAAAAATTGATATAAAAGGTTTTTTTATGGATTCTATTAATATTGGACCTGCTAAATGACATACTAAAAATCTAGTAAAATCTGACTTTGGGAAATGAGTTTTTTCAACATGGCTGCCATAGGCTTATTATAAGGGTCAAGAGACACTCCAGGTGAATAGGCCAAAATATTTTGCTCTCCGATATCACCATGAAACTTAATCCGGTGATTACTCACATATTTGTGAGAAAAAAATGTATTGCAAGTTTTCTGAAATGTTATGTTTTAATATGGTAATTGGACTATGTCTAATTAAATATGCATTAAATTTCAAAATACAAAAACTCAAAATCTGAAAAAGCCAAGCTCAAAATTACTCTTTTATTTTGTTTCTAGTAAACCAGAAGATATCTTCAGAAGAGATTATGGACATCTCTTTTTGTTTTGTAGTAAATCTAAAAATCTTTGTGCAGAGTGCAGACACACCAGCTAGCATTTTTTTTTCTCGAAACATGATTATTTAACATCTCTCTTAGATAAATAATTGAGTTTTATGTTTCTCAAGTTCTTCCTGACATTCTTTGAGTCTGGTGGTATCATTCTTAGCATGTATCAAGGGCAAGGTCAGCTGTCCTCAAATCATAGCCTCTCCACAGAGGTGTCCTAAGGGCTGGTGCTGGGACTCCTATTTGCCATGTACACCACATCACTGGGCCATGTTATCTGTTCTCACAGCTTCTCGTACTACTGTTACACCGATGAAGCACAGTTACTTTGTGCCAGATGACTCCACGGTCACACACATTTACGCTTGCATCTCTGAACTATCCACAAGTATGAAGGAATGCAACCTTCAGTTGAGCCTCGCACAAATGCACTGCTGGTGATCCCAGCCAAAGATTTAGGTTGCCATGATATCAAACTCAATATGGATTCTGCTACTGTTGCCTCAAATAAGGCCACAATAAATCTAGGTGTCATTGTTGATGACCATCTATCACTCTCTGACCACATAGCCTCAGTTTCCCAGTCATGTCCACTTTTTCATGCCCTAATTGAATACAAGGCCCTGACCCTTGCCTATGAAGGTACAACAGGCCCTACTCTGGCTTACCCGAAAGCTATGCTAAAGCCCTATGTCCTTTCAGGACATTGTCTGTCTCCAGTACCAACCCTTTCACCTTGCCCTCTACTTACACATGTAGTGGCTCCTGTCTATTCAGTTCAGCTGCTGAAAGACCCAAAATACCTAGTGATACCATGATTCATCACTGATGATGTGCCCTGACAAACAGCACATGGATATTACCATAGCAGTAGTGTCTTTATCCACCCAAACAGCACTCCAAACAAACAGATCCTGAAAACATGTTAGTTCATGCCAATGTAATTATCATGTAGTAACCTTTATTTTAAAAAACTTTGATCTTGAAAATGACACCTTTCCTGAAGTTAGATTTTCCTAGATTTTAGTATGTTAGTAAGGACAACTGGATGTATTGAAATCAGTTGAAAAACCTTTTGTATCAATTTTTTGGGGTTTGGTGTATTTTGGCCATAGATGTACTCGACTAAATGGAGTTTTTATTTTTATACCCATGTTGCTTTTCCACCTAAACAGGAGAAAAAAATACCCACATATAAAAATATCCTGCTACGTGGAAACAGCACCTGAGACCACGTCAATAAAAGTCTCAGTATGGTTCACTTCCGAGGGGTCTGGGTACACTTTAGGGCGTTCATGTCATGGGGTGTCAATTTCCCATTTTTGTTTGAACCATTATTTTTCCCGTAACCAGGCAAACCCCAAACCAAGAACATGGCAGGTAACAGAGTAATCACAGACACAGGATGTGAAGTTAATGAAGTTTAATTTCTTTCTTTTAAAATATTCTGTCCCAAGTCCAAGTTCACAGTCCACAGTCTTTCTCCTAAAACTAAGGTCAGTCTTGCAGTCCGTGACACCTCACATTGTGGTGCTAGCATACTTCAAAGAAACGTCACACTTGTACACTTATACAGATAAACTTATGTTCAATCGCATATGCATGCTCCCCCACAGATGCATAGTTAGCATTAAAAGTGTATTTTCAGCAGTTTCTTTCCAGAATCCATGCTGCCCATTCCCAAGTGGACATCTTTAGCTGCAAAACTGATTGGACTTTGGTCATACTAGTGAATATTAATGTATTATTGAGTAAATATTCATGAAAATATCATATTTGGCAATAGGCAGCATAGTTTCAATGACCAGCATAGTTGCAATACCTACTCTGGCCACCATCCTACACAGTGCACCTTTAAAGGGGTATGCCACTATTTTGGGGCTTAATACAGTTAAAATCGTTGGCCAGGGTTTATATAGGTGGTAAAGTGTCATATTTTTCATGTAAGCCGTTGTCTTGTTTTAAGACAAGTTAAAAGAGAGAGCATGTCGCTAAGCTAGTGAAAGTCAATGGATCCGTGTAGTATGTAGCAATGCTACACGGATCCATTGACTTTCACTAGCTTAGCGACATACTCCCTCTTTTAACTTGTCTTGAAGAAAGACAACGCTTAACATGAAAAATGAAACACTTTACCTCCTATATAAACCCCAGCCAACGATTTTAACTGTATTAAGCCCCAAAATAGTGGCATACCCCTTTAAGTGAACCAAACTCAGTCCTCTTTAAGAGAACCAAAAAGTGAATTGACAGCAAAATGACTCAGTTTTGTTTTTGTTCACAGTGATACTGTACATCACCATCCTACACAGTGCACCTTTAAAGAACCTTAGCAACTTAGGAGCGGCCCACTGCACAGAGCTTGTGAGGAGAGGGGTTGAGTGTGAGTCCCAACACTGGCGTGAGGTCCAGTTCGTCCTCCGAGACACCAGGGGGCGCAGTGAAACGGAAGCGTTGAAGGAGAGAGGTGAAGAAGAGGAAAAGTTCCATCCTGGCCAGACTCTCTCCCAGACACGCCCTGCGACCTGAGGATAAATAGGTAAGTTGCAAATAGTTAAGTTACAAACTTCATCTGAATGTAGCTCAATGCTGCTATTTTTTTTCTTTTTTTCTTTTTAGGGGCTTTTATGCCTTTATTTGATGGGGCAGTCTGAGATTGTGACAGAAAGGGAGTGGGACATGGAGGAGTGGGGGTGGGGGTGGGATCGGGAAGACATGAACTGGGGTCCCCGTGGGCATGCAAGTCCAAATGTGCAGGGCTTAGCGCGAGCTGAGTGCTATTTCTAAATACAAATCAGGCGCATCTGGTGACGCATCATATTAAGCATGCATGTTCCTCCTCTGGGCATCACTGTAAGTTCAAGCAATGGTAACGCTTTACTTAATGCCGATGTCATAAGCATGTCATTACAGTGTCATAATAGTGTCATAACATGACAGTCATAGATGAGTCATAAACATTTTATGTCATAAACAACTTGTCTTTGCCATAACCGAATGTCACTTAAGGCCAACAGTCACAAAATGTTTATGACATGGACATAATGTTCAAGGCACGTGCATAACGGTGCCATGACACTATTATGACACTGTAATGACATGCTTATGACACCGGTGTCAAGTAAAGTGTTACCCAAGCGAAGTAGTTACACTAACCCAAGAGAAGCAATGTTCCCACAGATGGTTGGGCATAACACAGACGCAACATTTAATACAAAAAGTCATCATTTTAGTTGTCTAGTTTGGAATGACTGGGAGTGTGTATGTACCTGCAGAAAATGGAAGAAAAGCTTCTCTCCTGACGAAGCGTCCCTGGTCATCCAGGAAGTGTTCTGGGTGGAACGTGTAGGGTTTGGCCCATTCAGACTCATCCCTCAACACTGACGTGAGCAGAGGAATAACAGGTGTCCCCTGGTGATGGGAGAGGCAGGTGATAACATGAAGATGCATGCAAGAGAATTCGGTAACGCTTTACTTTACGGCACAGTTGCCATATGTGTAACAGAGAGAAGTTACATGGTATCTAAAGGATAAAAGGGGGTGATGGGAGACAGGGAAAGTAGTGAAATAAAGATTGGTCCTAAATAAATGTAGGATTGCATCATTCTTGGCCCCGTGTGGCCATCCGGTGGGGCACTCGGCTGCCATGCGGCTGACCGGGTTCGATTCCCGACCCGGGTCCTTTCACTTAGAACACTCGGGTCAGAACACTCATTATCATAGACTTTTATAGGCTACTGGTGAGGTGGCCAAAGTCCTTTGTCTGCTAGGGCCGGTGACACCGGGGGGTTGAGACCACCACACCTAGAATGGCATGGGGGAATGGCCTCCTGGGCCAAACTTTACCAATATAACAGCAAACAGTAACAGCAACAATATCATTTCTGGGTCATCCAACAATCTCATATCGTACAGTTGTGAACAAACGGTCCCGCCCCTTTTAGGGGGAAACAAACTGAACGTTTCATTAACTTACATGTAACATTGGCTAGCCTAAATAAACACAGTCCATGCGTCAGCCACGACTGTTTAGCTATATTATTTGAACAGTCGACAACACAACACGTCTTCAGCATGTTGAGCGTGAACAACGCTAATCTACAGGCCCTTGTCTTTCGTTTTATTTTTCCCAACACCACCAATTGACTGACATTGGCTTTTCCCCCAATGTTTTCCCCCCAAAAAGGGGCCGAATGCACATGGCACATGGCCGGTTACACGTAAAATCAGCTGATTTTAAAGCGTGTCACACATTAACATGTGTAACGTTACCATGTGACCTTCCGATGAAGACGGAAGTTACACCGTAGAAACATGTCATGTCCAGGATAAAACTTCTACATGTTGGAACCAAAAGACAAACGACTTGATTTAACAATTAGACATAATGACAGCACATCTACGCATACCTAGGCCACATTGTTCAATTGGCTATTTGGACAACATATTACACATTTGATTAGGTCTACACAATATTAAACCATTTTGAGCTGTGTTTTGTAATTACTGTACAGGACACATCTGTAATTGTCTATGATTACTGTGTGTATTAGTATTACTTCAACCTTGTGTTTATTCGTCTGTTATGCATCACTTGTATATTTGTAACGTATTGTGTTGATGATGCTTGTGGCTTTCTCAACTAAATATGGATGTCTCAACTAAATATGGATGTCGTTTTGTGAGACACTTTACAGGTCAAAGTTATACCTTTTCTATGAAGAATCCTTGGAAATGGACGTCGCGACTAGTGATGTGGGGAAGATTTAGAGGTACGATGTTGGCTATCCTCTGTATCTCGTGGATGACTGCGTCAGTGTAGGGAAGGCTCTTCCTGTCCTCCACCAATGGCTGTCTGCCACCGATCACCCTGTCAATCTCCTCATGGACCCTCCCTGAAAGGGACACAGAGGAGGATTTTCATGTTACACACTTATTATCTGCAAAACTCACTCTACTTTGCTCATACTATTATATATTAGTTCATTAGTTAGTAAATATTAATGAAAAGATCAAATTTGGCTGTAAACAGCACAGTTTCAATGAACAGCATAGTTGCAATACCTACTCTGGCCACCATCCTGCACCTTTAATTTATGACCCCATTCATTGTTTGTAAACATTGTCATTTTTAGATAGAATCACTATGTGCTGTCAGAATGGAGGCATAATGGTGTTCGTGGGGAAAGTTGAGGCTCTTTTCCACTTTTTGCTTTTCGAATAGGCACGACACAGCACAACCGTAAAGCAAAAAGTTGCGGCTGAGTCGTGCTGTGTTGAGCTGTAGGCCTACCTACAGTGGAAAAGAGGCATTGGTGTTCTTACCCTGTATGTGTGGGTACTTGGCCATAAGCAACAGTCCCCAGCGTATTGTGGTGCCCGTGGTGTCAGTACCCGCAGCAAACAGGTTTCCCACACAGAACCGCAGGTTCTTCTCATTGAACAGACCAGCGTTCTGCTCCAGTTTCTAGAAGATTCAAAAAGTTAAGAAGCTGCCTGTAGGCTATGTAGTATGTATTGTGAATGCAGAGCTGCATAGAATTTCATCAGAATGTATCATTGGCGACGCCATCCTATGTACTCCACCCAAAGATTTTGGATTTTGGCTCCGCACATCGTCTGCCAAAAGTATTGAGCTCGGTTCTCTCAGTGTTTAGCCAATCAGCAAACAGTTGGGAGTGGTGACGCAGAACTCACCCGCAAAGTTTGTTACTGATTGGTTAAGGTAACTATATTCACACTTTTGTTTTGTTATTTGTATGCTTTTGAGGCACTAACAGTCATGCTAATAATTTCCCCATCATTTTTATTTTCCTCATCATTTTCTTTTATTATATTTTAGAGTTAATTCATTATTTTATTCATTATTTTATACTCATTATTTTAAGTGTTAAGAGGTGAATACAGATTTCTCCTGTCTCAGGGGGAATTGAGAGAGGGTTGTACGACGATTCAAAAGTATGACTGGGTGTCTAGCAATGGAAAGCCTAATGCAAATGGGTGGAGTGTCCCTTTAAATATTATCACACAAAGTATCTGAGATGGACACACGGGCAACCAGACAGCCCGAGAACAGCATGACTCCAGAGGCATAATGATATACATATACTGTGCATACATATTGGGAGGGAATGTAATCTCGTCACCCCATGCTGGCAATGTTCCAAGCCTCTGCATCAAATGAATGTTTTTTTTTTCTTTAAAAAATTACATTTCAGCCCTGACGACGAAGTAGTAGTAGTGGCTGTCATATAATATGCATGTTGGCCCGTTTTATCGATTCAGGTGGTAAATTGTTTGGTTTTTAACTGATCTGAACTGATTTTAATATTCTTAAAAAAGCTAATACAGAACTACACTGACTGGCATATGTGACGTGTTTACTCCATGTAATTAGCATAGCCAAATTAGCATAGCCAAACATTAGCCAGAGAGGTCGTTACTCGTCACCACAGAAGCCATCATATCTACTAGAGAAGCTAAAACCATACAAAATGTGACTCACATGACAAGAATGGAACTCATATTACAAGAATGTGAAGAAACACGAGAAACGCGAAGAAGAACTTGCATTCATTTGTTTCTCTGAGTTGTCAATGAGGCGCGAAGCACAGCATGCTGGGAGCTGTAGTCCGTTTCCGACCAGGGGTCCGTTTCTCGATTCTTGTCGTTGCTAACCATCTTAAGACCGTCTTAAGACCGTCTTACCATTCCCTTGGATTTAGTGGTGAGCGTCGCTGTCGAGAGAGAGTTGAGTCGCTCTTACGAAGGACGTTGCTACCGTCGTTAGCAAAGACGCTTTCGAGATACGGGCCCCAGATTGGCACAATTTCTATTTTTCTTAAAAGGGCAAAAAATGACTCGAGATTTTCACAGGTAGTAGTTCATCCTATTGTGTGAGCTGAAACATGTGTCTGGTGTGCAAGTTCAGCGTCATATCTTTGTGGGATTTTTTAAAAAACTCGTCTATGGGAGGATCGCCCTGGTGCTTGGAACGTAACCGCTAGGATCGCTGTTTTTAAAAATTTCCCTCCCAATAGGCCTACACAAACACAGTATACGTATATACTACACTTTCTGAACACTGAATGAGAACAGACAATAGTGCTTTTTTTACAGTAAAATATGAAAAATTTACAACTTCAATCAAATGTATTGTGCTCTACCTCTTTATTCTGTTGGTTGATGAGAAAAGAATCCACAAAGCAACGGCTGTCCTGTGGGTTCAGCGTCTCACGCACGTTGTTGACGCAGCTGTCAATGTCTCTAAGGTTGTCTCTGACATTCTTTATGACGTGTGGAATAGTAGTGAGTAGTGCCTTCATCCAGGGGAACATACTGTGGAGCTAGTACAGAGGAAACAGTCTTCAAGAAAGGCCTTATGGCGAGTCAATTGGGAATACAAATGATTTTCAGTTTAAACAGAATTGCAATTGAACCGATAATACTACATTAAATAGATAAAATCAGATAAGATCATACCAGAAACAGTCTAACCCATTGATGCCTAAAGCACTTGGAAGAATGCCTACGCCCTTTTTAAGAAAAGTTGCCCTCAGCCTATAAAAAACGAAATATCTCAGGCTCTGAAGCACATAAAAACATGCAATAAGTTGCATTTAAATCATCTTGCATCTTGCATAAGAATGAATTCATTCAGCTCTAACATACCAAGATTTTTTTTTAAATCGCATGAGCCTGAATGTTGCATCATGCAGCTCCAGGCGCCAGGGCCAATGTTCCGCAACGCAACATCCAGCATCAATGGGTTAAAAGAATCTTTGAAGTTCATAAAGGTTGGAGCAGGCTTCACCCAAACAAGTTTTTCTTCTTTCGAGAATGCTGACCAAAATATTGTAAAACTGAAAAATGAGAAAAGGTTGCACCATGCATAGGTTCTTTATTATTACACAGACGCGTTTCAGCATCTGTGTAATAACAGGGTGCGATTTGTCAGAAAACCAGAAGGGGGGACATATTTCAGATTTCAAGCAATATCAATGGAATTACGTTAAACTGTGTTATAATCATGTAGAAAAAGTGGTGATATCAAAACCAGAAGAGGGGACAATCCCCCCATCCCCCCCTACAAATCGCACCCTGAAAGAACCTATGAATGGTGCAACCTTTTCTCATTGCTCAGTTTTAAAAGAATCTTTGATCATACCAAACATAACTCAGCCATGTACCCCCACTAGAAAGAAAGTTGCTATAGTGATGTCAGTCAAGAGCAAGAACTAGGGCTTCAGATCTTGATTTGGATGAATTACACAGAATGAATAAGTGAAGCGAAGGACAGCACTCTTCAGATTTCTTCTTTGTTTATTGGGGCGAATAAAGAAAGAAAAAATCTGAAGAGTGCTGTCCTTTGCTTCATTTATTCATTCAAGTTTTTGTGGGATTCAGCACCCAGTTAAGAATTGTTAAGTAGCCTATTTGGCGATAGTGTGAGCGCGTCTTCTCCACTTTATGAATTATACAGACCCAGCATATGTACAGTACAGTATGTCCCACTGTAAGAGCTTGTGAGTGCATTTAAGAGAAGAAACTGTGCTTCGTTCTGTGCAAGTACCTGCACAGATGTAGAGCCAACAAGCCGGATATTCTCGTTGGTTCTGTTGACCATGGCCTTAAACCGTGCATCATCATACTCAAATCTGCTCCCATAGACAATAGTGCAGATGATGTTGGAGACAGCGTAGTTCACTGACTGTGTCGTATCAAACGGCACACCTTGTGGTGAAAAAAAGGTAGGTACCAAGACATTGCCGAAACTGTATCATTTTCGCACAATTTTGGGTAAATGCATTTTTTTTCACAAAGCACCAGCATACAGTATATACAAACCCGATTAAAAGCAGGACTATGGAGACTCTGACACACTTGGTAAATTGTAAATAAAGGCACAATATTATCAATTTTTAAAACATTGAATCCACATATAAGATGGAGAATTTTGCAGAGGCAACATAACAGCTGTCACGACCAAAATAAATATTGTTCTGAAAGAAATAACATGTATATGATCATAAAAAAAAGAAACATGTCAAATTCCGAGAGCATTTTCAAAATGAACATTTCAAAATGAATTGTGTTGTATGGTAGCATGAATGCCGGCACAAAAGGGGAGGAACGGTAGCCTACCATGTAATGGGTGTGCTAATGCCCTACTACTGTGCATGTGCCCATGTCAATTGGGCTACTTTGGATGACCGTCTGCGGGTAAAAATGGGAAAAATTGGCCATTTGGTGTTTTTTTCAGCCATTTTGGGCCCATAGAAGTCAATGTAATTTGTTGAATTTGGGTGGAATTTAGCGCAATTTGGCGTTTTTTGAGAAGCTTTTGGGTGGGATTTGGTCAGACACATCTGGCAACACTGAATACCACGCTACCAAAGCACAGACCCTCAGAAGATCACACTGAGGAGGCCTACTACTCCCTGAGCCTGCACTGTAAATGTAGAGAGTTAGACCAACAGTTATATTCATACAGTTAAATAGCAGACATGTTACAGTATTACGGTTGTTGTTGTTTTAAAAACCTGGCAGGTACAACATATAACAGCACATAGGCACAGTCAAGGCCTAGTGGTTACGGAGATGGACGTTCAGAGGGTTGCAGGTTGGAATGCCACCTGCTGGGCGGGACTGTGTACTGACTTGTGCCTTCCATTGTATACTGACCATTCAGAAGACAGAACTAGAGTATGATTTCCGTAGCTAGTACTGGGCTGGACCCCCTTTTGCCATGAGAATGGATTTAACTGCCTGCAAAAATGTTCAAGTACACTGTGACATTGCAATGCTCCTCAATTGGTACTAAGGGGCCAAGAGTGTACCATGAAAATATGCCCTGCTGAAATTATATTTTTGTCTTCTGAATAGTCAGTATAATTTGCTAGGCACAAGTCAGCATGCAGTCCAGCACAGCGGTATTTTTGTGCAGAATGACAATGACAGCCTACAGACCTGTTTTGCTTAGCAACCACTGCTATGCAAATATAGCCTGGTAAACCAGCGCCACCCGCTAGGCGCCGAAATGTTTCAGCTGCGAGTGGGTCTGGCCTCGGATCTGAGAACGTTTTGAACACGTGGTGGGGGCGGGGGTGGCGCATGGTAGGCTACCGTTCCTCCCCGACTAATAGGCCCTAGTTCATTGCAGAATTATTATGGACACTCCACAAAACATCTGCAAACAAGACTTACTTGACAACTCAATCTCCTTCAGGTGATCTCCCAGATGAAGTTCGTTCTCATTCCACTGAATTATATCAAACTTATTTCAGTAAGATCTGACTGGAAAAAACTAAACAGATGTTGATCTCACCTTTAAAACTTTCAAACACTCGCATGAGATGTTGAGCTTCCTCTATGATTTTTTCCTCGCCCTTTCTTTTTCCCATTCCAAAGTTGCGGAGGTTTGTGAGGGCGAAACGCCTCATCTCTTTCCAGTTCTCCCCATTGGAAAATATAATACCTTTGTAAAAAAAAAAAAAACATATGGAAAATAAGCATTAAGTCAGGCATAGCTTGGCACTCATCTACTTTAAATAAAAAAAATGGTTTAATCTGTGATCACAGTAAATGATCAACTCAACCCACTAAAGTAAAAGGCTACATATGTCAGGTTTTGGGTAGGCAGGTGTCTGTTGAGGGTGAAAATTGAGCACATCCCCGGAAAAGGTGCAGGAAAAAATAATCCTTCATTCTTTAATGTGTTATTCCATGGCAGGAATAAAACATCAAAGAAAAAAAGGACTTCAACCCGTTAAGACACAGCGTTATAAATTTGCTGTTACCAGAATGACAATGACCAAGTCTTAGTGCATTACTAAAGGCCCTGTGTTATGTCATAACATTATAGTACTATGGTAGTTAACTTTTCAATGGCTATTACGGGCGCGCCACTGGAGGTACGGCGTGCATTAAGGATTTTAAGTGTGCAGACTCCTCACGTCAAACTTTGGGCAGGTCAGGTGTCTATCTCACCTCGTCTTCACCTCCCCCTAAGTTTGGACAGATGGTCTGGCCCTGTCCAATGGAGCACTGATTTCAGGTGAACTCTGGGAGGAGGTAACCTGACTCTTGCCCTCTGGTATGCCGTTCCGTTTACCAGGGAATGGAACGCCCTCGCGTGTAGTTGCTGAACGCAGCCAGATGATGAAAATCATGTTAGGGAGGAGGGGGGAACTCTATTGAATTTGAAACTATTGGATTTTATATTACCAGAACTGACAAACAGTTAGGTCACGTTGACATTTTTTGTACATCACGTTAGATCGTAGCCTTGGTCATTTAGTTATAGACTGTTTACTGATTAACTAGGTTATGCCTCCTATGACATCCCTCACCACGAGATCAGACCTAGACATAACGTGTAGAGAAATGATTACATACAGAGCGGTTAAAGCACAGTCCGGGACAGGGTTGCTATAGGGTTGCCAATTACTGATGACATCCAGCCCAAATAAATAAATGCAAATAAATGCTTAAAAACTGGAGGCACTAAATCACACCTTATTTACAATTATTAGCAGAGTCAAATCAGCAATTCAATCAATTCAGTTGACAGGTGGTCCCAGAACATTAGGTAGGCCTATGTATACATGGGCACTTCTGATCTGATTAGAATAGAGATATTTTTAGATGCGTCCCAGCATCTCTATAAGAGGGTCTGTCTGTCCGTCTGTCAGTCCGTCCGCTGTCCGTCCGTAACGCATTCCTTCAATTGTTCCTTCCTGTGTCCACAAGGCAGAGGCAGAGAGGCATTTTGGCCTGGAGCGAATGCGAGCCCAAACGTATATGATATCACTGATTCTTGAGAAAGTGGCTAAAACAGGTTGTAATCTTGAAAGAAAAAAACAAAGTGAATTACAAAATAATATGGTATATCCTCGTAAACAAAGGTCTTAACTTTTCAGAATTGCACAAGGCCAATCTCCCCATTTTGATTTTTTTTCAGAAATCAGGTTTTTCTCCGATCATACCTTGTTTTTTGTCAACACCGTCAGACACAATTAAAAGCAATAAAAAGTGTATTGATTTGGTTGCATATGTATCTGGAGTTTTTAAGTGATTGTGTGTGTTTTTTGGTTCACACATACGCCTTTAAATGTTGAAAATTCACTTACATTCTATTTTAATACTGCTTCATGTGTTCTAATTTAAAAATATGTGCTGTCAGACAATGCTTACTTAATGCCTAAATAGATCAAACAATTTTTTGTAATTTCACAAATATTCGTGTAGGCTTAAATTTGCTATTACTTTGATAATTCAACAAGTCCAAAGGAAAATTTTGTAAGCACATTTATTTAAAATGTCCAAAACTCCTTCTTACGGTGGTGACTTAAGAACTGACGGTGGTGACAGTAATCTGAAGGTGGTGAAAGTTACCTAATATCTACATTTAGCAAAATAAATAGCCCTCTCAAGTCAATGACATCTAGCATAAACACTTTATTTTTCTGTCTGCACAGTATGCTTGTGCATGTGTTTTTTCTTCATTTGTTAGATACTGTAGGAAGTAGGCCTAGATCATTGAAAATGTGGCATAAACAGGTTTTAAGTTGTTCAAATCCAAAATATAGAGGTGTATTATCATAGATTAAGGTCTTGGCTGTGCAGTGAATGTATTGGCCAAGCTCCCCATGTTTTACATTTTTAAGAAAATGGCCTCTTTCTTGGTTTTGTCACCAGCGTCAGACAGAATTAGAAGTAAAAAAAACATGTTTACTGTATTTAAGTGAATTACTTTTACAATTCAACATAATTGTAGATACTTATTGGAAGCATATTCTTAAAACTTGTCAAAAACATGTAAAACACATGCATTTTTGTGAACTACATCAGATGTCACCACCGTCAGGTTTTGTGACAAAAAAACCTCCAAATGCACCTCAGTGGAGGCTAGAGTATAAGTTTGGCTCACAATTATTACTAACATGTCTGGTAATGTTTCATTAACCAGTACAATTTAGTAAAATATGGAACAAGATGATGAGCGGAACAAAATCTGACGGTGGTGACATCTGACGGTGTGAGACAAAAAAACACTCTTTTACATATTGTGCATTTTTTGCTCACATTAGCCACTTCGTTTTCGCTCTGTTTCTTAGGGGCTTCATACCGCTTCTGAAAAAGTACATATAATTAACATTAATGTAACATAATACTATTAAAACCCCCGACGGTGTTGACAGTTTATGGTTGGGACAGTACCAGTGTCCAAACAAATTAACAAATTGAGGAGAAATTAGTAAATTTACAGGAGCTTCAGTGATGGTGAAGTATTCAGTAGAGCTGAAGGTTTGAAAAGGGGTCCTAAGTAATGACAATGACCTTGTCCATCCCTGATTTTATTGTCTTTTAAAAAAAATCTGACGGTGGTGACCAATATGCTGGACACACTTTGAGCAATCAGAAAATAATAGTTTTACACGCACTATGTGCATATCTGCAGAACCACTTCAATATGGACTTTCACATCATGGTGATATTATTCAATAATATCAGTGATTTTTACATTTTAAGTCAATTGAAATGATGATGTCTGTCCTTGGGACAGCTGTTTTTACAGGGTGTGGGCAGCTTTATAGCCATGAAAAGTAATAAAATTACACTTAAATATTTCAAACGACTGTACATTTGTGTAACAGACCCCTGGGTCTTTACCTGGATTCATTTTGTTCATGAAAATGTAGTTTATTTTCAACAGAATTGGCAGTTCATTGCAGAGACATGTTTTAGCCGCTTTCTCAAGAATCAGTGACATGTTACCAAACCGGCAAGGCTAAGCTGATTGCATTGTGAGACAACTGAGGGGGGCATTCAATTTTCGGCATTGTTTTGCGTTTGGACAGTGGGAGGCAACTTCGTTCCTTCTCCACAGCACACCAACACCACTGTGAGTGTCACTTAATGTTCACGGTCTTGTGATACACATCGGCTCAAACGTGAAGGGGACTTTATCATGTTGTGTATGATAGTGTCGCGCTGTGCTCAGCTATTTTGGTTCATCAGAAACTCGCTGAAATGAACGATTTAGAAGTCGGCAGGCAGTATTTGACACAGATGTTTGTGCTCGGATAGAGGGGCGTTTGCATTGCATAACGCTCCACCACATGAAACTGTAATTAGTTGACAGGCGACCAGCAGCGCACAGCTCTTCCTCTAAACGTGGACCTGTAACCTTTGGTTAGCTTATTTTCTTTCATTCATTTTCATTTTCCTCCGCTTTTCTCCAGTCCACAAACTCGGGCTCAGAAGACTACAGTATGTACGAGCCTCCCTTTTAATATCCCCAGTGTGTTTGCACACATTCTGCCACTACGTTTCAGTGAGTAGTCAGTGTGCGCTGCGCGCTGAAACATGGTGCTCAAACTACAAGTAGACTGATGGGCCATTTGACATAGCCTACTACGGTGTGTTACTGATGTTATCGGACATATTGCAAGGGAGGTTCATTCGTTTTCTGCTGGCGGGCGCGTGGACCCCACAGGTGCTTTCCCTTGCGCTCAGAGAGAGCACGGGACAGAACACGTCTTTTGATTCGTAATTGGTTTGCAGTCGTGTGAATTTGGTAAACCCTGGCACTGAAGCTCAATGGCATTGAAAAGCTGGCATTGAAAATTAAGCGCATAATTCACCCAAAGGGTGAACCCATAAGCGCATGATTCACCCAAATGGTTTTATTTATTTAGAGTAGAGAGGGGCAATACGCCCCCACGGGGTAATACGCCCCCTGCCCGTTTTTCCCATTTTGACTACTAGATGGCACAAATTTCAATTTGCATTGTTGCTATGAATAGTCCTGACCACGGGGATAAACAAACATCCGCTGTGGATAGCATTTTAGCGACGCAATGGAGGAAAGTAAAATTTTCTGGCTAGTCATGTAATTTTCTGGCGTCAGTATACATAAGCATTTACACAGGTAGCCTAAAAGCTTCATATTACGTTGTATTTACAATAGAATTGTACAAATTTTGATTATTTATTGGAATGCTGTTTCTTTCATTGTTTGGTTGAAGAAAACAATCAGTGAACCAAGTAGTTTGGGGTTTTTTTTAGGGGGGCCTATTCCCCCACCTTAGGGGGGGCCTTTTACCCCACTAGCGGGGTAAAAGGCCCCTTTAGCACAATTTTTGTTTTTGTTTAAAATGTCATGAAGGATTAACTTAGGCCAATTTTCCATTGGTTATTGTTCACCTCACTGTTGCTACCAACTATGGTTGAAATTAACACAGATGGTTAACATCTTCTTGGAGAAAAAATACCTTTTCCTTAAGGGGGGCTTATTCCCCCTCTCTACTCTATTATTTGGCGATGTTTAGATTCTTTCCCACATGCACATGATGCTGAAATGGTGTGATAGCCTAGGCCTACTAAAGGTTGATAAACAACCTACTAATAATGTCTGGTAATTTGTAATGTAGCCTACTTGATCTATGTGAAATTTGAAATTAGATAGTTCTTTTCCAAATCCAATCATGATGGGATTATTAGGCCTATAGCCTAAACTGCCAAAAAAATAAAGCCTTGTCTCGTCATTTCGCTGCCTGCCACATTATTTGGAGTTTCCATGGGCAATATGACCAATAAATCAAAAGCACATCCTCAGGGGGGGCGTTGACAGGTTAGGAGGAGGCCAGCGGGCGTTTGGGGAAAAAAAAAGGTTGGAACTGGCATAGAGGGACGCATCTGTTGTTCGCCTGTCTGCCTTGTTTTAATCCGATCGGGAATCCCCTTGTATAGGCCCTACGACCCGATCGGAGTAATTTCTTTGATCGGATCAGAATTCTAATCGGACTAGAAGAGGTGGTGTAGTCTGATCAAATGGTCCATGTAGGCCTACACTCTATTCCGCTTGGTTGTTTGTGACGCAATCGTGTCACATAGGCCTATTTTAACAAATGAAGCTCTGGTTATCCTCACATTTTCACGCCACATTGGTCGTTGAATTCCTGAACAACTCTCTGCCACCAATCCAGGCTCCGTACTCTCATCTATAGACTTCTTTCTTGTTTGTGAGGTGTTTTAAGTGAACTGCCGCACCATAAGCGCAAGATTAAGTACAGCAGTGTCGCTTCCCGCTGCACTTTCAGAAAGACTAACATTATTTATAATTTATAAATAAAGCAAGCGATACTTTCATGTTTATCGCAGTTTCAACCATATAACCCGGCCTGTTACTAACCACGGTCCCTGGTAACCGCGCGTGGCAGGTATTCGAACGTTCGAGGTCAATGTAATGTATAGCCTACACTTCATTCATACATCGATATAGCCTATGATCAACAATGATAAATTCAGTCTGTATATGCAACACCCATTTATCCTCAAGGCAGTGATTAATGAAAACAAACTTCAGAGTTTGACTGAAGTGTTTGAAGCATTCTAAATATACAGTATGCAGTACAGCACACAGTTTTTGACCACGGTAGTATTTGAAAATGTCTGGTTACGGCCCTGCTTACCTAGCCTGATTATCATCGACTTTCAAATCTCTTCAAGACTTGGTCTGACCAAGAGCCTAACCGTTAACATTTCCCAAATGGCATGGTTGACTTGACTCCCTTGGTTTGCTAATGGTTGTATTACTCTTGACCTGAGCTGAAGGTGTTGCGTCACTAGGAGGGCACGGCCTGGCTACTGCTTACCATGGTTGTTATTAAGGTATTGGAATAAGGGTGCTACGTCCCTGTCTCCAAACTCCTCCGCATGGTTCACAAGTGCTTCCTTCACTGTCTTGTATCCCGCTAAGACCACCACTTTCTTGGGACCAAAGTAAAGGGTGAAGATAGAACCGTATTTCTTGGAGAGCTGTGGGGCATCAAAGAATCAATTAACAATTAAGCGTAGACTGTTACACTTACAGTCTTCATATCAGGTGGTTAAAACCTTAGTGGGACAGGTATAATTGTTCTGAACAGCGGTGAATGTAACTGTTAAAATAAATATTAGCCTATAACAACATATTAAAGTGGTTATACCTCAGTAGCCTACAGAAAGATTCCACCAATGTGTTACACTTAGCAGAAAAGTTTAAAAGCCTGACCATAGTTTCCTTATCTGTTGATATACCAATAGGTTAGTACTGCTCCTTACCTCGCAAAGAGAATCATATGGTTTTTTGAGGTTTAACAACAGCAGGTTGCCAAGAACAGGTAGAGGTTTGGGCCCTGGAGGTGTGTTTGCCTTTTCTGCCTTGCTTACGCCCGTGGAGTGAAGATACACAAACACCAACACCAGCACAGCAACCAGCAGTGGAAATGCACTGGGGATCTGTGCAAGTCCCTCTAGGACAGCCATAGTCGCCTGAAAGCACCTGGAAAATAGTGTTGTTCTCTCACGTTGTTCTTACAAAGTTATGGCCGACAGCAGGGATATCACATTGGCTACAACCCGACACCAAAGAAGTCAATAATTTACACACTCAACACAGCACATTAACCATATCCTACATCATCAACATCTTTCACTATGAGACTGTGAAGGTGAAATAATTCAAAGATGAGACTGAAAATATAAAATATGGTGGTGTGTTAAACATTGGTAAATGAGATGGCTAAGAATATAACTTAGAAAGTTACATCTCTCTGGTATACTACAGCAGACTACCTACAGTAGGGCAGAGTGGATTTCAGAGTGTGCTGCTCACCTGGTGTGTGCCTGTAGCCTAAATGGTAATGGCCTTGGCTAAAGCTTCGCTTCTCAGGTCTAACAGGTATTTCCAGTGCAGTGCATGAAAGTGGGCGTGAACAATATGATAGTCCGTGAGCCAGAGCAGCAGTTGGTATCAACTGAGGTGGCAAAGGCTTTCTTTGTCCCATTGAGACCAAGTGTCTGTTCTGCCAGGGAGTCGGAGTATTGGTCAAAATAGAGTCTAGTTATGTAGAGTAGGGTAACTTTATTGATCCGGGGGGGAAATGAAGGTGTCAAGTAGCTTACATAAATACACATAATGCCCACATGGACATGAACATTTCAAACACATGTAACACAGGTAATAGTCAGGAAGGGAAAAAAAAGACTACAGAAAATAAAAAGGCAATTGTGCAGAAACATATTCTGTGAGTTGGGGTAGACCAGGGGTTCCCAACCTTTTTCAACTTGGGGCCCACTCAAAATGTTTGGGGCCCACCTCTGACCCAATTAAGAATAAAACTCAAATAAATCAACAGCAACACACACCAAAATATGATTATTATTTTCAGAAAATGATTTCAAGGCCCACTTGGAATACCTCCAGGGCCCAACAGTGGGCCAAAGCCCATAGTTTAAGAATCACTGGGTTAGACAAATGTGCAAAAAAAAAATCATACTCTGTGAGTTGAGGTAGACAGGATTAACAAGACCAGAAATGAGTGTTGACAGATACATCTATTATATATAATATATAATATATAATATATAATATATAAATGGCAGCCAACAAAAAGTTTCAGATGCAGACAACACATTAACACATAAACAGGAAACAAAACTTACAAGAATAAATAAACAAACAACACAGCAGCTACAAGTTTTGTGGAGTAACTCTAAAAGCAATGACATTCCTCTGTGTGCAGTATTAATTGCTCTCCAAAAAGTCTCCAATGAAGTCAGAGTACATACTCAATATATTCTGCAACTCATTCCAGAAATGTGGAGGGGAAAAAAAAAAGAAAAGCCTGTTTTTCCCTAATTCAGTACGAGGCGTGAGAGTGAGACTAGTAATAACTTGTCTGAGGAATGTGTGCTATATGATGAGGTGCAAAAGAGTCAGAAGATTACAGATGTAATGGGGAAGTTTACCCAACAATAAAAAAAAATAGCATGTGCAATTTCCGTC
Organism: Engraulis encrasicolus; assembly: GCF_034702125.1. NCBI lineage: Eukaryota > Metazoa > Chordata > Actinopteri > Clupeiformes > Engraulidae > Engraulis > Engraulis encrasicolus. Next base: position 47,891,621 of record NC_085858.1, on the reverse strand, counting down.
TTAAATACAAAGATGGCCATTGAACTTAAGAGTATAGATCACAGTGGTGGGTTCTTGAGGGGGGCTGCTATACTGTAGACCGCAATGCTGAATAATAAACGGCATTCAACTTCTTGAGGAAACATGAATGCATGTAAATAGTATCTAGTCCAAAAGTGAGAAACAAGTACTCTGGACCAGACTTTTTCTTGTTAAAAAATGTTTTATATGAAAATATAAACCAACCTTAGGTCTTAACTTTCTTAAAATATTATTGATATGTACTTCAAATGTTAGCTTTTGTTTAAGTCAAATGCTGAGATATTTGTAAGAGATAACTCTCTCCAAGAAGGTACCATCAGGTGTTGCTAAGTTACCATCAGGACATGATCTTGAGTGTGTGAAAATCATTTAGTTACAAAGTAGTTTAGTTTGTGTTTAATGCTAATTTTAAGTGCAGCAATGCATTTTGAAGGGATATGAAGGCAGTTTGTAAAGAATCAGTGTATAAGAGGGTATCATCAGCATACAGATGTACTAAGGCCTTTCTCTACATCATTAATACACAAATACAACAGAATGGGGCCCAGAACCGAGCCTTGAGGGACTCCTTTTAGGATATGACAAAGGAAAAAGGATCTGGTGCCACACAGATGTCTATATTTTGTTATTTATTTGTTCAGTGCAGTAAGACTAACGTTTCGACATGCTTCTTCATCAGAGTCCTCTGAGGCCGTTCTAACTAATGTATAGTAGAAGAGGAATGCAGAAAATTGGGAGATATCTTATTGCACATTATATCACAAAAACAAATGGATTATATAGCTCAATACACATTATACAGCTATTTAAGACCCACAACTAAGAACCATTAACCCATTGACTCCTAGGGCACCTGCAAAAAAGGGTGCTGAACGCCTGAGCCATTTTTAAGAAAAGCTGCCCTCAGCCTATAAAAATCTAAATATCTCAGCTTCTGAAGCACATACAAATATGCACTAAGTTGCATTTAAACACTAAGACCCTCATCTTTCATTAGATTGTGTCCATTCATCTCAAATAAGGAGAGATTTTTAATGAAGTTGTCTCAAATCTCATGAGCCTGAATGTTGCGTAATGCAGCTCCAGGCGCCAGGACCAATGTTGCGCACAGCAACATCAGGCATCAATGGGTTAATTGAAAATGAATCCATTTCAAAGTAATGCAAAGTATATTACAGACCTAATAAAGTATATAAAGATATATGTAGCTGCTGGTATATGCTTCAATACACATTTTAGCCCACAAAGAGCATATAAACCTTTAGAAAAAAATATGGATCAAATAGCTTTATACACATTACATAATTGTTTTGAACAGGACTTTGAACAGGACCGGCTGCGCATGCTGACGCGGTCAGTGTGAAAGGCTGAGTACAACACTCCGTCCAAAACTAAGCAGAAAGACTGCAGTCTTCTCGCTGCCGCCACGCCACGCTCTTGTGTGTAACTGGCCTTAGAAACCTAGGCGCGGTCCAATGCACACAGCATATGGGGGGAAGGGTTTAGTGTGAATCCCAACACTGGCGTGAGGTCCAGGTCATCCTCTGAGACACCAGGGGGCGCAGTGAAGCGGAAGCGTTGAAGGAGAGAGGTGAAGAAGAGGAAGAGTTCCATCCTGGCCAGACTCTCTCCTGGACATGCCCGGCGGCCTAAGGGCAGATACAAAAGTATGAATTCACACAAACCTCAACTGAAATTACCTCAATGATGCTCATTCTCAGACATTACAGTGAGGAGAATAAGTATTTGATCCCTTGCTGATTTTGTTGGTTTGCCCACTAATAAAGACATGGTCAGTCTATAATATTAATGATAAAATGTATTCTAATATGGAGAGACAGAATATCAAAAAGAAAATCCGGAAAATAACTTTGAAGAATATATTTTAATTGATTTGTATTTCATTGAGGAAAATAAGTATTTGACCCCTCTAGTCAAAGAAGACAAAATACTTGGTGGCAAAGCCCTTGTTTTCTTGTACAGAGGTCAGATGTTTCTTTCAGTTAATGACAATGTTATGTAATGATATATTAGAAGCGATTTTTGTCCAGTTTTCTTTGCAGATCATCTCTAAATCAATTAAGTTGTATGACTGTAGCTTGGCAAATGGGAGCTTCTGTTCCCTCCACAGGATTATTATAGGTTAATGTTTGGAAACTGTCTAGGCCACTTCATGACCTTAATGTGCTTCTGCTTGAGCTACTCCTTCGTTGCTTGGGCTGTATGTTATGGATTATTATCATATTGGGAGGCCAATCCATGACCCACCTTCAGTCTACTGGTGGTGGGAAAGAAGTTGGCATGCAGCATTGTACGTTTATATGTCTCCCTCCACCCATTTCTTGACAATGTGAAGTTGTCCTGTGTCTTGGCCAGACAAACAAACTCAAAACATAATGTTAGCACTTTCATGTATGATGTTGGAGAAGGTGTTGTTCTTGGGATCATAGGCAACATTTATCTTCCTCAAAACACATTGAGTTGTGTTAATGCCAAACAGTTTGATTTTGGTGTCATCTGATTCCAGCACCTCCCAATCTTATCCTAATCCAGTTTGATGTTCATTGGCAAACCTCAGGTGAGCCTGAACAGGTTCCTTCTGAAGCAGGGGTACCATACATGCACTGCAGGATTTTAATCCGCTGTGGTATTAAGTGTTTCTTAGTGATTGAGGTCGGAGCTGCCTTGATATCATTTCCTAGCTCTTCCCGTACAGTTTTAGGGTACTTTATCTCTGTTTTTCTGGTTATTGAATCCCCACAAGGTCAAATCTTGAATGGAACCACAGACAGGCCCAAGACTGATGATTGATGAACATTTTTTGTATGTCCAAAAATGTAGAAGAAATGCAACAACAGTTTGCTCCTTAATATCCAGGAGCCCATTTCAGCCTTGTTGAGTTCTAAAATCTTGTCCCTGACATCCTTTGACAGCTTTTTGGTCTTTCTGTTGTTGGCGAGTTTAGTTTGGTTGATTGACTGATACTATGGACTGATTCTTTAGATTTAATGTGTCTTTTGTGCAGGTTACTATTAACAGGTGCGTTTAATTCAGATAACAAGTTGATTGGAAGTGCCATTTGATCTGCAGGATCAGAACTCTTAATGGTTGGCAGGGGATCAAATACTTATTTCCCTCAATGAAATATAAATCAATTAATATATATATTCTTTAGAGTTAATTTCTGGACTTTCTTTTTGATATTCTGTCTCTATATTAGAATACATTTTATCATTAACATTAAAGACTGATCATGTCTTTATTAGTGGGCAAACCAACAAAATCAGCAAGGGATCAAATACTTATTCTCCTCACTGTATGTGTAACCAAAGATTCTCTATTGTATGCATATAGATCGTCTCTGGTGTAAGAACTCTTTGAATCTGACAACTGCTTAAATTATTTAAACATCGATGAGGGGATGATTATGCTTCAGGTTGTGTATTTAATACATCCTATATAATATAATATTTACGCTGTAAGAGCAAGGTGACGTTTTTAGGTTCTAAAGGTCTTTTCTTGCAGAGTTGCAGTCTAGGCCTAACACAAAAACCTGTGTACCTGCAGAAAAAGGTAGAAAAGCGTCTCTCTTGAGGAAGCGTCCCTGGTCATCCAGGAAGTGTTCTGGGTGGAACGTGTAGGGATTGGCCCATTCAGACTCATCCCTCAACACTGATGTGAGCAGAGGAATAACAGGCGTGCCCTAGAGATGGGAGATAGATAGGCAGTCAACAAAATATGCACCCCGAATGGAATAACGGAATTACTATGTACTTTGATGTTAGCCTATAGCTCCAAGACTGGGCTAGAAGTTGAGACATCCCAAGTGTTAGCAATTGAGTTCAGCAGCATTGCTCAGAATCAGGTTTATTGGTCAAATGCTGCACACAATTCAACAATTCTGAATATATACAAGAAATTTGACTCAAGCAGATGTTATATGCCTTGTTCTTTGTCTACATTTTGAGGTATTTGTCTCCTCTGTTATTTGTGTATTTGTAATGTTGATGCATGTTGATTTCATTTCTGTGTTTTATAGTGCACCTTGTGGCATCTACAAGCCAATTGTGCTGCCGAGAGGTTGGGTTGGGAGTTCAAATGCTGACGTGCAAACACTTGTCTTCATTCGTTGTCCTTTATTGTTCAAGTTCGATTTCTCCAGTACAAAAGTTAAAATCGCATACTAAAACTGCCACCATGCAGTGTGCCACTGGTGCGAGCTAAAGTGCCAAAGTGCATAAACTAAAAGAGCAAATATTTCTATCAATGCGTGCGGTCAACAAAAAATGTGCTCTCCCTCCCAGTGAGCAGGTGCACAGGTGTCTAAATACTAAAACTAATTACTACTCTGCAGTCACGTGACACCCTGCGGTGATCACCAAATTAAAAGCCATTACAAACACATGAGACAAGGCATATGGCCACTACACACCTTTTCAATGAAGAATCCTTGGAAGTGGACATCACAGCTGGTCCTGTGGCGAAGATTTAGAGGCACGATGTTGCCTATCCTCTGGGTCTCGTGGATCACTGCATCAGTGTAGGGAAGGCTCTTCCTGTCCTCCACCAATGGCTGCCTGCCACCGATCACCCTGTCAATCTCCTCATGGACCCTCTCTTAATTATATGGACAAATAAAGTGTTCAAACCAATGAGAAAGACCGGCAGTGGCTTCATTCAGCAATTGACTGTTCACTTCTGACTTCAAGACTGAAATGATGGAAATATTACAATTTTCAGTCATTGTATTTAACCATAATGAATTGATGACTTGATGACATTAGAGTAGGCTAGCTTGGTGTACTTACCCTGTATGTGTGGGTACTTGGCCATGAGCAGGAGGCCCCAGCGCAGCGTGGTCCCCGAGGTGTCGGTGCCGGCTGCGAACAAGTGTTCTACACAGAATAACAGATTCTTCTCATGGAACAGACCAGCATTTTGCTCCAGCTTCTAGAAGAAGAAATAACAAAGATGTGTGTCTTACAGACTTGTAGGCCTACAGAAAATCCCCATCTGGAAATGTAAATTATGTAAATTCTTTTCTGCTCACAACTTCAGAATAATATCTGAACACTGGGGCAGAAAAAAAGAATTATCAAGTAGGAAGTTTAAAGGTACACTGTGCAGGAAATGGTCGAAAAAGGTACTGCAACTATGCTGCACATTGAAACTGAGTTGCCTATTGCCAAATTTGATCTTTTCATGAAAGTTTACTAAGTATTAAACTAATATTTTCTAGTATGGCCCGAGTACAGTCATTTTTGCAGCTAAAATGGCTATTTCTGGAAATTCAAAAAGATGCCCCTTTTCATGTATGAAAAGTGCAATTTTCCCAATCATAATGAATACTTAGAATTTGATGGTGGTGGTAAGTATTTATGAAAAGGTAGAGTAAACTGGTCCACTTTGGAAAGACTAGGCCAGGGATGACTGGAGCACTCAGATACTTTTTAGTATTTTATTGTGGTGCAAACATAATGTGAGTGCTCCAGTCATCCCTGGCCTAGTCTTTCCAAAGTGGACCAGTTTACTCTACATTGTATACCGTCCTGGACTGGACGCACCAAGAAGGTTAGAGCGCAAGTGACTTCCCTTTTACGAGTATTCATGAAAAGGGTTAACATTAGTGAATGGGTAGCATGAATTCTGGAAATAAACAACCAAAAATCTTACACAGTGTACCTTTATTGTAAAATATGATTATTTTAATTGTGCTCTACCTCTTCACTCTGCTGGTTGATGAGGAAAGAATCTATGAAGCACCGGCTGTCCTGTGGGTTCAGTGTCTCCCGGAGGTTGTTTGTGTAGCTCTGAATCTCCTCCAAGTTCGCTCTAGTACTCTTCTGGATCACTGCAGCATTCCTGATTAGCGGTTTCAACCATGGAAACATATTGTAGAGCTAAAGAGAATATGGCAACATGATGGGTCAAAATAAGGAAATGATGATTTTCGTTTCAGCAAAAATGCAATTGAACAGATGATTCTACTATAAGTCAGAGCACATCGTATATTAAATCATTACACTGAATGTCATGTTTATATGAAGGTTTTAGCTAAACTCTCTATTCATGTCATAGGCACGTATGTGGGTCAAAATTAGAGTTAAGTGCTTTATTTGTCAATTTCACAAACTTTTAACTTCAAGCAATGATCTTTTGAAAGGCCTACATCAGCACACATTCATCTTTAATATAATACAAAGAGTCAACAAATACTCTTTTACTCTTTTAGAGATTTTACTCTGAAGAGATGAATATATATTACTGTTTTTTTGTCTTTATGCTGTCCTATTTTCCAAATGTCAGATTCAGTCTTCATATTAACATGTAGAGACAAAGAAGCTCCCGCACACTGTTCACATTTGCAGAGTTTTTACCTATGTTTCGGTCTATGACCTTCCTCAAGCAATTCAACCTAAAAATAATTCATATTACCAAGTAAAAACATTTGTTTTGTCTATAATATTTACAAATATTTATTCACAGTAGTTATTATAATATGACAAAAGTGTTTAGGAGCCTATTGTTTTTCATATTATACATTGGACATTTTCCGTGTGTCCCAGAAAACTGTGTCAACCGTGTCACCCTCTGAAACCCCCTCCATAAATAAGCAATGGTTTGGTCCTAAGTCATATGACCAGCATCATAAAATGTCATATTTGAATAGAAATTTGAAGACCTATTGGTAAGTTTTAAGTTCACCTCCTCAATATTTTTAATGAATACATTTGTATGGTCTTAGAGAGGGTTAATTGTCCCTCAACTGTGTTGTCAACATATTCAGAAGAACCTGATTTGGATATTTTATTTACAAGCATACAGATAAAGCTGGCAAAACAGGAATTGAGTAAGGTCTTGTAGTGAAAGCTCTGAGGTCACAATACTCTAAAAATGGTTGTTATATGAAACAGTTGTTATGACACAGAATGTTTTTGTCACTTAAAATGCTTCTTGATGGACTTAAAGGGTAACGTTTAGGTTAAATTTATAACTAAATATATACTGGATGTTGTCAGGAGAGGTGTTCTGAAACATATATGTGAAATTCACCGTCTATAACAAAGCCAAACTGCAATATTTTTATGAAAATGTATCATTTTACAGCTACTTCTGAAATATTGGGTTCGTCGCTGGCAGAGCCTCTATGACGTAGATAGAGGGAGTCCAACTAAAGTTCTGGCTCAGCTCTCGCTTGTGGATGTAGGCTTACCAACCATTTTGGTTGTTGTAGAGGCTGGGAAAAGTGGACAGTTATATTGTATTTGGGCTATTGAAAATGGTCTATTACTGAGTTTGTGCATTGTGTATTAAAAAAGAAGGATCAGCGGGTCTATCGGTTTATCTAGAATATGAAACTGTTCTGGGTCTCCGCGCTGTCTGTGACCATGCGTAATTTGCGATTATAAACAGGGGGGCGATATCTAGGCCTATCTCTCCTTTGCTTTCACATGAGAGATGCATTTCATAGGCAAATCTAAAACAGTCTCAAAGTAAACAATTACATAGGCTACTTAGAAACAGCGACTACTTCAATAGGCCTATTTTTCCAAAAACGGCATTTTGTGGAGTAACGACATGCCTGCTGCCATGGACTTGCGCCCTCTGTCCATGGTGCTGAAACCGCGGCACTACTCTTATGTGAAGCACGTTACAGTTTCACGATTGGCTTACAGGCTACAAAAAGACCAAACTATACAATAGGCTATGGTTGAAGGCACTACCCTTTGCCGACATGATGAGAAATAATATGGTCACTGTGCGTGGCATGGCGTCAAACGTTTTCCTACTTCCTACCGAGAAAAATGCCATGTTGTAAAAATGACATATAGACTATTTTCAATTTCAGTTCACTGCTCAGTGGGCCTATTACATGAAACTTCAATAAAGCTCATCCACATGCACGTCACAAAACAATAAACCAGGCGGCGGGACTTTCGATTATATTCCCTCCAAAAATGTCCGAATGTCACAAAAAAACAGTTATTTGCATTGTCCGTAATTATACCAAACTAAAAACGTATTCCCGTAGGCTTGAAGAAATTAAGTCTTCAGCTGCTATAATCCTCGTTACAAAACTAAAACAAAAATGCCAGCACAAATATTAGGCTACCTATATACCTATTATTGCATTGCGAGCTGTCCACGTGTGTGGTGCTATAGGGGCGAAATGCACTGGCAGCACTCGTCGTTGAGTTTGGGAAATGTCTTTAGTGGGAGTAGGCCTATTTGAATGTGTAAAACACGTTGGACATGATGGATATTTTCAGTAGGCTATGCTTGTTGGGGAAGTAGATCGATTATTATTTGTATGCGTTTTGTTTCACCGTCGAGCTTTGCCAAACTAACGTGATGTGGTCCTGACATTTTACTGAATAGCACAATATCTCTACAAAATCGGCAGTAAATTGAATTGAATTGAAGTCTCCCAACATGTCTTGCCAATCCATGAGGATACGGAAAATCTAGCACATCACAAGCGGAGAAAGCGTTCCTTTGATAGAGAGGACCTGCGTAAAGTGTAAAGTGTTGTAAAGTGCTGTGCGCACGTTTGGTTGCCGGTTTTACACATTGCGGGGATAAACATGCCAGGTCCAAATTACTAACAGGAAAAGAGGGACGATGACAAAGGGGATGAATCACCAGGAAGACAGGGATGATCTTTCTCGCAGAGCAATGTTGTCTGCAAGAGCGAGTCTCGCCTGGTTTTGTGTAGGCTAGGGTTATGACACGCAATCCACCGCTGGACCAGCTGGCTATCAGCAATCGCCGCAAGAATCAAACCTGTTTCAAACCCTGGTCATCCCTCGTGAGTGTACTAGGCTACTCACGCATATAGGTTAGTTAAAACATTGCTACGACCCAATTTGGCACACTGTCCACTCCATGCGCAAAAGACACAACGTCGGAAGGGATTCGGTGACAGACACGAGGCACGAAGCGGTCCTCAACTTCAGAAAAAGAGATGGAAATGTGGATATGCTACGTAGGCCTGGAGAAAGAGGTTCACTCTCTCCAGCAGTTCAAAACCAGCGTGTCACGTAGGTTATGCTTCGGAAGCATATCGTTTTTTCCGACAAAAGCGAAGCGCCATAAAGTCACAGTCAAGTTTCCAGGCTATAGGCCAGCACAGCAGCGTTAATAAACTTCAAAATAGTCATTTGACATAGGCCTGGCAATATTACTGTGCAAATTAAGTGTGGGGGATTGGGGCAATAAAAACAGTCGGTGGTGGTAGTGCGCGATAGCTCTGTGATGGGGAGGGGGATTCTTTTGGCTACACCTAGCCTACCCAACTCACGACTCTGGATGCAACCGAGAATCTCCACAATGAGGGAAACACATCGAAAATATAAAATTGAATATGCTATATGCACAAATAGAGTTCATATCAATCAAACATTCTATTAGGTCAACAATGTTATTTTGAAACCTAATGAAGTGCCACATAATAACGGTCTGGCACACCCTCATGGCGCTGCTGCAGCGCATTGACATGAAGGAAATGTTCGCAAGCACCTACAAAAAATATTATTATTATTTTAAATAATAAAACGGTTCGGACAGTATCTGGTGAATACTGCCACTGTTTAAGGCCATTTAACTTGTTGAAATTTAGCCTATAGGTTTGGAAAGGTGTTACAATATTAGAATCTGGCCTATTCTCTGCGGTGCTTAGTAGGCCTATGTCTGTAGAACGCGGCGACTCCCTCTATCTACGTCGGATTCTAAATGTTTGTTTAAAAGAAGCCGCCGTTATTTTTGCCAAAGTTTTCTGAAAATGTTGTTTATGCAATAATTCGGCATTTTGACGTATATCACATCTAAATTGATGTATTGGGGTTCTTAAAATGAGATTTAGTGGTGTTTAACCTGCAAGTTACACTTTAAGCACTTTCAAACAAGTGTGTTTCAAATGTGTAGTATTCTTATATATATATATATATATATATGCCTATATTTAAGATGGCATAACATTTGTCTGTAACATGGTTTACAAAATAAACAAGCAAACATTAATTTTCATTAAAATATTTTTTAAGTAATTTAAGATTAAGCTTGGCAATTACTTAGTTTAGACACTAAATGGTGTATATCATGGAAACATCTAGGTTATTTATTGGGAAAAAAGGCCACAAAACATCCCTGAAATGTACCTCCAATTATAGAATGAGCCATAGCATGTCCCTTAAGACCTTGTGAGAGCATGCAACAAAATAATGCTGTACTTGCATACCAGGACAGATGCAGAGCCACTGAGCCGAATGACCTCATTTGCTCTGTTGACCATGGCCTTAAACCGTGCATCATCATACTCAAATCTGCTCCCATACACAATAGTGCAGATGATGTTGGACACGGCATAGTTCACTGGCTGTGTCGTATCAAACTGGGCACCTTTGTAGAGAAGAAAACAATGAAATTGGTAACCAAAGCATAGTTCTTGGATCAATTTACACAACGGCTACGATTACATGATGTTTTTAAATCAGATTTAATAGATTTAATAGATAGTGAACACAGCGAAGAAGATCATTGGAGTACCACTCCCCTCCCTGCAGGACATTTACACCACACGCCTCACCCGGAAAGCACTGATGATCATCAAAGACACAAGCCACCCTGCACACAAACTGTTCAGCCTCCTGCCCTCTGGAAAGAGGTACAGGCGCCTCAGTTCCCGTACCACCAGGCAAGCAGCTCAATGCACCAAGCAATCAAGATACTGAACACTCAACCCACTCTCCCTCCTCTGTCAGCCTCTAGCCAGCAAGGCCACTGACAACGCTCCCCCCCCTCATCCCCACCACCATCTGCGACTGAACATTCCACCTGCACTACTATATTTGTGACTGAACTTTCAACCTGCACTAACTCAAAACATGCGCACACTGCACTTTCTTCACTAAACCCAAACATACACACACTGACACACAACTCTCACACACACACACACACACACACACACACACACACACACACACACACACACACACACACACACACACACACACACACACACACACACACACACACACACACACACACACACACACACACACACACACACTGCTGCTGCTGCTGGTGTACTTGATAGACCTTTTTAATATTTATTTTTCTTCAAAATGCTACTATTACTATGTCAGAACGCTATAAAGAACTTTTAGGAAAAGCACAAAAGCACAACAATTACCTCCTCTTAATGTATGTTCTCTACAAGTCTTCTGTTGTCCAGTCTTGCACTTTAAATGTCTGTATGAGCACTGTCTATGTCCATACTGTCTTAAGTCCATGTATAAGTACTGTCTATGTCTATACTGTCTATGTCCTTACCTAGATTAGTCTATGTCTGCATGGGAAAGCAAGAAATGTAATTTCAAATCCTTTGTATTGACCAGTGCATGTAAAGAAATCGACAATAAAACCTACTTGACTTGACTTGACTTGAAATAGATCGGATTTAGTTTAGTTTAGTTTAGTTTAGTTTATTTAGTTTAGTTCAGCAGGGACCATGCACAATAGACATTGTTTACAGAAGTAAAAAGATGGCTTGTGCCAGATTATAGCTATATAGCTAATTTCCATCTGCAGTCCCTGGACAGGTAAAACAAATATTAAAATACACTACATAAACAAATAAACAAATAAGCACATCCATAGGCCATTTTGGGTAATATCCATTTTTCACACCCCTTGAGAAGGCCTGATAATCAATACTTTTTAGGTTACTGGGTAGACTATTCCATGTTTTGGTTGCCCTGAAAGAGAAGGCTGACTGAGCAAAAGCAGTTTGTCGGATTGGGAGACTACAATCACACCTAATGGTGGATCTTGACGTTCTGCTCATCAATTCAGAGCAGGGTTGAACAAATGTTCTTAGAGGTGGGGGTGCTGCATTGTGAATGATTTTATGGATTAGCCGCAGATCAGAAAATTGTATGATGTTTTCAAGCCTGAGCATATTATACTTGCTCAGTATGGGACAATGGTAGTACTGAAAAGATCTTCTATCTAGGACCTTCAGGGCCTGCTATTGATTTTACAGTATTTCTTAATTGGTTTTGTACATTTCTCAGAACAAAATAACAATTCTCAAAAGTTTTTGTTCAATTGTGACTTCCTGGTGTTCGCTGTGCACATGATAAAATCAGTTTTTCATTGTTTTCAGCATATAGCAAACGCTTTCGTCCTCCATGCAATGGTTGTATACAATTCTCAGCTTTTCTGTACGTTCTCAATTGCTTTTGTCATATCACTCAAATAGCATTGTCACTGAATGCATGAAACTATCACACCCCCCAAAACATTTAGGCCCTAGGTCATAGTATAAGTCTTGACATGCAAAATGATTTACCAAGCTGTCATAATGTGTTAAGCACTGTATAATTTCCATTGGATTTGTGTCTATAAATGTGATCTGAATTGGTGAATTGCTCGCAAGTAAACATTGACTCTCTCTAATCAAAAGCAGTAGAAGGGAAAGAGGAAACAAGCATACAATACAACAATAAGCACTGTACTGCATTACATTACTCTATGCCTCATGTGCCCTTTATAATTATGCTCCACGCAAAATTACAATATTTCCCTAGAATTTCACAAGACAGTAAGTGCACTTTATACAGTATCAGTATATTGTTTCAAATTTATTTTGCTTTACAGTTCTATATTTTTTTCCACATGGGCCTGCAAGACAAGTAAAAAGGGGTGGTAGAGGGCGCACTTTGACACCTCAATCAGAGTTGACTATTTTTTCGATTTTGCAATGAGAAAACCTCTCAATAAATATGTCATGTAATATTACAGTTTTTCTCGATTGGTTTGGCTAATTTCTCAAAACTGAGATGACATTCTCAAAACAACACGGAGAAATCCCCAAACCAACTTGCAATTTCCCAAAACAGAATGGCATTTTTCATTGCTTTCATCAAATATCAAATGCTTTGTACATGTCTCAAATGTTTGGTACATCTCTTCAGATGGCTATGTACAAGTACCCTACAGTTGACACATTGAGCATACATTTAGCACATTTTCCAAATAAACTGATCTTGCTTATCTAAACGAATTAGACAATTCTCTGTGTAATGGCTGCCCTCTCCAAAACATGTCAACATGATTTCATTGTGTAAGTCATCATATGCAAAGTATTCTACACAATTATCAAAACAGCCCAGGACATAATATTTTGAGAATTTCATTAAACGGTAAATTCATGACAGTGTTTAACAGGCCAAATGATATTGTAACTTAATTAGTTTGTAGAAAGTAATTTTACAACCGTGTATAGTACAGTTTCCTCTGTTATTTAGCTAATTTCTTGGCATTTTTTCAAACGACATTCTGTTTTGAGCAATTGCTAGTTGCTTTGGGATTTGTCCATGTTATTTTGAGAATGTTATCTCTGTTTTGAGAAATGAGCCAAACCAATGAGAAACCTGTAATATATGGCCACTACTTTCTGTATGTGAATTTACAGTAAAGAAAGTTACTGATAAATGTCCTTGGTAAATTGTCTGTGTTGTCAAACTTGAAGGGTTTCACTAACTTTTTCATTTTTATACATAGATGAAATCTGTTAGCTGAACGTAGTCCCATAGTGACAAAACATCTGACCATTTTGACTTGCAGTGCTTACACAATGGCAAAGGGACAATGTATTTTGGGGGTACTGATGATAGAATAGAATAGAATAGAATAGAAAGCCTTTATTGTCATTATACAAAGTATACTGAGATTGTAGCTTCCCTACAAAGTGCACAGTCCTTTATAGATCCAGTAAGTGTGAGTTCATTGTTGTAACAGCTTTGGGGAAGAAGCTGTTTTTCATCCTATTGGTTCTGGCTGGTAATGCCTTGTAGCGTCTGCCAGAGGGCAACAGTGTGAAGAGATGGAAGCCAGGATGTGTGGGATCTTTAATGATACTCCTGGCTCTACTTACGCAGCGTGAGTTGTAGATGGTGGGTATGGGAGGCAGGGGGCAGCCTATGATTTTTTGCGCTGTTTTGGTCACCCTCTGCAGTCTCTTCCTGTCAGCCTCAGTGCAACTTGAGTGCCACACTGACACTGCGTAGGTCAGCAGGCTCTCTATGGTGGAACGGTAAAAGGTCACCAGCAAGCTTGAGTCTAACTGTTCTTTCTTAAGTACTCTGAGGAAATGCAATCGCTGCTGGGCCTTTTTTTACCAGAGCCGAGGTGTTAGTCGACCAGGAGAGATCAGCGGAGATGTGTACACCTAGGAATTTAAATGAGCTCACTTGCTCTACACGTTCACCGTTGATGTACAGGGGGGCAGGAGCATCTTTGTTCCTTGTATCTTTGATATACAGTCCCAGGAAAAAGTTTGTACACCCTTTGAAATTTCTTACCTTTCTGTCAAAATTGAACATAAAACATGGTCTGATCTTCCCGGAAATCACAAGAAGGAACAACCAGAGTCTGCTTTAACTAATTCAACCCAAACATTTACAGGTTTTCATATTTTCATTGGCCATAAGATGTAAACAGTCACAGGACAGTAAGGCATAAGTAAGTACACCCTTGCATTCAATAGGTTTTAACCCTAAATTAGTCACAATAACCTCAACCAGATGTATCCTGTAGTTGCAGATCAGATTAACAAAACAATCTGGATGCATTTCGTCTCCCTCTTCTTTAGAAAACTGCCCTTCTTCAGCAAGGTTTCTGGGATGTTTGGAGTGAATAGCTTTCTTGACCTCATGCCATATCGTCTCAAATGTTTTTTGTCAGAGCTTTGACAGGGCTATTCCAGAATCTGTATTTCATTGTTATGAAGCAATTCTAAAGTCAATTGCCTGTAAAATATGGGTTGTTGTCCCATTTCAGCACCCATCCTCCTGTGTGCTTCAACTGTGTGACAGACTACCTCACATTTTTTCTGTAAAATATCTCAATAAACTTCTGAGTTCATTGTTCCACTGATAATAGCAAACTGACAAGGGCTTGAGGCACCAAGGTAACCGCATATAATGATGTTCCCGCCACCATACTCAAAAGTGGAGATGATGTTTTGGTGAAGGTGTGGTTCTCCAGTTCTCCTCCAAACATGACATTGTGTGTTCTCCTGAACAATTCAACTTTGGTTTCAACGTTGGTCTCCAGAATATTTAGCAGTAATTATGAAGCATATAAATGCTTTTTTGCAAACCTCAAAGCTGCAGCAATATTTTTTTTGGTCAGAAACCCCATTCATTTTAGATTGGCAGAATGAACCCCATTTTTAGCTATTCTTGGTTACATCTCCATTTCTGAGTATGGTGGCGGGAGCATCATTATATGTGGCTACCTTGCTGCCTCAGGCCCTTGACAGTTTGCTATTATCAGTGGAACAATGAATTCAAGTTATTGTGATATTTTACAGAAAAAATGTGAGTAAGTCTGTCACACAGTTGAAGCACACAAGAGGATGGGTGCTGAAATGTGACAACAACCCATACTTTAGAAGCAAATTGACTTTAAAATGGCTTCATAACAATGAAATACACATTCTGGAATAGCCCGGTCAAAGCTCTGACAAAAAACATTTGAGATTATATGGCATGAAGTCAAGAAAGCTATGCACTCCAGACATCCCAGAAACCTTGCTGACGAGAGGCAGTTCTGTGAAGAGGAGGGAGAAAGCTAGCCTCGCGAGCCATCCTACGTACTTCCGCCAAAGGATTGGCTCCACTACTGTAGTCTGGCCGTGCTTCTCTGTGGAGTGCTTGCAGCAGTAGAATTTTGATTGCAACGCCCCCCCCAGAAAACAGCCAATAATCGAATACGCCCCCCACGTGGGGACGAAACGGGGAGAACACTCGTGACAATGACGTACACATCTGCGCCAGAGCCATTGGTCTGCGCTATGTTGTTGTTGAGTAACTGCCAGCGATTGGGTGAGAGGTGTCCAATAATTTCAAACCATAACTGAGTGCAAACTTCCTGCTTTCTACAATCACTTCAGAGCAAACAAATGCCAGACCATAAATACGAAATGAAATGGTAGTATTATGGGATGGTCAGGACCAGGCTAGGAGACAAGATACATCCTGATTGTTTTGTTAATCTGATCTGCAACTACAGGACAAGTCTGGTCGAGGATATTGCAACTAACTGAGGGTTAAAGCCTATTTAATGCAAGGGTGTACTTACTTATGCCTTGCTCTCCGGTGAATGTTATAGCCTTATGGCCAATAAAACTATGATAACATGTAAATGTTTGTGTGGAATTAGTTAAAGCAGACTCTAATTGTTCCTTCTTGAGATTTCCGGGAAGATCAGACCATGTTTTACGATCAATTTTGACAGAATTGTAAGAAATTTCAAAGGGTGTACAAACTTTTTCCTGGGACTGTATGTGGGGAAGGAATTTAGTTTTGACACACAGGAAAACTGTTTTTGGAGCGATATGAGCATGTGATGAGGATCCATGAGGTTATGCTGAACCATCCAGTTTATTTTGACAGAAGGACTAAATTAATGCAAATGAGCCAAAGCAATTGAGAAGGATCTATGCCATTTTTATTTTACCGACTATTTATGTGGGAGAAGGATTAGTGCTGATGCGAGAATGAGCTGTTTTGGGAAGTATATGACATTTTGCTAGTTATCTGAACTGTTTTGCAGAAGTGTAAGAATGTTTGGCCAAATAACCCAATGGTTATAGGAATGTCATCTCAGTTTCAAGAAATTAGCCAAACCGATCGAGAAAAACTGTAAGTCGGATTTACAACATTTTCCATCCATTCTAAACAACATTTCGCTTCAGAAAACACCCTCAAGAGTGTACTAGTCAATTGACAACATGACAAATCAATTTGACTAGCTTGTCCATACACTATGACACAATGACTAACCATTCTGCTGGCAATGACACGTTCATTGACACAAAAACATGGTTTTGAAAGACAAACTAAGGATTTTGAGGAAGAGACTCGGTTTTGCTGGTCATCCCTGGTGTTTTGCCATTTGTTAAAGCTGTTTTGAGAATGAATACTGTGTTTTGAAAACTGCGAGAGAGATTCGAGAAATGTACAAAACCAATTGAGAAATACTGTAAGACAGTCTTGTTGGCCTGTGACCAGCTTGATAAACAATAATGCAGGTGGGACATAATCATAGCATTGACATAAGTCACAGCAGCATCAATACTCAGTGAGTTACGAATATGTCTAAAATTGGATATGCTATACTTTACAGTATTACCCAGCTTTTCAATGTGTTTCTTAAAACTAAGAGTAGAATCTAAGGTCACACCTAAATATTTAAACTCAGCACCCCACATTTGAGGTTGCATGCCCATGGGGACCCTGGTTCGAGTCCGGACGCGGTCATTTTCCAATCCTCTGCCATCTCTCTCTCCCACTCACTTCCTGTCAGCATCTCATACTGTCTTGTCAATAAAGGCATAAAAAGCCCCTCAAAAAAAGAAAAACAATTTGAGAAAGGTCTGACCTCACCTTTTAAATTTTCAAAGACTCGTATGAGATGTTGAGCCTCCTCGATGATTTTCTCCTCTCCCATTTTTTTTCCCATTCCAAAGTTGCGGAGGTTTGTGAGGGCAAGACGCCTCATCTCTCTCCAGTTCTCCCCATTGGAAAATATAATACCTGTGTCGAGAAAAAAAGGAAAACATAATTACAAACACAAAAAAAGAAGCCACACTAATAAGTCTGGTTTCGTAACAGAAAATGACTAGCTCAACAGATTGGTAATTGGCTACATACGTATGCAGTTGGCTATGTAAGGATAGGTCTACACGTGCCAAGAGATCTGGTGTGCGTTCCAATATGCGACCTTGTTTCCTCCACTTGTGCTTGTGGCCTCGTACCAGGAAGTAATATGTCATGTTGATATCACTGACAACAGCATTATATTTCACTATCTTCACTAAGCTCAATTGTAAAGTCATTTTCTCATTTGCAATTGGGATGGTGAATGAAAAACAGTCCCCCAAAAGTTCTTGTGGCTAGGCTGACCAAGGGGGCAGGATTTGGCTGGTTAGCTTCGCCGATTAGCAAGTCGCCATTTTCGCACTTCCGACATTCACTTCGCTCATGATGATTGGTGGGTACGCGAGTTTAGTGTTGGGCGCACAGCAGGGCTTGACATTAACTTTTTCACCCACCGGCCACTGTGGCTAGTGGATTTCCTGAGTCGCTAGTCATTCAGGTATTCCACTAGCCACAGATTGTATATTGATTTTTGTTTGTTTTGTTTATCATGATAGTGTATATCTAATCTCAGAAGATGAGGTGCTAAGGCAAGATAAGTGTATAGCTTTCTACATGGAAGTATATCAAGCAAATAGAAACTGAGTTATTGAGCTTTTTCTTGATACACAAGGGGCAAGCAACAGAATAAAGGCAACTGTGATTCGTAGGCCTATGTCATACAAAGAATAAGCTGCCAGCCAAATTGACTAGTGACACTGAAAGTATTACTAGCCACAGCCAAGTTTTACCAGCATTTGGCCGGTTGGCAGGTGCCAGTGTCAAGCCCTGGCGCACAGACCTTTACAGGTCTGTGGTTGGGCACCTCCATGCATCCAATGTCCGTCTTCCATATAGCTCTCTGGTCAGTCATTAACGTGGCACGTAATTGGCTGAGTAAACTGTTCAATTTTGGCTGAATTCACTAGCTTGGCATTTCCCATACAGGCAGTCGGCTGCTATGCTAATGAGCAGGCGGGGCACTCGGAGGGCCACTCTCAGCCTCAAAATGAATGAGAAGCCAGCGCACTGGAGGGTAAATTCTACTTTTTTAGACTTGTTATTGTCGGGAGCACTTTCATTCAAAGTCCACTGCCTGCGTCGTGAATCCAGGGAAGCGACTATGAAGTGGCAGAACCATATCTATGTCCGAACGACCACAAACAGTTGTAGAATCCACAGTCCCCCCCACCAACACTAAGCTGTCAGACTGAGTTTTGGTGGGGGGACTGTGGATTCTATAACTGCTCGTGGTCGTTCAGACATATATATGGTCCTGCCACTTTATAGTCGTTTCCCTGGATTCACCACGCAGGTAGTGGACTTTGAATGAAAGTGCTCCCGACGATTAAAAGCCTAAAAGAGCAGAGTTTACCCTCCAGCGCGCTGGCTTCTTATTCACTGCCATTCATTTTGAGGCTGCGTGTGACCCTCCGAATGCTCCGCCTGTTCATTTTAGGTTCATTTGCATACCAACCGACTGCCTCTATTGAAATGACTGGAGGCAGGACTTATTTACTCTCTCCATTTCTTATACTACCTCCATGAGGCTGACAGCTGGGAAACTTTATTGTTTTCTCCACGGAGGAGGGGCCAGGAGGCGGGGCGAGGCCACAAGCACAAGTGGAGGATGCAAGGTCGCATATTGGAACGTACCCCTGGTGTTTCCCTTACCATGGTTGTTAGAAATGGAGCGGTTCATGGGTGATGTATCCCTGTCTCCAAACTCCTCCGCATGGTTCACAAGTGCGTCCTTCACTGTCTTGTAACCCGCTAAGACGACCATTTTCCTGGGGCCGAGGTAAATGGTGAAGATGGAGCCGTATTTCTTAGAGAGCTGTGGGCCACCAAAGAAGCCAACACAAATTGAATTTAATTAGGCTACACAGATACTTACAATCCTCAGTAGGTTATTAACCTTAGTAAGGTAGACAAACCTGTCACAACCAGGCAAGCAAACAAGGCTATTTCCTTGAGACCCCAGATGAAAGAGAGAGAAAATTTGAACATCCAGTTGTTAACGCATTTTAACGCAATATGAGAAATGTTGAGGCTTGGGCTTCAGGGCGGGCCCCCTTGGCCCTTGGGCCCATGGACCTGGACCCAGTAGGCCCATGCAGTAATCTGTTCCTGTGCACTTGTATTCATATGTCGTCAATGACATGAATAAATACATTGTGAGTGTAGCAGTACCTCCCTAAATTTAGTGACCGGAAAATGCAATGATATTATCAAAAATGGAGTATCTCTCGAGGGTGGCGCTGCCGAATAGTGTGAAGAGAAGAGAGGGGACAAGTCCTTTTTTGCCAAATACCTTGAAATGGCCCTGAAGGAAGATGGATGGAAGATGTTGTTCAGGTCTGTGGTGGATTAGCCTGGTTTTAGCAATCTGTAAGCTTCCCCTTAATTATCATTTCCCCACACCCTGACTACGGTTGTCATCTCTGGATGATGAAAAAGTGGACATTTCAATCATGTTGCCTATGGCTTCCCTTCCCCCCTGGACAGACCATTAAAATGGGGGAAATCAAGTAAAATGGGACTGGTGGCAACAGAACCTGCCGATCAGGTATGACCTGACTTCTCAGGAGGACGCATTTCTTCCTGGCTAATCAGTACCTGGGGACGGGGGAGGGATAGTAAGTCTTCACTGGCTGTAAGCTACTTTGTCAATTATGCAGGGTAGGGCATTCACTCGTTCCACCCGAAACTGATGCTCAATTGTGTACAAAATAGGCCCACAAGGGGTTGTGAGGACTAGGCTAGTGGATATGGATGCAACCTGAGATTGGAAACCACAATCCAATTGCAAAATTTAAAAATAATTTCTACCCATGTGCCTTTTCAAGTCTACAGGGCAGAAAAGATTGGCAAATTATCAGTTCAATCAGTTCATATTATATATGTGAAGAGCTTCTGAATTAAAGTTATAATGAGGTTCTTTCCCTGCCACCCACTCTGATCTTTGCTGTGCCTCCACGGCATTTCCAGTTTGCTTGTTCCTGTTGGGCTGCCCATAGCCCCTCTTAATGATTTACACTAACACCAGGCAGTGTTGCCAGATTGGGCTGTTTCCCGCCCAATTGGGCTGCTTGGGATGGCTGTCTGCGGGTAAAAATGGCATTTTGCAGGAAAACCCGCCCAAGTTTTGCCCATAGAGATCAATAGAATTTAGTGCTTCCAGACGGGTTTTGAGCATTTTTTGGGCTGGAAATCATCAGCCTCATCTGGCAACCCTGGCACCAGGGCCACTGTGGCTAGTAGTTTTCCAGAGTCACTAGACATTCAGCTATTCTACTAGCCACAAATTAGATTATTTTTTTCATCATGATACTGTACATCTAACTTCAGAAGATGAGGTGCTAAAGAAAGAAGATGAGTGCAAAGCGTTCTATTTGACAATAAATAGAATGAAAAATAGAACAAATAGAAACAGAGTGAGCTTTTTCTTGAGCTTAAATGAAAAAAAAACATGGACAATAAGGTGGATAGTGTACATGTGTAGAGGCAACAGTAGCCTAACATCAGTCCTTACCTCACAAAGTGAATAGTCTACTTTTTTCAGGTTTAGCAACAGCAGGTTACCAAGAAGCGGTAGAGGTCTGGGCCCTGGAGGTGTTCTTCTCTTCTCTGACTGGTTCACGCCCGTCAAGTGAAGACAGGCAAACACCAACAACAACACAGCCACCAGCAGTGGAAATGCACTGGGGGACAGTAGAAGTCCTTCTAGTACAGCCATAGTCACCTGAAAGTCACCAGAGAGGAAAATAGTGCTATTGTTCTTCAGGAGCATATTAAGTATTATTGTAAAATAGACAGAATTCTGTAGGCTACATTACTGCACATATTTCACAGGTGTGAAAACCATATGAGCGCCCAAATTCAGTATGACTATCTATCACTTATGCTGGACCCAGGCACTGTGGACCATGTGCCTCTAAGAATCCTGGGCCCAACCTATGTGGACGTTATGACTCTACAATCTCTATCTATGTCTTCTTCTTTTGTCTTCTTCCTATTCTCTCTTGTTTCTGTCGCTCCTTTCTACTTCTCCTTTTAAATCCATCTTAAACATTGATGTTTTTTTCCATTTGTTAAGCACTTTGAGCTGCATGCCTTGTATGATATAGTGCTATACAAATGCTTACATGTTGTACTGAAGGTAAAATAATTCCGTCTGTAAAAAAGATGTCATCTGACTACAAGCAAAACACAACACACAATGGAAAATTCAGGGCAGAAATGAAAGGTGGAGTATATGATATTTTTAGACATGCATGCTGCCCATTCACAAATGCTATCTGTAGGCCTTTACAGTATTTACCACCACCGTCAATTTATAAGTATTTATAGGCCTATGGGAACAGGTGGATCTTCATCTCTGCCATTTTGGATTACCAGTCAAACATCTTTGGATGAAAAACCACTTTGGTCACACCAATGAATATTGGTTATATTGCTTAGTAAATATTCATGAAAAGATTACATTTGTAAATAAGCAGCTTACATTTTGAAAACAAGCGACTAAAATTGAATACACTTCCTGTAAAGATTTGCGACTCTCAATAGTGATAAACAATATATTAGGGCAGAGTAGATTAGATTTTAGAATGCAGTTGGCATTGAATAGCTCACCTGGTGTTCCAGTAGGTTGACCCTTCATTTGACTGGCCGGACTTCTTTTTCAACCCGGAAGTTTATTGCCCAAGCCCAGCCCACATTGGAGGAGGAGCTTGAAGAAAGGAAACAATAGACTAGCTCCTCCAATCTCTTTATGTTCTTAAATTTGATTTTTTTTTTTTTGGGGGGGGGGGGGGGTCAGTTGTCCTGTGCCCAGGGAGACGAGGGGCCCAGGGATGGGTCCCCGTTGCATTGCATGTATTGGGTTGAGGGGCCGTTTCAGATGACTTTGCCCTGGGCCCAGCCAAAGCTGTCAGCGGTCCTGGGTACACCATAACACATAGGCCTATGACATCCACCACATACACCACATAGGCCTACACATATGACATACACCACATACACCACTTACACATATGACATACACCATACATACACCACATACACATATGACATACACCACATACACATATGACAAACATCACATACACATATGAAATACAGTATACCACACATAACATTACATCACACAGAGCTTATGTGTTTATCCAAAGGGACTTAAAGATATAAGAGGGTTTAACCAAAGAGGGTGGAGTAATAAAGAGGCTTCGAAACTCGCCCACCCAATGCAATAGTGTGTGCTCAAGGGGGCGTTATCCCCTCCTTCTTCTTCTACTTTTGAGGTGTTTGCACGAGAAGCGCGCTACCGCCATCTACAGCGTTAAAGGGACTCCATTTATTCTCAACCTCAGGACTCCGAAGGTCTCCTAACCATAATTTTCATGCATGGGAAGTAAAAACGGGTTTTCCAGTGGTTTGGGAGTCAATGTGTTAAGATGGCGCATTAGACCAGAGCTCATCTCTTTTTTCCAAAATGCATCTCATCATCAAAAAAATGGTTGATATTTGGTGATGAAAAAAAAATCACTGCAATATTTGAAAAGTGTTTCGAATATGTTAGGAAGCATTTACAGTCATAATATACTGACATTTCAAAATGAACAGTGCTATAAATTGTAGAGGCAAATACAGATAAAACAATGAAACATTAAGACTATTTAAACAAAATGACCTCAACAATTCAGCATTTCTAATGGGCAGAGACAGAGAGAGAGAGAGAGAGAGAGAGAGAGAGAGAGAGAGAGAGAGAATGAATCTGCCACTAGGGGCGTTCATGATGGCGTTTTTTCAACCAGGTTGAAAATTTGCTAGGCAGCGAGCATGCTCAGTGTGTCCGAGTGAAGCATCCTGGTTAGAATTGCCGTTCACGACGCAGTTGAAGGGAGTGACCTCTGCGCGGCAGTCGTGTCACATGGCGTTGAACCATCGCGGGAACAAGAGTTTTGTCAAGCAGCCACGCAGTAACAGAAAGCTACTGCTGGGCAGAAGACCTCCTCCATGATGTGAGGAATCTGCCGTGATTGGTGTTCATAGCTCATGTGATTCATGTGTGTGTAGTTGAACGTGCTTCATTTTCTACATGCTGAAATGCATTTCATGCTCAAATGCAGCATACTCAGAGTGGTATCATCCATATGTATGGTCGCACAACCCACTTACAACAGTAAAAAAGACAATCAAACCACCCTGTCGTCAGATGCTCCATCTTCGCCACGTTAGGAGTGTGTGCCATTGGTTACAAAACCAGTACTATTCCGCGGGCCGCCTGCTCGATGGTTAGAGTAGTGGTTGCGCGCCTGACTTCCATTCGAGATGTCCCCGGTTCGAAACTGCATCGAAACACAGGAAGTCTTTGCTGATGGTTAATGTGGAAACAGACCTGTTGCGAGTGACTTATATTGTCTTTTATGTATGAAAGTGCACGAAACAGAGTGGCCTTTGTGGTTGGCGCGCCATGGTAAAGCTACATATTGAACACCTGGGTGCAGGATGGGTTGGCGCTGTTATTATTGTCGTTATTGTTGTTGTCATTTTAAAACTGTCCTATCTGAATTACGACTTTGATCCCAAAACACAAAATGAATAGCCGAAAGTGAGTACTAATTAACTGAATTATTACATGGCACTGAAGCCAAATCATCACAAATTCGACTAATAGTCAAACCTTGATTCACCGAGTGGTATCCTGTATCTCTACCTCAAGACCACCCGCTTTCTCTTCGAGAGACAGAGAGAGTCTCGGATTTTAAAAGCATGTGCCAATCGTTGGTAAGCGCGTCATGGAATTAGCGCCGTGATGATTTCATTCCACCAGAGGGAGACCTGGTACACCCGCTGTCAAAAAAGGTAGATCCACCCACAGACCTTTAGATCCACTGATATATCCTCTGATCTGTAAATATATAAGACCAGGGTGGGATTTGTCGGAAAACCAGAAGGGGGGGATATGTTTGGGCGTCCTAAAATGAATGATTACACAGAAATGGAACAAAGGAGCGACCCACAACCCATATGGTTGGAATCACAATGAAAACTAGTTCACAATGGCTATCTCAGATTGGCCGTATATATGAAAGCAACGCTGTAAATCATAATTTTCTTACTGATGTGTTGAACTGCTCATGCACGGAATTTCACGAGACACGCTCTGCGCCGCGGATCACGTGTCAGTGGACTCTGTTGACAAATCAGAAGTGTAGTTACCGGATGTGAACCGCACATGTTATCTGCAACCGACCAGCGGAAGCATATTCTGAGGGCATACTGATTAGGTTTGAGATATCATAAAAGCGCATGCGTCGAGGCGGCGAGATTTAAAAAAAAAAAAAAAAAATTATTTTACCTTTACTTTACCAGGGAAATAAAATCACATTGAGAATAAAATTCTCTTTTACAAGTGAGCCCTGGCCAAGGCGGCAGCACACATAACAGTTACATTTACAGACAGGACACAGACAAAACAGAACAAATCAATATGGATAAAGAGATAAAATTACACAATAAAAACCATAAAATAATAAACATAAAACAACATTAGAAGGAGATTAAAATATTAAAAGAAAGTGCAGACAGATTTAAAAGTCTCATTAAGATATAAGCTATAGACATAAAAACAGCAAGCTTAAGAGATTTCTGCAGTTCATTCCAGTGAGTTGGGGCACAATGAATAAAAGCAGTTTTACCAAATTCTGTTTTTATCATGGGGACATTTAAAACAATGTAGCTACTTGAGCGTAGGTTGTATCCTTGACTGCTAAAAGATAAAAGGCTCTGTATATATGTAACCGGTTGGTATTTCACTCTGCGTTGTGTTCGAAATAAGGATGACTCCGAGACAAGATTGCAGATCCAAAGCTTTAGTGAGGGTTCTGTAATTTCACAGACAGTACATTAGGCTAATCACCATGGGGCTTGGGCTGCACACTCCCACTCCTCTTCCCACAGCATACAGAGACAGGGCTTACAATAAACATATTAAACAGTAGCCCCAAACATGGTGGAAACACGAGAAAACATAATAAAATCGCTAGGTTTAATAGAGCTGCTACGAAAATCCTAGCTTGCTTCTCATTATGAAACTCAGTGTGCCCTGGCTAGCTAACTTAGCAAAACTCCGCTAGCATAACAAGTGAGTTAGCTAAGTTGCCAGGGTCACATTTCCATTTCTAAACATATTATACACAGAGACAACGAAAATAAACACACACCTGTAATTTCACAGACAGTACATTAATCACCATGGGGCTTGGGCTGCACACTCCCACTCCTGAGAAGACCATAAAAAGGGATGCTAAATACTCGTGACTAGCGTTAGCAACGCTAAGCTAAAGGATTGTCACGATGCCACCGGCTTATGCTACACCTGGTGGCGCTAACACATCAAAGTATTTGAAACCAGGCATCATATTCGTGTAATACATTAGGAAAGGGGTAATACACGGAATAGTGTTCAGGATTACAGTGATACAACTGGTGGATGACAGAATAGAAAGAAGATTTAAGTAAGATTAGGGAAAGAGAAAAGTGGAGAATATACCTCTTCCCACAGCATACAGAGACAGGGAAGAGGATATGGAAAGCATAGAAATATGAATCAGACAAACGGAAATATTAGAGGGGGATAGAAGGAGGGGGGCAGGAAGCTCCATAGACACCCACAGGGGCTGTTCACTCACGGAACTTGCTACTAGCCACAACTGGCTAACCCTAACCACGGGACAGTGCAAAATGAATGAGAAGGGTCCGGCCACAGACCTGTATTAACCTAGACTGGCAATGGGCGGTTCTAGCCAGTGGCAGCTTTTCGGATTGACTGGGCGCAGCCATCTTTGCCTTTTTCCCGCCCTGTGGGCTCCTCCCACAGACGTAGCCCCGCCTAGTGGAGACTATCGCAGCTGTGTGCCATAGGAATGCATACGATTTCAAACGATGATTACAACGTTATCAAAGTGGGTTTCAATCATTTTTTGTAAGATTTTGACAAGTCGTAACGTCTAAATTCTCACTCCAATAATGAAATAACCCTCACTACCTCCAAACGTTTTATTAGAGAGCCTGAAGCTGAGCGGTCTTGCCAGATAGGGCGGTTTCCCGCCCAATCGGGGCCGTTGAGGAAGGCGGTCTGTGGGTAAAAATGGACGGAAATAATCAGTGTTATCTGGCAACCCCGAAGCCGACTGTTTTCGTTGCCGCTTATGCAGGTTTGTGGATATTTGTGACACTGAATCGGCCATGCTTACGTGTGTAAAGCTTATTTTATGTACTTAACTCAGATGCAATGACAACTGTGTATATTGGTATGTATATTTCTTAAATAAGCCGTACGTTTCAGTGAAGCTACCGGTAACTGTGCTATTATTAATACCCCCCCCCCCCCCCCCCCCCCCCCCCCCCCCAAGGACGCTGAAGGTAACCTAGCAACAACACGGCACAGCACATTGCAGCTGTGAAAATAACGAGCCACTTGAGAGCGAGACTTTTCTAGAACATTAATTTATACTAGAGCTATTGTTCTAAAGACGTTACACATGGCCTGGTCAGTGAACCAGTGTTGCAAAAAAATTTTTTTTTTAAAAACCCATCGGTGCATGACGTCATTACGTAATTACGGGAGTCTCCACTAAGATGGCGGACTACGATTCTGAGGCTCTGAGAAATCCGAAAATGTCGAGGGGCATTGCCAGTCTAGGTTAATACAGGTCTGTGGGTCCGGCTGCGTCCTGGAGGACAGGGGGCGTGTATTTAGAGGGGCGTGTATTTACAGGGGCGTGTATTTATGGCAGCCCTGATTGGTCCGATTCACGACGACCGCTGCTGGTGGACTACCCCTGACTTGGAGCCATTGAAACCCATTCAAAACTTAATTTTTTCGATCTGACACATAATATTTGTTTAATTAGACCTAAAGACACACCATGGGTCTTGTTTAAAAGTTGAGAACCTCAGCTCTCCAAAACTGAAAACGGTATCCCCCTAGCATCTACCAATCCGAAGGTAACCTACTTTAAGTGCGGGGTTACTTTTCTAAAGATGGCGTTTTCCCACACAGCAAAAGTACACCGTAATGGATCCGCCCCGGAGTCCACCATCCGGAGGCCATCCGGAGGATTTTGGATCCGTGCTCATAAAGTTACTTTCTTATTATGCTATAATCCCAATAAACGAACACTAAACCAGTTAACCGTTACAAACAGCATTTAGATTTAATTCTACAGATAACACAGACCTGGCCTAGACACCGTTTAAATAAGATCCCGAAAAAAACACAACCTGACAAAGAACTTCACTCATCATGATTTTTTATTTATCTTGACATTATTTTTCTGTCTCACTGTCATGTTGAACAATCGCGTGTCGTGGCTGCCTTCTCTTCCTTCCCTCATCAGTCGACGGGGAAACATCACATCAGCGCTCCGATCTGAAAAGGCAACAGAGCTAAACTTAGAGCTTTCATTTAAATTTCGTAAGATGACAATCAGACATTGCATTGCATATGGAATGGACAACGCTCTTTCACATCTCTATCCCGTGACAGTAATGATGTTGAATATTATAAGATGTACAATGTCCTACTTACTCTTGGTCGTAAAAGCCGGGAGGCAGGCGGGCATCACTGTAGCAGGGTGGATTACAGCTGGCTAGCCCTGTCCGACCCAGAGGTAATTCCACCTGTTTACTGTTGCACAAGATTAAGAACAAATTCAGATATTTGTAGCCCAACCACGGACATCTGTATCAAACTATGAGCCCAGCTACTTCATTCATTCACCAATGATGGACAATATATGGGACGAGGGCGCAGTTCATGGCCATCCATTAATTGCTAATAAATAATTAGCCTGGATTTCGTTAACGTGAGGAAAACATGATGCCACCGCTTTAGGATTTGTGCCGTTAAAAACACAGTTGGTGCCAAACCTGTTGAGAGCATCACCAATCCGTGTAAAAGTGTACCACGAGCCAAATTCAGACCAATATAGCCGTTTCATAAGAGTATTTGAACACTTAGACCTACGTTTAACTTTACACAAGTTTGCTTCAGTCAACCGGTTTGCTAGTAGCTGGCTAGCAAGCTAACGTAAACAAGGCTGTTAAAATGGGCACAATGTAGATAATTTTTATTCAACTGCACTTCCTCCATGTATCGGATGGCATCATATTTTAACAGCATTTAGGAAATACTACAATAGCCAATGTAGTTCCCCATGTCTTTGAATGAATGAATGAACTAGCTGTCTCGTTTTGAAAACAACTAGGGTTAACATACACTTTTTAAAGTCATAAAACAAAATCCTACGAAATATCAATAAGCATTGATAGTATAAAAGCTTCAGATATACTTTTTGTACCTTTGTGTATCACCTAATATAAATAAATCAATACTTACTGGAGAGCGCTGTTCGGTCGTGTCTGCCCCAACAAAAACTGTACCAACGTCCGTTAGATTTTACAGCGCGTCCGCGTTTGTGAATCAGATATGGATGCGATTATGGTCCGCGTTTTGACAGTAGAATTTGGGGCGGCGCACGGTGGCGACCCTGATCCACCAAGTGGAACCCAAAGGAATGTGACAGTGACACGGATGTGGTGACTTGAACGCGGCTCCGCATCGGAGTCCTCTGCTGTGTGGGTTGTTTCCTTGGAAACGGAACGGAGATGAAGCCAGCCAGACAGACTGACGAAGCGATACATGTATGTCATTTGACTCGGTTTTGCATTATTATGGATGCATTTCTAATCTTGACATTCTAATGGACAATCTGTGCGAGTTTCAAAATGCGTTTTTATGTAACATGGGAGTAAAATGTGTTAACAGTACGCCCGTCTGGGATTTGTTAGCTAGTCCGCTAGTTAGCTAGCAAGTAAGTAATAGATATTAGAATCGATCTGTCTCAATGGCCCAAGCATAAACAAAGAAACACCAGGATTTGGATGTTTAATATCAGCAATTTGTCAAAGCAAAACATTCACAGACCAGTTGTATATCCACAGCATAGAGTGTCTGCAAATCTTTCCACTTTTGACACATGATGTAGTGTAGAGACCTAGCACTTGCTAGCTAACTAGCGGGCCAGCTAGTTTAACAAATCCCAGACGGGATGTAAACACATTTACTCCCATATCACATAAAAACACATTATGAAATTCGCATAGATTGTCCATTAACATGTCAAGATTAGAAATACATCCATAATAGTGCAAAACCGAGTCAAATAGCATATGCGTACCACATAAACCGCGTCCGTTTCCAAGGAAACAAAACGCTATCTATGTGCTGCGAAGCTGCTCTCAGAACAGAGTGTTTGTTACATGGTCGCTCTGTAATGTGCTCTAAGAGCAGACCCACACAGCAAAAGTACACCGTAATGGATCCGCCCCGGAGTCCACCATCCGGAGGCTATCCTCCGGAACGGATCCGGTAAACGGGGTCGTATCGGCGTCCACTTGCACGCCGCCTATCATCCGACGCGGAGGAGTGGTGCGGAGTCAAAAGGGACCCGTTTGTCACCCGCAACGGATCCGCGCGCAGAAGCGTACCTCCGCAGTGAGCCCGGTTCGGAGGCGCGACATCCGATGTGGACTCATTACGTGTCCACTTATTGCATCCGTCACGGTTCCACTACTTTTTATCAGTTACGGACCCATTCCGGACTCATAGATGTTCCGGGCCGGGACCATTTTGGATCCGTGCTCATAAAGTTACTTTCTTATTATGCTATAATCCCAATAAACGAACACTAAACCAGTTAACCGTTACAAACAGCATTTAGATTTAATTCTACAGATAACACAGACCTGGCCTAGACACCGTTTAAACAAGATCCCGAAAAAAACACAACCTGACGAAGAACTTCACTCATCATGATTTTTTATTTATCTTGACAATATTTTTCTGTCTCACTGTCATGTTGAACAATCGCGTGTCGTGGCTGCCTTCTCTTCCTTCCCTCATCAGTCGACGGGGAAACATCACATCAGCGCTCCGATCTGAAAAGGCAACAGAGCTAAACTTAGAGCTTTCATTTAAATTTCGTAAGATGACAATCAGACATTGCATTGCATATGGAATGGACAACGCTCTTTCACATCTCTATCCCGTGACAGTAATGATGTTGAATATTATAAGATGTACAATGTCCTACTTACTCTTGGTCGTAAAAGCCGGGAGGCAGGCGGGCATCACTGTAGCAGGGTGGATTACAGCTGGCTAGCCCTGTCCGACCCAGAGGTAATTCCACCTGTTTACTGTTGCACAAGATTAAGAACAAATTCAGATATTTGTAGCCCAACCACGGACATCTGTATCAAACTATGAGCCCAGCTACTTCATTCATTCACCAATGATGGACAGCATATGGGACGAGGGCGCAGTTCATGGCCATCCATTAATTGCTAATAAATAATTAGCCTGGATTTCGTTAACGTGAGGAAAACATGATGCCACCGCTTTAGGATTTGTGCCGTTAAAAACACAGTTGGTGCCAAACCTATTGAGAGCATCACCAATCCGTGTAAAAGTGTACCACGAGCCAAATTCAGACCAATATAGCCGTTTCATAAGAGTATTTGAACACTTAGACCTACGTTTAACTTTACACAAGTTTGCTTCAGTCAACCGGTTTGCTAGTAGCTGGCTAGCAAGCTAACGTAAACAAGGCTGTTAAAATGGGCACAATGTAGATAATTTTTATTCAACTGCACTTCCTCCATGTATCGGATGGCATCATATTTTAACAGCATTTAGGAAATACTACAATAGCCAATGTAGTTCTCCATGTCTTTGAATGAATGAACTAGCTGTCTCGTTTTGAAAACAACTAGGGTTAACATACACCTTTTAAAGTCATAAAACAAAATCCTACGAAATATCAATAAGCATTGATAGTATAAAAGCTTCAGATATACTTTTTGTACCTTTGTGTATCACCTAATATAAATAAATCAATACTTACTGGAGAGCGCTGTTCGGTCGTGTCTGCCCCAACAAAAACTGTACCAACGTCCGTTAGATTTTACAGCGCGTCCGCGTTTGTGAATCAGATATGGATGCGATTATGGTCCGCGTTTTGACAGTAGAATTTGGGGCGGCGCACGGTGGCGACCCTGATCCACCAAGTGGAACCCAAAGGAATGTGACAGTGACACGGATGTGGTGACTTGAACGCGGCTCCGCATCGGAGTCCTCTGCTGTGTGGGGAATTACCGGTACATGTGTGCATCAAATATGCCCTGAACCTGCAGAAAAGGTGCCCTAAGAGCAGGGTTACATGCGCTGCTAAGCATTACCATGTAGACAATAAAGACGCCCTCAGAGCAGCGAGTTAATGTGTCATATCGTTACCGATATGCGGTAAAGCTGCCCTCGGAGCATCATTTTCAAAAATGCCGCGAAATTCCCAAAGGAGCAGTTAAATGTATTTATTATATGGTTGTGACGTCATCGGTCGAATGCTCCATTCATTTCAACGGGGCTCCCCAACGTTCGCACGTCTGTTATTTTTCGATAACGGACGGGTTGGTCTATAACAGACCGCTGTCAATGGCAACAAGACTTTTCACTGCTAAAGCGACTTTTCAACAAGACTCTAATCAGCTGCTGTGATAGACAACACCTGTTGTCCTGGCTACCTAGCTGTTGCCTAGCGGTGTTCCACAACGGCACTGTTTTGTTTTGCGCAGCAACAATCTTAACATTAAATAGGCCTAAAGAAATGTCCCCGCCACGTGTGAGTCATTTAAGTATATCCATATAATAAGCGGGTTAACTTTCGGCGAGTCGGTCGCTTTGTGGAATAGCAGCACTTCAGAGAGAACAAGACCCCTCCGCTCCGCGTCGGGGTCTAAAGATTCTCTCTGTCGTGCTGCTATTCCACGGTAGCGACCTTCTCGCCGAACGTTAACCCTTACTGAATGTATCTGGATACCGATAAGAGCAGAGAAAGACCTAACACTATAAGTTGCAATGAGAGGAACATAAAGCCCGGTTTGACTAAGTAGGCTAAGCTAACATTAGCCACCAACTGCTAAAGTTAACGTCTACCGCCGGTATATATATATATATATTTTTATTTTTATTATTTTTTTACCGCCGGTATATATATTTCATTCTTCACGTGACAGTCAATGACGTCAGACGTCGTCGTGAATCGGACCAATCAGGGCTGCCCTAAATACACGCCCCTGTAAATACACGCCCCCTGTCCTCCAGGACGCAGTCGGACTCTATTGAAATGAATGGGTGTCAATGGAGTTTTTTACCATTATAATTTTTGTGATTTTTTATAATTTTTTGTCCTGAAATATTAATATTAAGTTGGAAGCTAGAAATAATAAGACCCCATTTGAGTAGCGTTTCGATTATTTTGCGCCACTAGATTATTATATACTGGGTCACAAAGCTCAATTTTTATGGGGCCAAACCCATAAACATTAGCACGATGCTAGCGAGTACAGGTTGAAATCTTCTAACCTGCTGTAAAACTACACACCTGAACAATTTGTCAATAGGCCTACAGCCTATTGTTTAACAACAGTCATAGTGCTTACCAGGAATGTTTTGTTGAAAATATTTGTGACTGGAAATGGCAGTAGCAATGTATTTAGCATGGGTTCCCCTTTCCATTCCATACATTTTCCCACATGAAGGACTGGCCTACGCTGGTTACTGCAGTTTGTATGCAAAGCTAACTGGCTACAATAGGAACCAATGAGACTGAGCCTTCTCCCTGTGTTCTAATTTCTCTGACACCCATGAGAGGGAAGAAGGCTACTGTAAGTCTAGTGTAACGAAGGTGTGTCAAAATAAAAAGCCATCTTTGTGCAATTATACAAAATAAAGAAAGGGGCTAAAAGCACACTGTTACATATACAAGGGGAGCTGGCCAACTAAGGCCTTGTATACGAATAAAAGCCAATGTTTATGACGTCTAAAATCTAGTGATGGCCAGCCTACTAGGTCATACAACACACAGTGGTACGTAGAATGCTTTCTTCTAGTGATGAATCTTAAAGCAGAGTGATAAGTAGAGTCAAGTGATTGTAAAAGTGCCTTGGTGGTATTTCTATAAAAAATGTCCCCATAATCTAAAACAGGTAAATATGTAGCTTCTACCAACTTCCTTCTTGCAGATTGTGAGAAGCAAGGACTGTTTCTGTAATAAAACCCCAACTTTAATTTTAGCTTTGACACAAATTGCTTAACATGAAGCTTAAAAGACAAGTCCTCCTCTAACACAAAACCTAAGTACTTATAAGAGGAAACCAACTCGATGGAGCTGCCCTGCAAGGTGAGAAGAGGTGGAATAGGGATATTCCTTCGGCTCCTTGCAAAGATCATATATTTGGTTTTCTTGTCATTTAATACTAATTTTAAAGATAAAAGGCTGCGCTGGACTCTTTCAAATGCTTCTTGCAATTTTGAGATGCAGCTTTCCATGGAAGGTGCAGAACGATATATTATAATATCATCTGCATATAAGTGAATATCTGCATCTGATAGGTTGTCACCAAGATTATTAATATATATTGTAAATAGCAGAGGGCCCAAAATGGACCCCTGCGTTACTCTAGTATCAATATTTAACTTGTCAGAAAGGGAGCCTTTGATTTGCACACTCTGGGTCCTCCCATTTAAATAGTTAGAGACCCAACCTACTGTAGAATCAGAAAGGCCGATACTGCGCAGACGTGATAAAAGAATGCAATGATTGACAGTGTCAAAGGCTTTAGTCAAATCAATAAACACTGCAGCACAAGATTTTCCACTATCTAATGCATAGGTAACATCATTTAAAACTTTCATAGTAGCAGTGGCTGTACTATCATTCTTTCTAAAACCAGACTGAAACTTTGAAAGAATACACTTCCTAGCCAGATAATCCTTTAGTTGCTCACTGAGTATAGTTTCAAGAACTTTGGCAATTATTGACAGCTTAGATATTGGTCTATAATGATCCAAGATGGTTGGATCACCACCTTTAAGTAGGGGAACAACTAAGGCAGATTTCCAGACATCTGGAACAATATTCTGATCCAGGGATAAATTAAAAATATAAGACAGAGGTCCAGCAATAATCTCAGTTGCTAACTTTAAAAAATACGGCTCAATTTCATCAGGCCCTGCAGACTTCTTGGAATCTAGATTTTTTAGGGCCTTTAAGACCTCGTTTCGTGTAATGGCAGAAAAGCTAAATGTTGGGCCATTTCTTCTCAGGGGAGGAGACGTATTTGTTACGTCACTCCCAGTGGATTCATTAAAAATTGATCCTGATGAAACAAAATGCTTATTAAAGCTATTCGAAATATCAAGCATATTCATGATACGCTGATCATTCAATACAATGTGATCAGTGAAATCATTACAAGAGGTTAATGGAGAAAGCGACTTTATGGTTTTCCAAAATTTGATAGGATTGTTTATATTTTGTGAAGTTTCATTTAAGTGATTTGATAAATGACAGTGCAGCTCAGCAAGCAATTGGCTCTTGTTGCCGGACAGGTCGGATATATGCAAGCACGTGCCATATTAGCGTAGCCAATTTCCCCCGTTCATTCCTATGGGCGCTCTCTGAAGTGTTGTATCTCCTGCTAGACTATCTGTGCTAGTAGCTAGTTCCGTGAGTGAACCCCCCCCTGGGACGTGGAGGAGGTGCTGACCCCTGGTGGTCAGGAGATGGAAATGCAGGACATTGGAGTTGAACACAGCCCTTATAGAACAGCCTCGCCACTCGCTATTAAGCCCCATTGTACCAGTTGTTTGTATTAGTTCTATGGTTTTTGGCTGCAGTTCCAATGAGTTCTCCACTAGTCGCGCATCGGAGACCAAAATGAATGGGACCCAATGGAGCTAGATGCTAAAAATCTTAATTTTCACCCAGATCTCATCAACAAAGCTCAGATTTGAATGTCGTTCTGGAGGCTTCAATAAGGGTTTCATTAAACAGTTTAATAAAAAAAAGCACATATGTCCATTTTATTTGTTACAGGAGGCGGTTTTGTTGCTCACTACTCGCTAGCATTTTGCTAAGGATGTGACGTCATAGAGACTTAAAATCACTTTTTAAGCATATGCCTGGCTCAAAAGATCTAAAACTCAGCCGTGGGTATTTTCTATATATAGTCTTTCGAAAGCAACACCCGAATTACACGAGAAAAAAATCATATACTGAGATAAAGGCACCATGAGGGGTTTTGTTCCATAGGACTCCATTCATTCTGGTCTCCGGGCCGCCACGTGGATAAGGGTGGAACTGCCACAGCTCTAAATCTGCCATAGAATTAATACAAACCTGCCTCGTTTCGGAAACCGGAAATACACCGTGAAACCAGCCAGTGGCATATCTGGGCCATGGAGGTAGTATAAGAACTGGAGAGAGTGAATAAGGCCCGCCTCCAGTCATTTCAATGGGAAATGCTAGGCTAGTGAATTCAGCCAAAATTGAACAAAATTTTCAGCTTCAAAGATGGAGTCGTTTCCGCCACCAGTTTACTCAGCCAAATACGTGACACGTTAATGACTGACTTACGATTGACCAGAAAGATATGAAGGGTTTATTTGCAAAACGGTGTATCTCCATTTTTTGACTTTTGCATTTTATTATTGGAAATGACTGTTCAGAGGTCATGTCACCCTTGTGTGAATTCTTACCATTCAAATATTTTGAGAACATACTTTTTAAGCTATATAAAATGCATTTTGCAATGCATTTCAATGGAATGCCCAGTTCAAAAATGAAAAATTTCCCAACATTCTATAAAATGGAGATACACCGTTTTGCAAATAAAGCCTTCATATATGGAAGACGGGCATTGGATGCACAACCACACACCTGTATAGGTATGTGTGCCCACCACTAAACTCGCGCACCCACCAATCGCGTCCACCCTCTTTGAGCAAAGTGGTGGCGGAATTGCGACGAGGAAGTGCCTTGCTAATCGGCGAAGCTAATCAGCCAAATCCTGACCACCTGATCTGGGCTTATAGAATCTGTGAGATGAAGACGTCTATGATGACTTGGAGGAGGTGCTGACCCCTAGTGGTCAGGAGATGGAAATGCAGGACATTGGAGATGACGTCCACGATGTCGTGGAGGAGGCTGAAGACGGCGTCTGAACCCACCACACCCTTCTCCTGCATGTAGTCTGTGTATACATATTAGAAATATTTTACAATTTAACACGTTTTTTATTGTCTGCCATGTCATAGTTATTTGATAGATTATTTTCTACAAGTTTTAACTGTTTTGCAATCCTTCGTGTCATTTATTTACACATAATATTTTTTTTGTAATCCATGATGTAGCCTAGTTCATTTTGTACAAGCTGAAAATGTTAACCTGCTGTATGTTTTTTTTCTCCTAAATCATATAGTATATCATTCATTTACATGCTGTAAGTATTTTATGCCATCACATAAACCTGGTTTATTGGCATGTTGTCAGTGAGTGGTTTTTTTGCATTACATTACATTGCACTTAGCTGACTCAGCTTTATTCAAAGCAACTTACAACTATTATTTTTCAGGGAATTGGTTACAGTCCCTGGAGCAATGTGGGGTTTGGTGTCTTGCTCAAGGGCACTTCATCCGTGGATGGAGATGTAGGGAGAGGTCAGGGGCCAGGGGGGATTCGAACCGGCAACCGCTAGATTGAAACGCCAACTCTCTAATCACAAGGCCACGGTCAATGTCATCCTGATGTAACTTGATGTGTTTACATGTTACAATCCGTTAGTGAACACATTGATTTATCTTCTATTCTCTTGCCCTGTTATTTTTGAACATTCCAGATTTTTGTACTTTTAAAACGTTTATCACTGATTCTTGAGAAAGTGGCTAAAACAGGTTGTAATCTTGAAAGAAAAAACAAAGTGAATTACAAAATAATATGATATATCCTCGTAGACAAAGGTCTTGGCTTTTCAGAAATGCACAAGGCCAATCTCCCCATTTTCCATTTTTTTTCAGAAATCAGGTTTTTCTCCGATCATACCTTGTTTTTTGTCAACACCGTCAGACACAATTAAAAGCAATAAAAAGTGTATTGATTTGGTTGCATATGTATCTGGAGTTTTTAAGTGATTGTGTGTGTTTTTTGGTTCACACATACGCCTTTAAATGTTGAAAATTCACTTTCATTCTATTTTAATACTGCTTCATGTGTTCTAATTTAAAAATATGTGCTGTCAGACAATGCTTACTTAATGGCTAAATAGATCAAACAATTTTTTGTAATTTCACAAATATTCGTGTAGGCTTAAATTTGCTATTACTTTGATAATTCAACAACTACAAAGGAAAATTTTGTAAGCACATTCATTTAAAATGTCCAAAACTCCTTCTTACGGTGGTGACTTAAGAACTGACGGTGGTGACAGTAATCTGAAGGTGGTGAAAGTGACCTAATTATTACCTACATTTAGCAAAATAAATAGCCCTCTCAAGTCAATGACATCTAGCATAAACACTTTATTTTTGTGTGTGCACAGTATATTTGTGCATGTGTTTTTTCTTCATTTGTTAGATACTCTAGGAAGTAGGCCTAGATTATTGAAAATGTGGCATAAACAGGTTTAAAGTTGTTCAAATTCAAAATATAGAGGTGTATTATCATAGATGAACGTCTTGGCTGTGCAGTGAATGTATTGGCCAAGCTCCCCATGTTTTAAATTTTTCATAAAATGGGCTCTTTCTTGGTTTTGTCACCAGCGTCAGACAGAATTAGAAGTAAAAAAACAAGTTTGCTGTATTTAAGTGAATTACTTTTACAGTTCAACATAATTGTAGATACTTATTGGAAGCATATTCTTAAAACTTGTCAAAAACATGTAAAACACATGCTTTTTTGTGAACTACATCCGATGTCACCACCGTCAGGTTTTGTGACAAAAAAAACCCTCCAAATGCACCTCAGTGGAGGCTGGAGTATAAGTTTGGGTCACAATTATTACTAACATGTCTGGTAATGTTTCATTAACCAGCACAATTTAGTAAAATATGGAATAAGATGATGAGCGGAACAAAATCTGACGGTGGTGACATCTGACGGTGTGAGACAAAAAAACACTCTTTTACATCTTGTGCATTTTTTGCTCACATTAGCCACTTCGTTTTCGCTCTGTTTCTTAGGGGCTTCATGACGCTTCTGAAAAAGTATATATAATTAACATTAATGTAACAATAATACTATTAAAACCCCCGACGGTGCTGACAGTTTATGGTTGGGACAGTACCAGTGTCCAAACAAATTATGAAATTGAGGAGAAATTAGTAAACTTACAGGAGCTTCCGTGATGGTGAAGTACTCAGTAGATCTAAAGGTTTGAAAAGGGGTCCTAAGTAATGACAATGACCTTGCGCATACCTGATTTTATTGTCTTTTTAAAAACATCTGACGG
The DNA here is from genome assembly GCF_034702125.1 of Engraulis encrasicolus. Classification (NCBI taxonomy): domain Eukaryota; kingdom Metazoa; phylum Chordata; class Actinopteri; order Clupeiformes; family Engraulidae; genus Engraulis; species Engraulis encrasicolus. The sequence continues at coordinate 47,852,475 of NC_085858.1, read as the reverse complement.
TGGTGACTAATATGCTGGACACACTTTGAGCAATCAGAAAATAGTAGTAAATATTGCTTTACACGCACTGTGTGCATATCTAAAGAACCACTTCAATATGGACTTTCACATCATGGTGATATTATTCAATAATATCAGTGATTTTTACATTTTAAGTCAATTGAAATGATGATGTCTGTCCTTGGGACAGCTGTTTTTACAGGGTGTGGGCAGGTTTATAGCCATGAAAAGTAATACAATTACACTTAAATATTTCAAACGACTGTACATTTATGTAACAGACCCCTGTGTCTTTACCTGGATTCATTTTGTTCATGAAAATGTAGTTTATTTTCAACAGAATTGGCAGTTTATTGCAGAGACATGTTTTAGCCGCTTTCTCAAGAATCAGTGGTATACAATAAAGGATATCACATGGTCCAAACCCTTGTGTGTGTGTGTGTGTGTGTGTGTGTGTGTGTGTGTGTGTGTGTGTGTGTGTGTGTGTGTGTGTGTGTGTGTGTGTGTGTGTGTGTGTGTGTGTGTGTGTGTGTGTGTGTGATAATATAGCAACAAGGAAATCATCACAAACATCATGATCATCTTAATCATCATTATCTTCACCTTTACTATCATTGACATTGTATTCATATATTATTATAGTTATCATTATTGTCTAATTATCGTTATTATAATTATCATTATTATACTACAAGTAGCCTATAATGATGCATTAAGAATGTTACTCAAGGTTCCCAGAGGAGGAAGTGCTAGCCAGATGTTTGTTTCTGTGGGAGTATGCAATAAAATAATAAAAAGGGCCCTGCAAGTGATCGGCATCAAAATGAACAGTGTCGAATTAGCACCTGCCAACTGTCAATTCAGTTGACAGGTGGTCCCTGAACATTTTTAGGGGGACAAAGTGGTCTGGAAAGGTTTGAGAATCACTGCTGTAATCCAACTGCGAGTTGCACAAGATATACATCCAGGATAAGAGTACACTGGACTAAATTCTTGTATAGATTTAAAAAAATGTCTTTCTTTAATTATTTTTGTTACTGTTTGTGTTCTCCTTGTTTGTCCTGGTCTGTTCTGATGTGTATAAACCCTATGTAGGCTATGTGGATTTGGACAAGTGTTTGACAAATAAACTGAACTGAACTATACTTACTATTATAATCATCAGCATCATCATAAACATATGGGCTGCATCATCATCATTATAATTATCATCATTATTTTCATCGCCACCATCATCATCTTCATCTTCGTCACCGCCATCATCACATCACCAGCAGCCTCATCACCATCTGGGCAAGACTGGTCATGCAGTGACACACTGTCACCACTAGGGGGAAGCATAGTCCACAGGTCCAGAGATGGACACACTAGATCAGTGGTTTTCAAAGTGGGGACCGGGGATCCCTGTTGGGCCGTGAGGGGATGCCAGGATTTCCACGGGAGGTTGGCAGGAAAAGAGTAGCATAACAAAATAAATAATACCAAAAATTGAATAGCTAAACTAAGCCAAAATAGACCAAAAACCCCCAATGGGGATCTGCCTCACACACCTAGACTACTGTAGGCCTGTAGGAGACTTAAGGGCGGGTTATGCTTCCTACTTGTGCCACAGAGTGAGCTTGTCGCAGCCATGATGCAGTTAATTTTGGTTTATGCCCTGTTTTGAAGCACGGTCTGCGCGATGTCATTCCACGCTGAAACTGCCTTCAATACAAAGAGTAAACCAGACGTGTCGGTTGTTTTTTAGCATCACAGACTCGACGAGAATGAAAATGAAACATTAAATCTTTATATCACGTGCATGTTTGATCGCACTGGCAGCCACAGTGGTAGTTTGGAACAAAGAAGTGGCTCATTTGTCGAGGACGAAGCGGAATGTTTCCTCGACCTCGGAACCACTGTTCAACTGTCCAAATAACTTCAGCGTCGTAACTTGCAAGCGCATGTGTTGTCTTTGGTTCGTGTAAATAAATCAAACAACAAAGCACGGGCAACTTATTTAATGAAGAGCTCACAGTCCGTATACCGACGAAGGTTAGAACAAGGAAGTAGCGCTTGTTCTCGACTCGAGGACAGAGCAGGCTGGTCGAGAGGACCAATCAGAGACCTATTTTCGCCCTTTCACGCCGTCGCTCCCTGCGTCGAGACACAATTTCGGGGAGGTGCCCCAGAGTACCTGCGTGATGGGGGGGGCTTCACTCCGTTAACTGCGCGGCTCACTGCATCATGATGCAGTGACGCTGATCTCGAGGCATAAACCACCCTTTTGCCCACATGTCCACGTGCTACCTGCTGTTTCGACATGATATGAAAATGGTTGACTGGTGGAGGACTGTGGCTGTGCTATCTTTTTCTTCTCTACAATGTTTATAAATATGATGTTTTCTGTAGTATTTAAGCCATGGCTAGAATCTCAATCTCTCTCTCTCTCTCTCTCTCTCTCTCTCTCTCTCTCTCTCTCTCTCTCTTTCTCTCTCTCTCTCTCTCTCTCTCTCACACACTCTGTGTCTGTCTGTCTGTCTGTCTGTCTGTCTGTCTGTCTGTCTCTCTCTCTCTCTCTCTCTCTCTGTGTGTGTGTGTGTGTGTGTGTGTGTGTGTGTGTGTACGGTTTTGTTTGGTCTTTTAAAATGTAGACCTTATTAGTGACAGGACACTTGAGAGGGACAGGAACCGATTGGGGTCAGAGAGACGGGGAAGGATTGGCAAATGACCCAGGCAGTAATCGAACCCGCGTCGCCAGCGTAGGAGCCCAGTGCCCTTGAGCCACGGTAGGGCCCACTGACAGCTTTTCGCTGGGCCTGCCTGGGACAAAGTCATCTGAAAGGCCCCCTCAACAAATAGACATAATGTAATGGTGACCCAATTCTGGGCCCCATCTCCCCTGGGCCCGGGACAACTGGCCCCTTAATCCCCCGTGTTGGCTCCCTTGTGTGTGTGTCATATGGAGATCTTCTTTCCAGTGCTAATCTGACATCAAGATAAGAGCTGCTATCACTGTATGTATGAATGCATGCATGTATGTATGTATGTATGTATGTATGTATGTATGTATGTATGTATGTATGTATGTATGTATGTATGCATGTATGCATGTATGTATGTATCATGTATGTATGTATGTATGTATGTATGTATGTATGTGTAGCCTATACATACATATATAATCTAATAGGGTGTCATTTTATTTACCTCATCTAGGTGAATTTGTCTGTGATCACATATACTACGTTATGTAAGAAATCAGTAAAAGCATATTAATATCAACTTGTTCATATACTAATTTTCCCTCTGAAACCTCTATGACAATTTTCTTCTTGGAGCAGGCGTCACTCTTCATTATTTAAACCTCTGAGGGTGCTGGCCCAAATGTTAAATTCATGTTCATGTTAAATGCTTTGCACACTGAAGAAGGCACACACCGAAACACGTTTGTGCAATAAAAAACACTACTATGCAAGGTGCGGCCTCCTTCTTGAAACACTGAAACCCTCTGAAATCTCTAAAACCAAAGCAAGCCATCTACATTTGCTGCAAACGATCTGCAGTCCCCTCCAGACCACAGTGAAATTCTCCCCATTAATGATTTTCCATTTTAGATTATCTACAACAGCGGTTCTCTACCTTCAGATCACTGTGATATTCAGATTCACTATTCAGATTCAATGATATTCATCACTGCTATTAACTATCCTCAGTAGAGTAAGTTCTATGTTGATACTGTTAATATAAGGAAAGGAAAGAATGAATTTAAGAAATATCTTCCTTTGCTGAAATGCCGTTTAGGACCTCTGCCAGTAGAGGTCTCCCACATCATGCAGATATGCTGGTGTAATGCCATGAGCACATGCTGTAAGCTTAGGGCGTCAGACTTGTAGCCCAAAGGTTGCCGGTTCGACTCCCGACCTGCCAGGTTGCAGGGGGAGTAATTAACCAGTGCTCTCCCCCATCCTCCTCCATGACTGAGGTACCCTGAGCATGGTACTATCCTGCCTCACTACTCCCTTGGGGTGCCATTGGTAAGTGTGCCTCGTGGAGAAGCTTAAAATCTTATTATATTTTGTATAATGACTATACAAGGCTTTGTATTGTATTTTGTATTGTATTTTGTATTGTATTGCATGGCCTTGGGTCCATGGGCACTGCTAGGGCCATTTTAGTATAGGGGGCTTGGGCTTGGTGTGCTTACAGTAAAAAAAAAATGTTCCACATACACAACACTCCTGTGGCTATAAGCAATGATAGACCACAAACAGCAAGATAACAGTAACCAACAGTGGAAATGCACCACGCACCTGAAAAAGGCAGTTTAGTGTAAACCCAAAGTTTCCTGAAAGCACCTCAGACGATTGACCCCGATTCTCCATACATCCTTTCAGTTCACTGGTACTCTGGGCTCCCGCGTCTTTCTTGAGTATGTCCACATATGTTAGTGTGGGACGTCCTCTTAACCGGCACCCATGTGATGGTTCCCACAGCACCAGTTTGCTGGCTGGCAGTTCCTGGTGCCTTTGGCACTGTCCTGCAAATCTCATTCTCCTTACAGCAATCTTCTCGCTCACCCTTGGTATTCCCTCATACAGGGTTTCGTTGGTTACATGTGCACTACTGGTGCACTGCACAAAGCATCCTGGTGTAGCACCCATCAAGGGACTTCTCTAGGGTTGGCTTAAGGGTCCCGCATTCACTGCCATAAAGGAGAACGGATTCTACTGTTGCATTGAAGAAGCTAAGTTTGATTAGACGGGGGAGACTGAAGCTTGTTTTAATAAGTGGTTAGAGTAAGGGTTCATAAAGATTTATGTGTGCCACTGCCATCAGTGTGCACTGGGTCTGCACTGATGGAAATACACTGTCCAATATAAACACCACGATTTAATCCCATAATACATGCTGTAGCCTACCTCCAGATAAACACAGGTTAATGATAAACTAAACTAGTTTAGACAAATACATGTAAGAAGATGAACTCACCTCAGAGTTAATGACACACTTTCTCACTTCATTTCAGTTCAGTAGTTGTTCCTGAATAACATGGGCATGCTGTATGTCCTACCTTCCGCACAATGATGCAATTTCAGCACATACTGTAGTAGACCTACTGTAACAGGAAGGCTTGCAACAGGGACTGGGTGGATTTGACAATGGAGGAAAATCGAGGAACACAAAACAGCAAAGAAAGAATGAAAAAAGAAAGAAAGAAAGAGAAAATAAAGAAAAAGAAAGGGCGTACAGCTTTGATTTATATTTAATTAACCACTTAACCGTCACACACATTTTATACATTTTTGGCTTCTTTTACGCCAGGGGTTGAAGTCATATCCCTGTTTGTGCTACACTAACACCTGTGCTCTTGTTTGAAAGCTACGACTCTGGAGTTCGTCACTACATAGTCAAAAGAGCACTCTTATGTTTTGTTACAAATCTACTTGGAATAAAACACAACATTTCTTGAAAAAAAGGAGAAAATGAATGTTAATCCAAATAAATGTCACTCTGAAAGCAGTTCTCCCGATGAAACAGGAAAAAAAAACCTTGCCTCAAGTCTTACTAAAAGTCCAGGACAAAGGATCCACTGAAAACACGTAAAAACAGCAAAAATGTGGATGTCTTGAATCCTACCGAGACCAGTCACATCAAAAGGCCGATCTATAGGCTAGCACACGTTTTCGGGCTGACGGTCCTCGGATACCCGGTCCTGGCTGTGGCGGTCATCATAGCTGGAGCTATTGTGCTTATTGTGCGAGGTGTTGTGACTCTTCAAGCCCAGGCAATGTGCTTTTCACTGGGGCACCCTGCGGACACATGTGGGAATTATTATGTTTTTTGTTTTTTTTCGATCAGAAATGACTACAGCCCGGAGACTACACCCCCCGCCCTCCTCATGGATGTCAATGTACTCACCTTATTCCCTGGTTGCCTGGCCTTTTATATGCCAGGACTTGTAGCAGTTCCTCGTGGGTACCATGCACAGGGCAACGTCACATGTGGTGCATAGACGTCGTGTCTTCTGTCTACAATTCACACACTGTCGCTGTCTTTCTACGCCATCTTCCCCGAAGTGTGCGGGCATATGCAATGCATCAGGCGGTGGCGCTGGTGGTGGTGGCGCTCGCGGAGGAGAGGGGACAATTTCACCATGTCCAGCGCGCCGGAGCTCCAGAATTAGCTTCTCACGGAAGGCTTTCTGACATATGAAAGCCCATTGGGAAACTCCAACTCCCATTGTGACACAGCACTTCACAGCACACAAGTGAACACTGCACACTGCGAAATTGTATTCATGCCTCACCTGTGCAAGGGGGCAGCCCTCAGTGGCGCCCCATGGGGAGCAGTGCGGTGGGACGGTACCATGCTCAGGGTACCTCAGTCATGGAGGAGGATGGGGGAGAGCACTGGTTGATTACTCCCCCCACCAACCTGGCGGGTCGGGAGTCGAACCGGCAACCTCTGGGATGCAAGTCTGACACCCTAACCGCTCACCCATGACTGCCCACCCAGGGCTTTCCACCCCTGCTTTCCATCATCTATTTGTGGAGGATGAATGCGTTCACTATGGCAATGTCAATAAAATGGTAAAAGAAAGATCTGTACCACCTCCTCGTCTTGTGAAGAACTTGGTAATAACTGATCAAACTGTCAGACCAGTCAACGGCATTTTTATTATTATTGTAG
>NC_085858.1:47675803-47840803 GCF_034702125.1 Engraulis encrasicolus | reverse complement strand
GCAGTGTGGTCCTGGAAGTGCCAGACAGTTCTCCTCATGGAACACAATGTCTTGGCCACGCTCCTAATGGCTCTAATGATACAGTTCAAACTCTTTTACTCTGCACCTGACAATAGGTACATTGTGTTACAGTGGGTACATATTGTTTAACTAGAGGAGATTGCTGCGCTGACTGGTTGCAAGGGCGTAGCCTACCTTCTTCCAAAACCTCTTCCATTTCTGTTTGTTGCCATCAAGAAATTGTGTTTAGCCGGATCACACCGCACTCTCGATTAAAAGGTGCCAAACATAAACAAAAACTGTGTAAAATTGAAAGAAAAATGTCTGCACACTTAAATCCCCTTTGTGTTCTTTTTAATAGGCCAAGCTTTCGGTCTACTGACCTTCCTCAGGACTGAGCCCTGAGGAAGGTCAGTAGACCGAAAGCTTGGCCTATTAAAAAGAACACAAAGGGGATTTAAGTGTGCAGACATTTTTCTTTCAATTTTACGCCATCAAGAAATTGAAATTGAAAAAGGGCAACTATGGAAAAGTGATGGCACTGATGCTTTTTTTTTTTTTTTTTAACTTATAAATGAGTGACAGTTGAGAGATGTTTTCCCCCAAAGATGATATAATATTGCATAATGAATAATTGTATAGATATGCAAATGTGATGTAGGCCTACAAGGGCAGAGTTATCGGTTACATGGATTGAGCCCTAGGCTATAGTATACACATTCTGAAATTGCTCCCCAGTGGGACAACCTGTGAACTCTGAGTGAATCAATAACTGGTGTGGTCATGCCTTGATTGGCCAGGTTTTGTCCCAGTCCAGCCCCGCGTGTGGTTAATTTCACTTTAGCCTCTTTTCAGTCTAGCATGGACATATAAATACTACACTGTATGCCGGTAGGCCTACTAAGGACTGGTGTGCATTGACTATCAGACAATATTCATCAGACAAACTGCAAGCTTTCCTTGCAGCTTTCAGGCAACTATGGATATACAAGAAAAACTTCTCCAGCTCCCTTTCACATTTCAAGTGCTCGTTGCTGTGTTTGTGTTGCTGCTGATCTATCTGAACTATACGGGTGTAAGCAAGGTGGAGAGAGGACAAGCACCTCCGGGGCCAAAACCACTGCCTGTTCTTGGAAACATGCTATTGCTAAACCTGAAGAGGCCAGATGATTCACTTTGTGAGGTCAGTGACTCGAACCATTTTGTGCTACCATGATATTACCGGGACTAGGGCTGTCGTGCAATATATCGAATTTATATCGTGATGTCAATATTGCTGTCAAACAATATCAAATTTCACAATATCGAGTTGAAACAATATTTTTGTAATTTCTCTTTACTACCAAAAAGGTAGGATACGCTAAGCACAATACATTCCCATCCACTTGAGCCATTGGAAGCACAAAGACTTGCTACCCAAAACTCATGCTATTCTTTAAAAAAAATATATCGTCTAAAAATATTGTGATATCAATATTCACTGAAATAATCGTGATATTGATTTTTCTCATAATCGAGCGGCCCTTACCTGGACTACAACAACTAAGTATACCTCATTGATTGGATGGCTTTGAATGGCCATTAGAGCAGTTGTCAGTGTCAATGTAACATATTGTGCTTGTGTCAATACCTCACAGCTTTCCAAGAAGTATGGGTCTGTCTTCACCATTTACTTTGGTCCTAAGAAAGTGGTCGTCTTAGCAGGATACAAGACTGTGAAGCAAGCACTTGTTAACCATGCAGAAGCATTCGGAGATAGAGAATTACCACCCATTGTTAAAAACGTTTTCAAAGGTCATGGTAAGAGTTTTATTGCAGTATAGCCCATTGAGTTGAATGAACACACACTAATTGATAAATACATGTGGATTAGCATTGCTAATACTAATATTGCTGTTCTGTCTTTTTTAAGGCATCGTTTTTTCAAATGGGGAGAACTGGAGAGACATGAGGCGTTTTGCCCTCACAAACCTCCGGAATTTTGGAATGGGAAAAAGAATGGGCGAGGAAAGTATCATAGAGGAAGCTCAACATCTCATCCGCTCCTTTGACAATTTTAAAGGTTAGCCCAAGTCAAACTCTGATCAAACTATGTTAGTCATTGATGCCTAACCCCTTATATCCCTTTTTCATGAATAGCCTAATGCTTACTGAAGGAAATATTTTTTAACAGAATATCAATCAGAATATCATTTTTAATACACAGAATTAATAAAAGCAGAACAGCAATCCTAACCAACCCAAATAAACTGGGACTGGGACAACTGGGAAAAAGGAAACCAGACAGATAAGGATGTAGGCTATGGTGGTAAGGCATGTGATAGTGGAAAAAAGGAATAAGGAGAGCTCGGGAGCTATTGGGCTCTGTGACATCACGTGGGTTTCATAATTTTCTTCATCATTGTTCTGACAGAACTTATCTTGTGCGCCACATTTTATATGTTCAAAACTCTTTTTAAAATGAGTGCAGGCAATAGACCCACAAAAAAATGAGACTTGTGATGTGATGAGACTATCAAAAAATCAGGGTTCCTGCATTTCTTTTTGGATGGTATTTTAGGACGATTAGGCTTCCTTCCTGCACCTGTTTTTTTTCCACTTCAAGCACTGCTGAGGACCCAATTCTGCCCCCATCCCCGTCTCCCTCAGCCAGCTGACCTCTTTGCCCGGTCAACTTCCCTGGGAGTAGTATTCCCCCTTAAGGAATACATAAATATTGACAGGCTTGCCAACATTTAGGTTTTTTTTTCGGTTTTTTTTAGCTGTTTTTATCATTTCCCTATAAATTATGTATTTTTGGCTTTTGTGAATTTAAGGGTATTTTCACACCTTGTCCCCTTTACGTGAACCAAACTCCTCTTAAAGTGAACCAAACTCCTCTTAAAGTGAAGTGATGTGAGGGGATGGCAAAAGAGCACTGCTCTGTTATTGTTCATATTCTGAGTGTATTACAAAAAGAACCGGAAGTTATTTCTGGTCCTTAGGCTTTTGTGTCAGTCCTCTTTTAGATCACACCCGGACCTCTAGAGCAGTGGTTCTTAACCTGGGGTGCGCCAGAGATGTCAGGGGGTGCGCGGAATTTTGTTTGTGTTGAGGTTGTGACCAAAATTATGCTTCTAAACATTAAAATTAGGCCAAATCAAGACCAAATTAAAACATGCTTTGGTCCCCATGTAAAGTCATGAACATATACATGTAGATTAATGTCTTAAGCAAGAATCAATGTAATTAATCACTTTAATCACAGGTAAGGGGGTGCTTTATGACAAAAACCTGGGGGACCTGCCAGAGATTGCAGGGGGTGCACGAAATTCTGTTTGTGTTGAGGTTATGACCAAAATTCTGCAAACATTATTATTAGCCCGTATTCAGACCAAAATAAAAATTAAAGGTACACTGTGCAGGAAATGGTCAAAAAAGGTAGGCCTACTGCAAATATGCTGCTCATTGAAACTGGGTTGTGTAACGGAGGCTAACTAGCACAGAGTTGGCGTGGAACGTTGGTAAAACCTCCCTCCGATAGCCTCATAAAGTCTCGTGCCGTTGGGCCGAGAGACTAGTCTCTTGGCCCAGCGGTATCGTACTGTGTCTCTCATTGCCGGACCGTTGTAGTTGAAGAGGTCGCACGTTCGATCCCAGAGGGGAGTGAACAGGTGCAAGATGACCTCGGTCACAGTTGCCTATTGCCAAATTTGATCTTTTCATGAAAGTTTACTAAGTAATAAACTAGTCTGTTCCAGTTTGGCCCAAGAACAGTAATTTTTGCAGCCAAAAATGTCTATTTCTGGAAATTCAAAATGGCGAACCATGGAGAAGATCCCCCTTTTAATGAATGAAAAGAGCAATTTTCCCAGTCATTTGATGGTGGTGGTAAGTATTCATGAAAAAGGTAGGCCTAACATTAGTGAATGGGTAGCATGAATTCTGGAAATTAACAACTAAAAATCTTGCACAGTGTACCTTTAAGGTGTTGATGAATGTCTCAAACAAGAATCATTGTAATTAATCACTTAAATAATTTTTAGTGTGCATACACAAGTAGAAATTTGGCCGTGCGCGGCTCATCTTCACCACAAGTAAGGGGGTGCGTTAAGAAAAAAGGTTGAGAACCACTGCTCAAGAGCTCTCCTTAAGTGATGACACTTAGTCACTCATAGGTGACTCATAAGTGAACTGTACAGAGATCACGTTAATAAAGGTTTCAGTACGGTTCACCTCTGAGGGGTCTAGGTACACTAGTGTTCATATGCCTTATGCACTGAAAATGCTGAATCACAGGTCTGAGTTCGCTTAAATGGTTGAAAAGGACTAAGGGAGTGACACCCTTAGACAATGCTGACAAGCATTTCTTTAAATATATAACTTCAGTATTAATAGCCTATTTCGAGGCATTGTTAGCAGAAGATGTACAAAATATGTACATAAATGTATACTTTCATCTACCACCAAGGTACAGCATTTGATACAGGATGGCCTGTCAACTATGCAGTCTCCAACGTCGTCTGTGTCATTGTGTACGGCAGGAGATTTGCATACGATGACCCCAGGTTTCAGGCCGCCATTGGCAGATGCAAGAACAACACTCAACTTTTTGGTTCTCCGTATGTGCTGGTAAGCATGTTAAATAAATTAAATTCCAATGATTGGTAGCCCGACAAGGCAGACTAAATGTGAGATTAAATGTGAATATTTAGTCTGGCCCTGATCAATGGGACATCGGAAGATTGTTAATCGGAACAACCCGTTGTTTTTTAAACTGTGTCTGTGCCTATCGGCCAACGGTTTGTCGTCACTTCCAGAAAACCCAGTCCGATTTGCATCCAAAGATTCAAAGCAAATCAAAATAAATCTCCTACGTTGTCATTGGTCTGCCAGATTCAGGGCCTGGGGCATTGTCTGAGGCTAGACCTACTCGCAGGCAAAAATAATTTTGGCCGCTGGCGGGTGGGGCTAGTTTACTAGGCTACAATGGTTGTTTACAACCTGTAGGAGCGGGAAAGGATCTGCACACTGCTTGCAAAAGACTTGATTTATTTGGAGCAACGTTTCGATCATAGATCTTCTTCAGGCATAAATTAAGTCTTTTGCAAGCAGTGTGCAGATCCTTTCCCGCTCCTACATATGATAGTTTTTTGATTTGGCACCTGCTGATGCTTTTCTGCTGGATGCGCGCGCTTACCACTACACTCTGTTCTTACAACCTGGAAATGTCACAGCATAGCCTAGAGTACAGGACAGGTACTTAACCTCTGAGCACCATTCACTACAAATTCATTATGATGACAACATTTCCTACAGACATCCTGATGGCAACAGTGTGGCTCAGTCTAACTGTGTTTGATGACATGTTGTTGTCTGTTATAGCTCAACAACTCGTATCCATGGTTGAAGCCACTGCTGAAGGATGTGCGGGACCTCATTGGTCTTACAGACCAAACCAATGAGATTCAGGGGTACATCACCAGCAGAAAGGAGACATCCGATGCTTCATAGATGCCTTCCACACTTTTTTTTTTTTTTTTTTTCTGCTTTGCTCCTGCCTAACTTCAATTTCTTTACTTTCTTTTCACACTATATCTTGGATTTTATTTACCATCAGTTATACACAGTTTTTAACAAGTTTAGAGAAGAACAACAGAGGATTTTATTCATACATACATTAGTGTTTTTCACAAGAGAACCTAGAAGTCAAAACAATTGCTGAGCTGAAACAATAACAAAATGCGACAACGACAGTCCAAAAAATGGATACTGCTGGAACAACGGATTTCTGCCCTGGAATCCTTACTGGGTGATCGCCTATCAAAGACTGAAGGAAGTCCTGAAACAGGTGCCGCAAATGCAAAAGCAGACCAACGACCGGCTGATGTGACATTTGTGACGCTGGACGAAACACCTGGCAAAAGCTTCGCAAAGCAAAATGTGAGTAGGCCTACTCACTATTGGGAAAGCAAAGGGGCTCGACCCAAAAACAGAGATAAAATACTAACTTCAACACCAGTGCGGTCTGCTGCTGCCAGACCAACTTTTTCAGGGCAGCCCATAAAACTTCAAAATCGATTTGAGTGCCTTGAACAAGTGGAACCAGTTGCTCCCAGAATAAAAACTGAACGTACACCGCATTGGAATAACAAGAACAAAGTTAGACGGCAGCTGCCTGCCTCTCCTACAACACTTGTTGTTGGTGATCTGAGTGTGAAAAATATCGGAAATGGAACTTTTAAAGTGTCCTGTCTGCCCCATGCATCCGTACGTGAGACCAAGGATAGTATCCCACAATTGGTGTCTGATCACAGATCTATTGATCGCCTTGTTGTTCACTGTGGGGCAGCGGATCTGTTCAAAGAGCAAATAATTGTCCGAAAGGATTTTAATGACTTATTTTCAACTCTAAAAGATCTGAAAATTCCATCCTTTATCAGCGGGCCAATACCAGCACCCTGCTATCGCGATTTTGCGTTCTCCAGATTAAATTCTTTAAACACATGGCTGTCAAGGACATGCAGATCCAACGGTATCAGCTTTGTTGACAATTTCGACCGTTTCTGGAAACGCTCTGTACTATTCAAAAAAAACAGTGCAGAACTGAGTTGGACCGGCGCCAAAGTGTTGACAGACCAGTTTGTTTACAGCATTGAGACCTTGGGCGCTGATAAGCGACCTGTATCTGTATCCACTCAGACACATGGGCATTTCAACAAGCCCTCTGTCCCTGCCAGTGTGCAAACTGAGCCACAGACTGGCGAAAGCACACACACAGATGACGTAGCTGCTCATGTGGAAAGAAACGACATGACTGACCCACCAACACACAGAACTCGCCACAAACTGAACCAGCTTTCGGAACAGCTGGAAGACCTGTCACAGAAACTGGCAGCAAACCGCTCGCCGGAGATCAAGTGTTCACCTCCTTGTCGGACTGGCAAAGTGCCATCGGCATCACCAATTCCACCTCCCAGGTCTGCCAAAAAGCGACTGTCAACAGAAATAGAAAATGTGGTTTCCTCAAAACCAAACTCACCCCCCAGATGTGGCGAAACGCAGCCACCAGCATCAAGCCCTGGCAACGGCGGCAAAATGCAATCACCAATGGAATCACAACCTTCCCGGAACGACGAAACATCATCTCCATCTCCCAGACTGAGATTTCCAGCAACTATGGCGAGACTACTCCCCTTTGCCAGATCTACCTTTTCTACCCCCAGACATTCCTACCAAGCCTCCTATGCGGATATTTCTCAAGGTCAACCTCATTATACCCCAAAATCTGAAAGAATACTTCCATCCACGACTGCACCCAAAAAAGGCAGAGCCCCACCACCACCTGTCTGTGCTCTGGAGTACAATAGTATCAGTGATGATGACCTTGTTGAAAGCACAGTCTGATATCAACTGGGTCCCTACCCACATAGTAACAGCGGTTTTGAAAATAAGCAGATAAGGGGACCCGTGGACAATCTTATTCCAGTTCTAACAACCAAGCAAAGCCTCTTCAGGACACGTAGGCCTATACATTACCCCAAGAAGGCAAACATGGAATACCTCAGTGCTGTCCCAAAAAAACTCACTCAAAATACCACAGTGGAAATGCCTCCAATGCTCAATGTTAAATTAGCTTTACAGAATGCCAGGTCTCTAAGGAACAAGCCTTTTATTGTCAATGAGTTTATCTGTACCCACAACCTTGATTTTTTATTTTTAACTGAAACATGGCTGGAAAAATCCACTAGTTCTATCACACTTATAGAAGCAACCCCGCCTCACTTTCATTTCATTAGTACAGAAAGGCAGAATAAACAGGGAGGGGGGATAGCAATTATTTTCAAGGCACTGTTTCAATGTCAAAAGACAGCACTAGGTGAATTTTCATCTTTTGAATACTTAGCTGCAGTTCTAAAATGTTCTTCCGACATACTGTTATTAACTATCTACAGACCTCCTAGACTTTCTGCACCACTCTTCTTAGAGGAATTTGGTGAGCTGTTGTCGAATGTTTGTGTGGACTATGATAGCCGTTTTATAACAGGCGACTTCAATTTTCACGTAAACGACTTAGAGAATGTCTATGCTAAGGAATTTTTAAGTCTTATTGACATTTTTAGCCTTACACAGCATGTAACAGGACCAACACACAACCAAGGTCACACTCTAGACCTAATAATAACAAAAGGCCTCAATGCTTGTGCTAGTGTCAAAGACTATGGCTTTTCTGACCATTACTGCATTTTTTCTGATGTTTCTATGTACCCTCATGTTCAAAGGGAATCTGTTACAGTCAAAAAACGTATAATCAACTGTGAGACAGCCTCACTCTTTCAGCAAGCACTTTCAGAGATCCAAAGTCAAACTTCAGAGAATGCAGATGATCTCATGGTTAATTTTAATGCAAGGATGACCCATATTATGGATGTTATTGCCCCCGAAAAAACCAGAACAGTGGGACATAAAAAAGCCCCTTGGAGAATGAATCCCACAGTTATATTGCTAAAGCAAGAATGCAGGAGGGCTGAAAGACAGTGGCGTAAATCCAAACTTGAAGTCCACTACCAAATCTATAAACACACACTCTCGAAATACAACCAAGAAATTTCTAAAGCTAGACAATCTTTTTTCTCTGACATAATTAACAGAAATATTAATAATGCACGCGTCCTGTTTGGCACTGTGGAAAAGCTAGCAAGGCCCCCAAATCAAATGCCCTCTGAGTTCCTCTCAGTCAGCAAATGCAATGAGTTTGCATCCTTTTTCAAAGGTAAGATTGAAAAAATACGTACAAACATACTCACACATGTGCAACCGACCCAAGATTCGGACCAACTTGTTACGGTGAAGTTAAATCCTAACCTCATGAGAAATTTTAATTTAGTTGATGTGGACATTCTTAATAGAACGGTACAAAGTCTTAGCTCCTCTACATCTGACTTAGATATTCTACCAACAGCCTTCTTCAAATCCATCTTACACCTAATATCACCAGATGTACTTCAGATCATCAACACCTCACTACAAACAGGCATATTCCCAGGCTGTCTGAAAGAAGCAGTTGTGAAACCCTTACTGAAAAAGAACAACCTGGATGCACTGGTACTAAACAACTATAGGCCCATATCCAATCTACCACTTATGGGTAAAATAATAGAGAAAATTGTTTTTAACCAATTAACTGCCTTTTTAATGTCTAATAGCTATTTTGATAAGTTTCAATCTGGTTTCCGTGCCTACCACAGCACTGAAACAGCTCTTATCAAAGTTATGAATGACATAAGATTGAATTCTGATGCTGGCAAATCATCCGTCTTGGTACTTCTTGATTTGAGTGCTGCTTTCGATACAGTTAATCATTCTATACTACTACATAGACTGGAACACTGGGTTGGTTTTACGGGCATAGTGATCGACTGGTTAAAATCGTACTTACAACAAAGAAGTTTTTTTGTCGCCATTGGAAGACATACTTCATCACCAATGTCTCTGGATTGTGGGGTCCCCCAGGGCTCCATTCTGGGACCACTACTGTTCAATCTGTATATGTTGCCACTGGGACACATTATCGAGAATAACTCCATAAATTACCATAGCTATGCGGATGATACCCAGCTCTACTTATCTATGTCCCCCAATGACTACACCCCCCTTGAATCACTCTATCATTGCATGGACCAAATTAACAAATGGATGTCTCACAATTTCCTCCAGCTGAACACAGAAAAAACTGAAGTAATTATATTTGGGAAAAGAGAGGAGAGACAAAAGATTGCTACTATCCTTGAAACGAAGGGACTGAAACCAAGGGAAACAGTTAAAAATCTTGGGGTCCTCATTGACAGTGACCTAAATTTCAACAGTCACATGAAAGCTATTACTAAGTCTGCATTCTATCACATAAAAAACGTCTCTAAATTTAGGGGCCTGATGTCTAAACATGATCTGGAGAAGCTAATACATGCCTTCATTTCTAGTAAAGTCGATTACTGTAACAGTCTGTTTACTGGCCTCCCAAATAAGACCATTAAACAGCTTCAACTGGTACAAAATGCAGCTGCAAGGGTTCTTACAAAGACAAGGAAGTTTGACCACATTACTCCAATTTTAAGATCGCTGCATTGGCTCCCAGTAAGCTACAGAATTGATTTTAAGGCAATGCTACTTGTATTTAAATCATTAAATGGAATGGGACCCTCATATCTACTGGATATGTTTCAGCTGTATGCACCGGCCAGGTCACTAAGGTCAACGGAGAAGAATTTGCTGGTGATTCCAAAAGTCAAAACAAAATGTGGAGAGGCAGCCTTTAGCTTCTATGCTTCAAAGCTTTGGAACCAGCTTCCAGATGACGTAAAAAATGCACCCACTATTGATAGCTTTAAATCTAGACTCAAGACAAAGCTGTTCTCAGATGCTTTCTTAAATTATTGAATGAAAAGACGGTAAAATAAGAGAAGTAAATTAGTAAAATAAGAATTGTTTTTCAAGGTTTTATGTTTATTTATGTTTTATTTTATTATTATTTTTACCTTATGTTTTATCTTAATGTTTTAAATGTTTTTTTTTTTTACTCTAATTCATTTCCCTGTTTTCCTTTCATTTACATTTGTTAACTTTGTGAAGCACATTGAGTTGCACCTGTGTATGAAATGCGCTATATAAATAAACTTGCCTTGCCTTGCCTTGCCTTGAGCAGAACAAACAGGTACAGGACCTGCCATTGTAGTGGAACTAGGGCTGTAACAATACACCCAACTCACGATTCGGTTCGTATCACGATTTTTGAACTACGGTTCAATACACCCCACAATTTAAAAAATATACCTTTCTGATAATGGTTTATGGCTAGAATAGGTTACAAGGGGCTACTAAATTAAAAAATGATACTGATATTGATTTGAAGCTTGGAAGCACCAGACGCACCCCTTCTACCTGGAGAAAAGACTTTAGAGTGCTTATGTTATCCTTTTCATTTTGCCATTGAGAAGTTTTCAGATTCATTTCTTTATTCCTTACTTTCATGATAAGATACTGGTAATAACCTCTCATGGTTATTAACGTTAGGCCCATTTATCCTTTTCAACTTTACAGCGACACAGTTACATCTATGTTGATTCTTTGTGCAATGCCTGGCTTTTTATCACTGTGTCTTCAGAGAAAAAAACAATTGTGTGTTCTTTTTTCCTATAATGAGTCTGGAATGGACTCATGGCCGCAACTACCATTGAGGACACAGAGGTCATGTCCTCTGTATTTTTTTTTTTCAGAAATGTAACATTTATCTATGATGAAAATTGATCTTTGATCAACAATGGTAAATTCAGTCTGTATACAAATGAGTTTGACTGAAGATTTTGAAGCATTCTAAATGTACAGTGTGCAGTATTTGTTCTCTGTATAAAAAATGTCTCGTTACGGCCCTGATCAGTTTCTGCACAGTCTGACACATTTTCATTTCTGAACCTTCTAGAAATCGGACCAAAATACTACCCCGTTCCATGACAATAACTTGCTGTTCAGTGTAGTCAATCTGTTTGGAGCAGGCACTGACTCCACTGCCACCACCATTCGTTGGGGACTGCTGCTGATGTCCAAGTATCCCCATATACAAGGTAAGGACACCAAGCCAAAGACTGTCTTTAGTAGAGTAAAATGATTCAAACACTATATGACTATTCAAACAATAGCCTGCTTTTGATCCAAGAGTGACTACGATTCGACTGCGCTTTTGGCAAAAGCAAAATGTCAATTATCAGTATTTTTTTTTCAACTAAATGACCTAGATGTTTACATAGTGTATATATTTAAGTTTCCAAACAAACAAATTGCCAAGCTTAATATTAAATCATTTGATAAATACTCTAATGAAAGCGAACATTTGCTTGATTATTTTGTCAACAGTGTTATGGACAAATACTATGTCATTTCAAACATACATAAAAATACTAGAGTTGAAGCAACATATCTGTGCAACTGATATAGAAAATGTGATTGTTGAGCTTCATAAGTAGGATTTTATGATTCACTGTGATACAGACTGACACATTTTTCATTATAAATCCCTGTAACGTCTGATTTGAATTTAGTCACCCTCCTTACACAAGACTTCTTTCTCCAGATATAATCCCTAGTGTCTGTTCATATGATTTTTCCAACACATAAGGTACAAAGTATGAATAGCACAAAAACACTTTCAAAACAGTCAGCCGTGTTACTCAACTGTGTTACGGTCAACAGTGCAGGGGAACAAGTCGGCACTTTTTTAGGAGAAAAAACAGAGCAGACAAACCCATCTCCCTAGAACACAAATTATTTTGTTTGTTTGTCTGTCAATGTGGAGATAAATTGGCAAAAACATACTCCTCCTCAACTGTCATAGCTGATGCGTAACACCATTGACGGTAACACGGCTTGACATTTCAGCCATTTTTATGGTGTTGTGCTAACTGAGGACCTCAGAAGTTCCACCACAACACCTTAATCAATTCATGTATTTGTATGCTTTATCTGTGTTTTTCTACATGTGATCTCTAATTCAGATTCTTATGAATATGTTGATAACACAGTTGACAGGCAATTTTCCCGCTATGAGAACATGAAAAAGAATGGATTAAATTATGGAGGGATGGAGCTCAAAACTTACCAAAAAGTCTTCCCATATCCTGCCAAAGAGGTTATGACATCACGTGATGTTATTTGTATGGCCTAAGACCAAACCATTACTGATTTATGCAGGGGGTTTCAGACCGTGACACGGTTAACACAGTTTTCGTGGACACGGAAATGGCAAATTTCATGTATAATGGAAAGCACAGTGGTCTTTCTGACAGTTTTGTCATATCGTGATGATTACTGTGAATCAACATTTGAAATCGTCTTGATCAAAACAAGTTTCTTTACATGCTAATATGAAGACTGAATCTGACATTTGGAAAACAGGACGGCATGAAAGCGCCCAAAACCAGTATTAAATATTCATTCTTGCTGAGGGAAATAATGTCATGTCTACACTTTCTGTATTATATGAAAGACAAATGTGTGCTAATGTCCAAACCATCATTGGATGCAGTTAATAGTTAGTGGAATTGGCAAATAAAATCCATGGACTTAAAAGCGCAGTCGAATGGTAGAATCTCTCCCAAGTACAAGTCTGTTAACTTTCCCATTACTTTAAGCATACTTACACAGAAAATTCCTTACAACGGCCCTAACTTCTACTCAAAGATACACAACATCTCAATAGATTGTTGAGTTCAAATGTTAACATTTGACAGCGTCAAGCACTGTCTATTCTATTTTCCACTTTCTTTGTTGCCCGTAACATTTAGACAAAGTCCACGAGGAAATTGACAGGGTGATCGGTGGCAGACAGCCAGTGGCGGAGGACAGGAAGAGCCTTCCCTACACTGACGCAGTCATCCACGAGACGCAGAGATTTGCTGACATTGTCCCCTTGCCCGATACACACATCACCAACTGTGATGTCCACTTTCAGGGATTCTTCATAGAAAAGGTAGCCTACAACTGTGACACTGTTGTAACTTGCAGCAATTGGATTGGACATTTTCATTTGAAATGAACGGTGTTCCAAATTGGTCATATCATATCATAATTGGATATATCAATGTCAATATCAGGTAGCCCCTTAATGCGCGCCGTACCTTCAGTGGCACGCTGTAATAGTCATTGAAATTTAACCATAGCACTACAATACTATGACACAACACAGGCCCTTTAGTAATGCACCACGACTTGGTCATTACCATACTAGTAACAACAAATTTAAAAAGCATGCGTCTTAAGGGCTTAAATCAATATCATTGAGAAGATCATTGATTAAGAAGAACAGAATTACCACTTGAAGGTTTACAGCCACTTATAGCCAATATAACAGAGCAAAGCTTCTTTCAAAGCATGGCGCACACACACAAAGACAGTTAAAATCTGCATTATATTTACGCATCCTCATGATGCCTTTCAATCTTTCAATACATATCACTTCTCAATGACATAAACCTTTATTGTGGTGGCTATGAATTCTATGAATTCTCTGTAACGCTTTACTTTACGGTACAGTTACCATATGTAATTACTGTGTACTTTCTGTGTAACAACAGGGTAACAGAGAGAAGTTACTGTAAATGGTATCTAACAGGTAAAAAGGGAATAATTACAAAGTAAATACATATTTCAAGAATTACTATGAAACAGGCTATTTCCTAACCATCTAATCATCAAACCTCTCTCTGTTACCCTGTTGTTACACAGAAAGTACACAGTAATTACATATGGCAACTGTGCCGTAAAGTAAAGCGTTACCGAATTCTCTTGCATGCATTTTTATTGTATCACCTGCCTCTCCCATCACCAGGGGACACCTGTTCTTCCTCTGCTCTCGTCAGTGTTGAGGGATGAGTCTGAATGGGCCAATCCCTACACGTTCCACCCAGAACACTTCCTGGATGACCAGGGACGCTTCGTCAAGAGAGACGCCTTCATGCCCTTCTCAGCAGGTATACGTAGATTCCTACTCGATCACACTTGGCAACAGGTGCATTTTCTTTTTTGTTTCTTTTTTAACCCCTTAAGACATGACTTTATAAATTAGCTGTTATCAGAATGGCAATGACCAAGTCGTAATGTATTACTAAAGAGCCTGTGTTATGTCATTGTAGTGTAGTACTATAGTAGTTAACTTTCAATGTCTATTACAGCGTGCCACAGGAGGTACGGCGCGCATTAAGGGGCTACAAATATTGGGGGGGGGGTTATGGCCTTTATTTTGACAGGATAGTGAAGGTATTGACAGGAAGTGAGTGGGCAGAGAGAGATGGGGAAAGGTCTGCAAAGGACCCGGGCCGGGAGCTGAAATTCAGGCATTGGCAATATGCATGATGGGATGGAGTCTCTCTCTCTTGAGTTAATCTGAAAATGTGCGAGTGAGAGGACCGAGTGGGCGCGATCATGATGGCACACAGGGAAGCCAACAAGGGGGGGACAAAGGGGTCACCTGTCCCGGGGAAATGGGGGGCCATAATTGGGTCCTCATTACATTGAATGTATTGGGTGGGGGCCCTTTCAGATGACTTTGTCCTGGGCCCAGCCAAAGCTGTCATGCTGTGACAGTCTGCACCAAACGAATGCTCACTGCAAAATTACAATACAGACCTGCCTTCTGAGAACTCTGATGTTGCGGAGGCCAGACTAGACGATAGATAGAACTAATAGGCACGCTGGCCAATGTAATCTAGTTGTACAGATGGAGTTGAACTCTGTTTATATGTGTTGGGCCTTACATTTGTACATCTGCCCTCAGGACGAAGGGCTTGTGTGGGAGAGAGTCTGGCCAGGATGGAACTCTTCATCTTCTTCACCTCTCTCCTTCAACGCTTCCGCTTCACTGCGCCCCCTGGTGTCTCGGAGGATGAACTGGACCTCACGCCAGTGGTGGGATTAACAGCTAACCCCACTCCTCATAAGCTATGTGCACTGGACCGCTCCTAAGTGTCTCATTGCGTTTTAATCAGACACGGATAACTCGATGCAGTGGTCAATAAAGAGAGGTTCCTTTCAGGAAAACCTCTTTTGGCCATAATGCGTTATGGAATGGCCTGATATGCATTATGGAACTCAATTCCACTACATATAAGGGAATGTCCCTCTTTAGCCACCTTCAAGAGTGAGATTAAAAAGTGGCTTCAAGCCCAACAAACATGTTCTCACCGATAGTTTGAACCCGTACACATGCAGACGCAGACGCAGACGCAAACACACACACACACACACACACACACACACACACACACACACACACACACACACACACACACACACACACACACGCACAGCCCTATTTTGGGGCCTTTTTCATTTTATTAATATGCCTTTTGCCTTTGTATTATGTCTCATTTATTTTGTTACTCACAGTCTATTTTGGTGTATGTTTGTGATTTTAAATTCTTTTGTTGGTAAACATCTAGCCTGCCTATTTTTGGACACCAGATGGATATTAGCCTTTGGGCTACAATCTGGCACATTTACATACAGTATGTATGTATGTAGGCCTATGTATGTATGTATGTATGTATGTATGTATGTATGTATGTATGTATGTATGTATTAGAGATGCACCGGATCCTGATTTTTAGGATCCTGCCGGATACCGGATCCACTGCTTAAGATCCTGCCGGATCCGGAACCGGATACTGGATCCTACGATAGGGTTGAAACATATAGTCTTCTCCAGGGGTGGGCAATTATTTTGGCCCAAGGGCCGCATTGGGTTTAGAATATTAACTGAAGGGCCGGATGCCACACACAACTTGCCCGTGTCAATGATAAAACAGTGTACGCTGACGTAACTTGGCAGCAATGATATTCCTGCACATTGTAATTAAATGTATTTAGATGACGCCTATATCTTTATTTCATGTTAAATTCTCAAGATTCTTGTTTTAGGAAGTATTTTAAGAACGTTGAGTAACCATTTGAATTTGGATTTAAAAGTTTTCTTTCTTGTAAAGGCTCTGGGGGCCACATGAAATGGCACAATGGGCTGCATGTGGCCCCCGGAACCGGATCCGGTGCAGCTCTATTTGCTATAGACACCTTTAGAGTTTGTAAACAGGTATGACTTAATTTGGCTGCGTGCGCACCGCTGCCTCAAAATCGTCCATGCTCCACTCACTTGTACAGAGACTCGACAGGTGTTTTTTCCGAAATAAGATAACGGATGCTCGCGCTAACCTCAGATATGCAGTGGGCACCACGGACACGGGTATTCCTGGCGATGTCATCAGTCCAGTCAGTAGTTTAATGTCTTGTAACAACAAACATCTTCTATGCTTCTGGAACAGCCTCTTCCCTCTCAAAATAGCATAACAAGTGTACTTTTCGGAATCTCTATTTTTTATCAACGTACACGCTTCAGAACGGCAGTTTTTCTCTCTTTTGTGTCTGCTCTGTCACCCAGTATTACATACAGAATCACCTCTCCAGATTTTACCCATGCCTGCAGTTCTCCTATAGTGGCCGCTGTCGAGATACGGCTCTGAGCGCAGCAGCCCGTTCTTTCTGAATGGAGTCTGCACTCCCCCTAGAGTGTAGTACCACCCAGAAAAGTGGAGTCTCTTGTAATATCCTTACAATATCTCTGGTGTGTTTGAGTCAATGATGCGCACGCATTCATGAGGACGTCGACTCTGAACGAGTCTACAATACCTTTCCAGGCTCTTGAGTCCTCACTCAAAGCTGTCTCCCTGCTCCCCCTAGAGCCTCAGAAGAGGAACTGCACCCATGCTTTGTCATGCACAGATGTTGTAATAAAGTAAAATGTAAATGTACTGTACTTGTATTGTATACAACATAGAAATAATATTAAGACATGCAAACTGGAAGTGCAACTATGTAGCTGGGTTACAGCTCTGAAACAAGCAAAAATATAGCTCAGGCCTACCTAATATGTTAGTTGAAGGAGAGGATTGTGCAGCACATCCCAGGGAAAGGTGCAGGACGAAGCTCAACTGTAGTTTTCAGAGTGAGGAGTCCGCACACTTAAAATCTTTTTTGTTGTGCTTTATTTTTTCATGGCAGGATAATGTTTCGACCTCAACAGTCAAGATTCTCAAAAAGGATTTAAGTGTGCAGACTCCAACATCGCCCTCCGCTTCCATCTATATTACTGGCCAATGTGCAGTCACTAGAGAATAAACTGGACGAATTCAGAGCTAGACTGCGATTTCACCGCGAAGTCAGAGACTGTCATGTCATCGCTTTCACTGAGACGTGGCTGGAACCCACTGTGAAGGACTCGGCTATTCTACCAGAGGGATTCGCAGTTTTTCGCCAGGACAGAACACCTGAATCAGGCAAGACTAAGGGTGGTGGTGTGTGTATGTTTGTGAATAAGCGATGGTGTGAGGATGCGCATGTGACATCAGCGGGCTGCTCTTCAAATCTTGAGTATGTTATGGTTAGATGCAGACCTTTTTACCTACCACGCGAGTTTGCTGGAGTGTTTCTGACAGTTGTCTATATCCCACCTCATGCCGACTGTACTGTTGCACTGTCTGAACTGTACGAGGTTGTCGACAGATATGAAAGCCAGCACCCAGAAGCGGCTTTTGTCGTCATGGGGGATTTTAACAGAGCTAATATGAAGAAAATGCTGCCGAAATACCACCAGCACGTATCTTGTCCGACTCGAGGCGAGAACACGCTAGATCACGTCTTTTAAGGGTGCATACAGAGCCCGCCCTCGTCCGGCTTTTGGCAAATCAGATCACGCCTCAGTGCTTTTACTCCCTGCTTATAGGCAGAAGCTAAAATCTGAACCACCGGTGACTCGCTCTGTACAGCGCTGGACGGACGAATCTGACGCCGTTCTGCGCGACTGTTTCAGCACAACAGACTGGGGTATGTTCCGCTCGGCCTCTGATAACATTAATGACTACACAGAGAGCGTCACTGACTACATCTCCAACTGCATAGATGAAGTTGTGCCAAGAGTGACTTTTAGGAGTTTCCCCAACCAAAAACCATGGGTGAATGGGGAGGTCTGCACAGCCTTAGATCGCGGTCAAGCAGCCTTTCAGTCTGGTGATGTTGCAGAATATAAAAGTACAAGGTATGAGCTCAGGAAAATCATCAAGTCGGCTAAGAGGCAGTACAGGGAAAAAATAGAAAATTACTACAGGGACTCAGATAGCAGGAATATGTGGAAGGGATTAAGGATAATCACTGACAACAAAGACAGAAACACCTGTTCAGATCAAGGCTCTGCCAATCTTGCTGAGGAGCTGAACTCCTTCTATGCCCGGTTTGAATCCAACATAAAGCCTGAAGTTCTGCTAGAGAGTGACTGCTGCCCCATCCAGTTATCTGTGACAGACGTTTACACATCGTTCAAGAAAGTGAATGTTCACAAGGCCTCCTGGACCTGACAACATCCCAGGTCGTGTGCTTAAAGCCTGTGCATCTGAATTAGCTGATGTCTTCACAGATATTTTTAACCTCTCACTACAGCAGTCTGTTGTCCCTGCATGCTTCAAGAGGACTACCATCATCCCAATCCCTAAAAAATCTACAGTGAGTTGTCTGAATGATTACCGACCAGTAGCTCTTACATCTGTAGCCATGAAGTGCTTTGAGAGGCTTATCAAAATGCATATCACATCATCTATTCCTGCTGCACTTGACCCACTTCAGTTCGCCTATAAGGTCAAAACAGATCAACTGATGACGCCATTGCCCTTGCACTAAACACCGCTCTTACTCATCTTGATCACAGTAACACCTATGTGAGGTTGCTCTTTATTGACTACAGCTCTGCCTTCAACACAATTTATTCCATCCAAACTAGTATTAAAGTTGCAAATCTCTAAACCTTAATCCCTCACTCTGCAGCTGGATTCTAAACTTTCTCACCGATGGCCTCAAGCAGTGCGACTGGGCAAGTTCACCTCCTCCACACTCTGCTCAGCACCGGCGCGCCCCAGGGATGTGTGCTCAGCCCCCTACTCTATTCCCTTTTCACACATGACTGCACAGCCACTCACAATTCCAATACCATCATTAAGTTTGCAGACGACACTACGGTAATTGGCTGCATCACAAATGGAGATGAGTCGGCCTACAGGGCTGAGGTGGCGGCATTGTCAACCTGGTGTGTGGATAACAATCTACTCCTGAATGTCAGCAAAACAAAGGAGTTGATTGTGGATTTCCGGAGGATACAACACCAGCCACACCAGCCAATTTACATCGCTGATACTGCAGTGGAGAGGGTTAAGAGCTATAAATTCCTAGGAGTCAACATCAAGGAGGATCTCAGCTGGTCTCATCACATCAATTGCATCACTAAGACGGCTAGACAGCGACTGTTTTTTCTGAGACGGCTGCACAGATATGGAATGGAGAGTAGGATACTGGCCAACTTCTATCGCTGTACAATAGAAAGCATTTTAACTGGTAATTTTTACAGCCTGGTATGGTAACACCACTGCCCAAGATAGGAGAGACCTCCAACGAGTCATCAAATCTGCTCAACGGACAATCCAATCAGATCTACCTAACATCCAAGGATCTTTTACAACCAGCGGTGTCTGAGGAGGGCCAAACGAATCATAGCTGATCCATACCACCCCAGCTACACACACTTCACCCTTCTACCATCTGCCCGGAGATACAGGTGCTTACGTGCTCACACCAGCCGACTCAGGGACAGCTTCTTCCCTCAATGTATCAGACTGTTGAATACAAAATCACCAACATAGGAAGAAATCCACTCATCACATCTCCCCTTTCTCCAACCTGCCATTTTTTCAACTTTTTAAATATATATTTTTTCTTTTTTTAACATTCTTTTTTAACATTCTTTTTAACCTTTTTTTGGGACTCCCAGAGCAGGGAAGCTTTTCATTGTATATATATGTTTCATATATATACACATGACAAATAAAATATCTTGTATCTTGTATCTTGTATCCTTACTCTGAAAACTACCTAATATGTTACACACACACACACACACACACACACACACACACACACACACACACACACACACACACACACACACACACACACACACACACACACACACACACACACATACAAGACTACCCATCTGGATAAACTGGACAGAAGAGTGAGTGCCAAGCACTGGCTTAATCCATCTCCACACAGCATATCACCCTTGGGTGTAGCCTAAATCAGAGGTTCCCAAACGTTACCATGGCAAGGCCCCCCATAGACCGACAAAATAATGATAATAGTAGTGATGTTCACAGATGCAATAGATTATAATAATGGATATTGTTAAGCTTATTTTTTGTTTATGTTGGTGTATAGGCTATTACTTATTGAAAATTGGAAATATTTATTTTGTTTTGCTATGCTTTTCCTGCCAACCTGCTGCGGCCCCCGAGCACCTGTTCGCGGTCCACCAGGGGGCCCTGGGCCTGGCCCCCACTTTGAATTGCAACTGGCTGTTATAAAACTTTGATGATCAAGTAAAGTACATTTTGGTCTTTTCATCGTGTTATAAATGTAATATGTGTGTAAACACATTTCCTAAGACACTGGTTGGAGGAGTTGTGCTGAGAGTTGAGAGTGTCAAACAGGCTACAATTTTTTACATGGGGGGCAACAGGACTACAAGCAAACTGCTTTTTATTATAGTATTATTATTTGATGTTTGATTTAATTTTTTGCAGTGTGTATTATGTCCATGTCCAAAAAATATTTAATTGTGCAGCAGGCACTAGGCCTACAATGCAGTGTTCAAAATAATGTATTAGGCCTACTGTAGGCTAACAATATTGATAAAAACACCATTACCACTTTTCACAAGGATGGGAGTTGTTGCCCTAAATGATCCTAATACACGTGTCTTGTGGCAGTTGTCCCATTTCAAGCAAAACACAGAGCTCTGCTATTACAAATGTTAGGCCTACACTTTATTTATCTGGGACAATAGACCATAGGCTACGGACCATATGGCCTACTGACCCAGAGTAAATGGGAAACAGTTCGGGTTCAGGTGAATCGTGACTCGTAGACCTAAGTCAACTGGCAAAAGTGAGGACATGAAGACAGATAATGAACCGGGAGAGGTGGTCAATATGTCCGCCAATATTATCTGTAATCCTGTGAAGTAGCCTAGGTGACCGTAAAAGCCTCATTGTTGTTGTCGATTTGAGAAGGCTGCGTTAAACTCCACCTCCAAGCTTTCGCTAAGTTATTGCCCACAACAACCATTCAGTCAGCTATTATTTCCTTCTGACCTACTCGCCAGTATTTTGCATTGAAGGAGCGTTCAAGGTAAAGTGAAGGGTAGACCTAGCTATAAGGTCAGGAAGCTATTTCTAACAAACATTTTCGCCGTGATTTCATTTTAAATCAAGTCGGTGCTGGAGGGAGTTACGCGCGAGGGAGTGAGTAGTAGAACGCGCAATGTGCCGCTGTTGGTTTTCTTTATATGACCAGTTTTGTTTACTGTGATACAGACTAATCGACTGTTATACGTTACCACTATCTGCCTCGATTTGATGGTTGCTTAATAATTTGTCCAAGGCTATATTTGCAGGTATTCGCTTGTCTGTTAGAGATGCGCATCTGGATCACAATCTGGAAAACGAAGTAGCCTATTTTCTGTCCAAAAAGATGCCCACACTTTAGCCTGTATGAAATATGCTGCGTTCAAGTTAAAGTTTATTTAGCCATATCAACAGTATAAAATACAGTTTTTTAGGAATGTTACTTGGTGTGCTCACACAACAACACAACAACCTCTGAGGTTTGCTTATGGGTTGTTATGATCGCTTAATTACTGCATGCAAAGAACTTGAACTTTGGTCATCGGATTATGTAGCGGCTTGGCCAAATAAACTCTGTAAACTTCACTGTACCTTTTATGCGCTGCGGTTTACGAGGGTGTGTTTACTGTTTTAGGCCTAGTCTAGTTAATTTTACACTTTTTTGTATTTTTACTTTTTACACATTTTAGTAACCCATGTCTGAGAAAATCCATATGCGCATCTGATCAGCTGTTTCCTGTGTGGCCAATATCATTGCACAATAACACAATAGCAATATCCTATGTAGGCCACCGTTGGCATTCGCCCAGACTACAAAATACAGCCTTTTATTCAGCTGAAACTCTATAGTGCACCACAACAATACCTCAGGATTGCTGCAGTAGAGCGTTGGACAAGAACAAAAACTGATTGGCCTACTACATTGCTCATGTACTGCATAGACCTACATGCAGGCTATTATGGACACATTTTGATCTTTTTCCAGACTTTTTCTCACTCTGAAATATATTGGACACAGAAATGTCAAAAAGGCGCACATAAGGTCCGTGTAGAAAAATGTATACTGTAGCCCAGTGGTGTCTACTTTTTTATGGTTGGTATACTGTATATTTGAACATTTGTTTGAAGTGGGTATACTGTATATATTTGAGCTATTCAAAATAATGGATCAATCAATTTTAAGTGGGTATACTGAAATCCCTGAAATTTAGAAGTGGGTATACTCCGTATACCCTCGTTCTACGTAGACTACGCCACTGCTGTAGCCGACGAGTTACAAAAGAAATGGCTAAAACTGCAGCAAGAGCCATTTCGGTTTTCCGGTCAAGCTTTCTTTAGTAGCCTAACTTTTCGGCGACAAAATACGTTTTTGCACCAGCCGTGTGTGCGCCTCCTTTTTTGTTTCTTTTAGTGATTACTACTACTTTTTGTAAGCGGAAGCGGCAAGCTCACGGTTCAAAAGTCTAGGCACAGACGCCAACCTTTTTGCTTTTTCCTGTAAACTGACATCATATCCAGGGGTTCTCAACCTTGTCCAACTTGGGGCCCACCTGAACTTTTCAGAAATGTCCATGCAGCTCTGAGCCAGTTGGCTAAACCATTAAACCCAAATAGATTGCAAACAGTAACACACAAAATATGATTTTGATTTTTAGAAAATTATTTCAAGGCCCACTTGGATAGGCCTACCTTCAGGGCCCTGGCCCACAGTCACTGAATAGGCTACTGCAGAAAAACAATTTTCCTGCCACACATTACATTTATTTATTTTTTTAAATATTTTTTTTAGGGGCTTTTATGTCTTTTTTTGACAGGACAGTCGAAGATGGTGACAGGAAGCGAATGGGACATTGAGACGGGGGAGGATCGGGAAATGACCCCAGCCGGACTCGAACCGGGGTCCCCGGGGTTGGGCATACAAGCCCAAATGTGGGGGGCTTAGCGCGCTGCGCCACAGCGCCCCCACATTGCATTTCTTAAGGGTTTGACACATGTGTTTTGTAGACTCCCAAATGGCTTTGCTGGAGGGACTTCTCCAGGTCCTGTACACATATCCTCTACTGGCTGCTGTGCTGTTGCTGGTGGCCTATCTCCACTGCTCCGGGATCGGCAGCTCATCAAATCCGGAGGGGAAGGAACCGCCGGGACCCAAAGGCCTTCCTGTTCTTGGAAACCTGCTGCAGCTTGATTTGAAGCGACCTTATGAAACACTCTGCGAGGTGAGCTCTTACTTTGACCCAGTAGTGGTGCAATTGCACACAGGGCCCCAGGGCAAACCAGTTATAGGGCCCTCTAAACGGCCTGCGGTGGTCACAATAGGGCCCCGACCACCAATACAAGAGGGCCCTGGGGCAAATGCCCTGCTTGCCCTCCCTATCTCTGCCCCTGCTTTGACCCCAAAACGGTGAGCTTATTGTCTGATTGTTTGTGTGTTAAAAATGCCCCCATAGAATTCGGGAGCCGGTTTATCAGGCTGCAACACTTGAGTAGGCCTACTCTGGGACCAAATACACTCCAGAAGGCTAGGCCCAAGTGTTGAATTAGCACTGCAATTGTACTATGGTGTCCTTTGATATGAAACCCTCAGTGGGAGGAATGAAAGGATTACTGGCACAGGTGTTGACAATCAAAGGGCATTTTCACACCAAGTACTCTTTCACTGAGCTGAACTCAGTCCTCGTTAAGTGGACCAAAAAGTGAAGCGACAGCAAACAGCAAACCGTACTGAGACCACGCACGTCAATGAAGGTCTCAGTACGGTTCACTTCCAAGGGGTCTGGGTACACTTTGGAGCATTCACATATGCACAGAAAATGCTGAGTCACAGGTCTGAGTTCGCTTAAAAGGCTGAAAGGGACCAGGTGTGAAAACTCTAAAACAGGCACACACTCCTCCAAGCAGAGGTGGAAGAAGTACTGAAGTTGTGTACTTAAGTAAAAGTAGAAGTACCCTGCGGAAAAAATTACTCAAGTGAAAGTAAAAGTTGTACACCAAAAATGTACTTAAGTAAAAGTCCTATGTACTAACTTATAAATGTACTTTTTGAGTACAAAAGTACAAGTACTTGCGCAATGGCTGTCTTTCTCCGTGTCTGTCTTTCTCCATGTCTGCCTACTTGATCCAATAGAAAAAAGTTTCTGCAACGGTTTTCGGTTCTATTTGAACAGGACTATGGAGTCCTGTTAATGTTTTTTGAAGTATCTTTTCTGTGTGGGTGTCAGTTTGGAAGAGGGGCTTGGTCCCGCCTCCCTGCCCGCAGCTGAGGCTACTCAAATATCCACGAAACACAACAGGAAAACCTAGGATAGATGTAACTAGTAACTAAGTCTTCTTCTAGAAATGTAAGGAGTAGACAGTACAAGTAATTGTCAAAAAATGTAACTGAGTAAAAGTAAAAGTTTGTATTTTTATTTTTACTCAAGTACAGTGAGGAGAATAAGTATTTGATCCCTTGCTGATTTTGTTGGTTTGCCCACTAATAAAGACATGAGCACTCTATAATATTAATGATAAAATGTATTCTAATATGGAGAGACAGAATATCAAAAAGAAAATCCAGAAAATAACTTTCAAGAATATATTTTAATTGATTTGTATTCCATTGAGGAAAATAAGTATTTGACCCCTCTAGTCAAAGAAGACAAAATACTTTGTGGCAAAGCCCTTATTTTCTTGTACAGAGTTCAGATGTTTCTTTCACTTAATGACAATGTTTGTGGATATATTAGAAGGGATTTTTGTCCACTTTTCTTTGCGGATCATATCTAAATAATTTAAATTGTATGACTCTAGCTTGGCAAATTGGAGCTTCTGTTCCCTCCACAGGATTATTATAGGGTTAATGTTTGGAAAGTGTCTAGGCCACTTCATGACCTTAATGTGCTTCTGCTTGAGCAACTCCTTCGTTGCTTGGGCTGTATGTTATGGATTATTATCATATTAGGAGGCCAATCCATGACCCACCTTCAGTCTAGTGGTGGTGGGAAAGAGGTTAGCATGCAGCATTGTACGTTTACATGTCTCCCTCCATCCATTTCTTGACGATGTGAAGTTGTCCTGTGTCTTGGCCAGACAAACAACCTCAAAACATAATGTTACCACTTTCATGTATGATGTTGGACAAGGTGTTGTTTTTGGGATCATAGGCAGCATTTCTCTTCCTCAAAACACATCGAGTTGTGTTAATGCCAAACAGTTTGATTTTGGTGTCATCTGATTCCAGCACCTCACAATCATATCCTAATCCAGTTTGATGTTCATTGGCAAACCTCAGGTGAGCCTGAACAGGTTCCTTCTGAAGCAGGGGTACCATACATGCACTGCAGGATTTTAATCCGCTGTGGTATTAAGTGTAGTTAAATAGTTTTCTTAGGGATTGAGGTCCCAGCTGCCTTGAGATAATTTACTTGCTCTTTCCATACAGTTTTAGGGTGCTTTATCTCTGTTTTTCTGGTTATTGAATACCCACAAGGTCAAATCTTGTAAGGAACCACAGACAGGCCTCAGATTGATGATTGATAATCATTTTGTTTGTCCTAAAATTTGGAAGAAATGCAACAACAGTTTGCTCCTTAATATCCAGGAGCCCATTTCAGCCTTCTTGAGTTCTAAAATCTTGTCCCTGACATCCTTTGACAGCTTTTTGGTCAGTCCCATGTTGGCGAGTTTATTTTGATTGATTTGACTGATACTATGGACTGATTCTGCATATTCAATGTGTCTTTTGTGCAGGTTACTACTAACAGTTGTATTCAATTCAGATAACAAGTTGATTGGAAGTGCCATTTGATCTGCGGGATCAGAACTCTTAATGGTTGGCAGGGGATCAAATACTTATTTCCCTCAATTAAATATAAATCAATTAATATATATTTTTTACAGTTAATTTCTGGATTTTCTTTTTGATATTCTGTCTCTCCATATTAGAATACATTTTATCATTAACATTAAAGACTGATCATGTCTTTATTAGTGGGCAAACCAACAAAATCAGCAAGTGATCAAATACTTATTCTCCCCACTGTAAGTACAAATTCCAGAAAAAACTACTTAAGTACAGTAACGAAGTAAAAATACTTAGTTACGTTCCACCTCTGCCTCCAAGAGACTGTCACACAAGCTTGCCCTGCAAAGACGGAGCACAGTAGCCTATCTACAATTAGTATGTCAATGTAGTTAGTCCACTTAGACTTTGAGTGAACTATTTTAACGGATCTTTGAAAGGAAGGAGCCACTGTGATCTGGATCCGGTCAAAGAGCCATAAATCCTATCCACAGCCTATCTAGAACAGTGATTCTCAAAGTGTGGTCCGGGGACCACTGGTGGTCCGTGACAGAGCACAGGTGGTCAGCAGGGGAGTTTCTACTTTTCCACGACAAGCTAGTAGAAGGATTTGTAACATAATTACAAAGCCAAACATGTCTGAAGTCATATTTTTACCACAATGAGACAGGCTTGTAAATGTGAATAAAAGGGGCCCTGCAAGTGATCTGCATCAAAATTAACAGTGTCTAATTAGCACCTGTCAACTGTCAATTCAGTTGACAGGTGGTCCCTGAACATTTTTAGGGGGACAAAGTGGTCCCAGGTCTGAAAAGGTTTAGAACATCTCTGTCCCATCTCAACATAATACAGTTAGACACAGTATTAGGATGCATTCCCGATGATACAACAACTATACATCAGCAAGGCTAAGCCTCAAGAATAACACTGTGCTTCAGAGGCCAACGGTGTATTTACGCGATCATATTACCAATGCCATCGGCTGTAGGTCTAATATGCTTGTGAACACACCGTCCAATCAAAGTGACTGTTGGCTTTTATATATTGTATACCATTTGTTTTCTAGCTCTCCAAGAAGTATGGATCTGTCTTCACCATTCACTTTGGTCCCAAGAAAGTGGTCGTCTTAGCGGGATACAAGACAGTGAGGCAAGCGCTTGTGAACCATGCTGAGGAGTTTGGGGACAGAGACATCACCCCGATATTCCATGATATAAACAAAGGCCATGGTAAGACAAAGCAGACAACCAGTTAGTTAGTCTTTGGTATAAACATGAAACAGCTAGCCTACATGCTATGTTTCTTACCACACTGCAATCTTCATTCGTGCTTGCTGTGGGTTGGTCTTGTGTAACATTTGCACAGCAACAATCTATTAGGCTTTCAGAGGTGGCCAAAGTAAAAGTAGAAATACATGTATGGCATAAGTACAACACTAGCAAATTATATTACATAGCGATACACTAATGATTCCATTGTACCTAATGAGGTGACTAGACGTTTTTGTTACTGTAAAAACCTAAAAAGAATTCCCCAAATCTGATCCAAGCAGCACTGATGCGGCGACGTATCAAACAAATATTAAGGGTGAATCCCATTACACCCCTTAGCCCTACGCGAACCCCTTTGCCTCCGTTTGCGCGTCCACGTGTAGGGGTAGTGGCATCCCGATTCACGTTCAGACAGATGGGTAGGGGTAGAGAAAAGGGCTTTCCACCCCTCCTCGCAGAGATTTTCCAACACCAGACTCCGCAATGGAGGGCGACGACAGGTTTCCCTGAATGCATTGCGAATTCATTTAAAAATCGGCGGCAAGCCGCGGCGCCCACAACAGCACACAAGTTTCAGTATTTACGCTGCAATTGACGGTTTTAAAGTGGTAATAATTATTCCATTGCACTAAGTTTAACATTGTCCTAATGTTGTATGGCCCTTTTCTCCGTGAAACGCACATAAAAACAATCGCTATTAACGTCAATCTAATGCATGGAATTAGTGACAGCTGTGAGTGTCATTCCGTGATTGTTGAAGGGGCATCCCAATCCATAGGGGTTGCGTTTCAAGCCCTACACCTTGCGTCTTTGTTTGAAAGCACGAGGGGCAAGAGGAAGGCAAAAGGGTAGGGGTGGAGATTAGTAATGGGAAAGGCCCTAAGTCGCCAAGTAGCTGAAAAGGTTTGCCCAACGCGCTGTTGTACAAAAGGCTCCAAGTAGATCCACGTTTCCGTTTTTGCTGGTTTTATTCAAGTTTCATCTTCGAGGTAAAAGGTTTCAATCCAGACATTGAATCGAAGACACAGGTGTGCAAACCGTCCAAGGAGTGAAAGTGCGCTGTGCAACCAAGGCTTAAAGTGCACAGAGTAGCGTGGTCATAAGCGGTTCTTACAGTTTTTCTAAATTGGTTTTGTACATTTCTCACAACAGAATAATGATTCTCAAAAGTCTTTGTTCAATTGTGACTTCCTGGTGTTAACTGTGCACATGGTCAAATCAGTTTCTCATTGTTTTCGGCATATAGCAAATGCTCTTGTCCACCATGCCATGGCTGTGTACAATTCTCAGTGATTTCGTACATTATCAATCGCTTTTGTCATATCACTCAAAAAGCTTTGTCACTGAATGCATGAAACTATCTCAATCTTATCTGATCAATGTAATATAAAGCCAAATTTACAACATTTCCCATCCAATCTAAACAACATTTCGCTTCAGAAAAGATCCTCAAGAGTGTACTATTCAATTGACAACATGAGATATTGATTTCACTAGCTTGTCCGTACACTATGACACAATGACTAACCATTCTGCTAGCGCTCATACGTTCATTGACGCAAAAAAACCTCTGTTTTGAAAGCAAACTAAGGGTTTTGAGCAAGAGACTCGGTTTTGCAGGTTATCCACAGTGTTTTGCCATTTGTTAAAGCTGTTTTGAGAATGAATATTATGTTTTGCAAATTGCGAGGGAGATTCGAGAAATGTACAAAACCAATTGAGAAATACTGTAATAAAGCCAGTGGTGTAGCGTCGCCCAAACGAGCGGTATCGTGTACAAAGAAGCGGTCAACAAAATTTAGGCTTTCCCCTAAACACCTACTCCCTACTACCAGAGATTTTTTTAGGAAGGGGAGATATGTCAGAATCGTTAGGTGTCCATAGAAATTATCGATGAAGATTCGTAACGCAAATATGGCGTCTACCCGCACATCTCCCGCCTTTCTGGCAACAAGAACCAACTGCCTGCTGAGATGCTTTGCCATTCATCCAATCATCTAACTGCATCGGCGCACGCAAATTGTTGCGCATGTTCAGTTGAGAAAAGCTGTCACTCTTGTGCCGTTGTGGAACTACTGCGCCTGCGCAGTGTCGAAAAAAACGTGAGAAAAGTGGCTTAAAAAGCTGTATTTTGACTCGCATGACACAACCAAGCAGTCTAGATAGCTCAACGTTTCACGGCGGTTTCAACCATATGGTTTTCACAATCGCTGGGTTCCCTCCCGAACCTGTACTCAGTTTCCCCATTCATTTTTCTCATTGACTCTCAGATCTGGTCTCACTAATCGCGAAATAGCACCCCGAAGTTGTCAACAAGATGGCGGCGACTGTCCCGTCTCAACCTAAACTGTCTCTGCTACTACTGCCACCATTCCCAAGTAGCCCAGGTGATATACAAAACTTAATCACCACGTGACCCACTCTACACACGTCACCAACCCAGCATGTCAATCACATTCTCAACCCAAAACTCAGTCCGCAACAAGCACATAATCAGGTACATTGCTCAAGTAACTGCAGACCAGTTACTCAGTGAAGTTACTCTTGTTGTAATAACGTTTTTTAATAGCCACCTCTGTGTATTAGGGACTTCACGATATTTCCAATAGACTTCCAGACTGAAACCCTAGCATATAATTGATGGACACACTGTATTCCAATGGTCTCCAATTATTTTTCCGTAAGGGCCAAATTATGTGGCGCAAATGAGACTGAGGGCCAAACAAATCTTCCGCTCTTGTGGCCACAGATGGCACACATAAATATGTTTTCATTTGTTCCAACCTCATGGCGAGCCAAATGTTTGCCATGTCTGGGCCTGATCTGGCCCGCGGGCCGTTGAACGTGTAGTTGTGTACAAGTAAAAGTCAGAAGTTTTCAGAAAAACACCTGACACTCAGAATGGTATGTCTCCCCCATTCTCTTCAGCAATTAAAAAAACACAATCTTATCTTTTTTCAAGGGATCCTGTTTGCTAATGGCGAAAATTGGAAGACGATGAGACGTTTTGCCCTTTCAAACCTGCGTGACTTTGGCATGGGCAAGAAAGGAAGTGAAGAGAAGATCATAACGGAGATCAGCTTCCTAATGGATGTATTTGAAAGCTTCAAAGGTAATACAACAGGCAAAAAAACCAATATGATCACAGATGAAGCAATGAACATGACAGCATTTCAGTTCTCAAAACACTCAATTGGTTTCTAAAGCTCCAGTTCAGTGGTGTAGTCTACTTTTTATGGTGGGTATACTGTATATTTGAGCATTTTTTGAAGTGGGTATACTGTATATATTTGTGCTATTCAAAACAATGGGTCAATCAATTTTAAGTGGGTATACTGAAACCCCTAAAATTTAGAAGTGGGTATACTCCGTATACCCGCGTTGTACGTAGACTACACCACTGCTCCAGTTCTAAACAACGTGGTCCTTATACGTGTAACCGGCCATCCGGGTACTTTGTTCGGGAACGGACGGTCCCGCCCCTTTTTGGGGGAAAACAAACCGAATGTCTCATTAACTTACATGCAACATCAGCTAGCCTAGATAACAGTCTATGCTTCAGCCACGGATATTATTTGAACAGCCGTCCACACAAGAGGTCTTCGGCAGGTTGAGCGTGAACAACGCAAGTCTACAGATCCTTGTGTTTCGTTTCTTCTTTCCCAACATCAACAGTGACACCCAAAAGGGGCGTAACGCACGGCACATGGCACACGTCACGCCGGTTACACGTATAGGAGTGCTTCTTTCACTTATCGTGTCAGGCAAGTGCTCCATTGAGCCAAAAATGATTCTTAATTGTTTTCTCTTGCATTATGTAGGTGAACCATTTGATACGACACAGCCAGTGAGCTACGCCGTCTCCAACGTCATCTGTGCTATTGTGTATGGGAGCAGATTTGAGTATGATGACCCCAAGTTTAAGGCCATGGTCCAACGAGCCAACGACAACATTCGGCTTTCAGGTTCACCTTCGGTGCAGGTATTACACTTGATTTATACGGCTAATCAAGGTCTGTGTGACTGAAATGCCAGTTTGTAGTTAAAGACCAGTAAATGGTTGGTTCCCTGTTGCAATGTTGCCTTGTTTAGAGTTATGCATCATTGATGTTTTAAGCAGCAGAAACCAGGTGGTGCAACCACCGTTATTATCTTTGCTGCATTATACAATTTGTTATTGTAAATTAATCATGTTGTGTATTAATTAAAGTGTATATCGCAGGTTAACCACTACTTTGGATCAATGTGTACACACTGTATTCAATAAATGATCCACATATATAAGTCCCTCCAAAAACGATGTTAAACAACGATTTTTGTTGTTTGTTGTGGCAAATGTGGGTTTAACCGTAACCTGGCGACTACGTCAGGCGAGGCCATGGGTGAACGTTCTAATTTTATTTGCCTGGAATTTTACATAGGCGAGGTGACGATCACTAATGATATAACGGCCGTGGCCTGCAGGCCTATAATAGAAATCGCAACTACCGGTAATCGTGCGGCTTTTCTCATGCAGGGCACTGTAACAACTTCTAAATGATTTAGTAACTTTTGGCCAACTAGTTTTAGTAGAAAGGCTATTCATGCAAGGTTGTAATTTCTGCTTGGACCTATAGGCTAGACTAGGCTATGCGACATGGGCTTCTTTTTTTTTTACTAATCCCTTCATATTTTTGGGCTTGCTTTTAATCATTTTTAATTAACTGCCAATATCGTGTCAGCTAAATGCAATAGGCTACCTAAATTACAAACAGCACAAACGGGTCTCTTGAAATGATCTGCGTATCCTAAAATGTGGTGCTTTTCGCCCGACTGGGGAGTGACTGTCCATGGTGCTGAAATCGCGTCAAACTTTTCCTAGGTGCAAAACAGTAGGCTAAAGTATACCACCCGAGTCATGTCGCTGTTGTAAAAATCACATGGCCTACTTCAATTCAATAGAATTACATGCAACTTTAATAAAGGTCACCCACATGCATGTCACAAATCAAGCATAGGTAACCCACGCGGCGGCGGGACTATTTCGGTTAACCTATATTCCTTGAAAAAAAAAAGAAGTCCGTGTGTCACAAAAAAAACTGCACTGTCCGTTATTATAGGCCTACCAAACGAAAGTATCCATATAGAAGAAATCAAGTCTTCAGTTTCAATAATCCACGTTGTGTGGCGCAAATCCAAGCCTTCCAAGTCTCTCGCGGCCAAAAGTGACTAAGCTCACCTCTGATGATATAGCCTACTTATGTTCCAGGTTACTCACGGCACTGAGACGATGCAGGATAATCCATGGAAAGTCTTCAAGTAATCCAAACAGAGCGGTTCAAGCAAGACAGTAAAACAACAATAGTCGCCAGATCAAATAGGCCTATAAACATAAATACCAAAACTAACCTAGGCCTATGTAGATTTGGTATGACGTTTGAAGCATCTCATTCAGATGGCCAGGGAGAGAGGCAAACAATCTTTCAACAGCGTTGGCTGGAGCCTTCGAGTAGAGCCTTTTGGTTGTATCTTTTCAGTCTCTATTTTCCTACTACGCGCGTTGGATCCACGTTTTTAGATGCGTCCCAGCATCTCTAGGGTAGGCTATGTCCGTCCGTCCGTCTGAAACGCGTTCTTCAAATTGTTCCCTTCTGTGTCCACAAGGTGGGAGAGTTGACTATTTCGCCCGGAGCACGCAGCTGATTGCATTGTGAGACAAGTGCAGCGCGAGTACAATGCAAGTGCTGGTACATTGAATAAGAAGCAGTGATAACGCGCCAGTTGCCCTAGCCAGGACAACTGAGGGGGCATTCAATTTTCGCCATTATTTTGCGTTTGGGCCGTGGGAGGCAACTTCGTTTCGTTTTCACCAACACCACTGTGAAGTGTGTGTCACTATGTTCACGGTCTTTACCCCCTTATGACACTTCGGCCCGAGGATGTCAAACGTGAGGGGGGCGCTTCATCATGTTGTGTATGATAGTGTCACGTTGTGCAGCTCAACTATGTGGTTTGTCAGAAACTCGCGGCAATGACAATGAAACGTGGTGCTCGAAACAAGTAGACAAATGCGCCATTTGGCATACGGTGTAGTGATGTTCTCGGACGTATTGCAAGGGAGGTTCATTCGTTTTCTGCTGACGGCCGTGTGGACCGCACAGGTGCCTTCCGCTGTGCCCAGACAGATTGCTTTGCAGTCGTTTGAATTTGGTAATCTCTGGCACTCCTACAATGCAGCCGACTGCTTTGCACCTTGCCGTTAAAAAGCTTGGAGCGAATGATTCACCCAAACGGTTTTATTTATTTATAATTTGTCGCTGTTTACATTCTTTCCCACTTGGACATGATGCTGAAATGGCATGATAGACCTACTAAAGGTTGATAGGCCTACTAATTATTTAATAATTATTTAATAATTTGTAGTGTAGGCCTACTTGAAATTTGAAATCACATGGTAGGACTAGCCCTTCGAGACTCGCACTTTGAGGCAAGCGCAATCGTAACCACTCAACGCCAACCCCCCCCCCCCCACACACACACACATTTTTTTGTATAGTTCGAACACTGGTAGGCTATTTTACTGCCTCACGGTCACATGGCACCCTGTAGCGGTCATGATATAGCCTAATATTGGCAATGATATTTATTTCATACCCGTACGGCATAGGCCTAATTCAATCACACACCGTACAGAATACAGGGCTACCGCTACTGCGGGCTACTGAATGGCCTCGCCTGACGTCACACAATAGATTAGAATTCTTTGAACATGTTACTGAAAATACACACTTTTCCTCATTATATTTCATTTTCTGATGCCCTGTTGCATGAAAAAAATGATGGATAATTGTTGAAGTGGTAGAACTATCAAAGGAAATCAATTATTTTGAATAAAAATTAACCTGAGATATACACTTTAATGCACCAGCTTCACACATTTCCTGTGACTGCACCACCTTGACATCAATGAGCCTTACTGTATACTGTACACAGGTTTCCCATTACAAACATTTGCTCTGTAAGGAGGGGCAAGATGCTAAGCAGCCCAACCACGTGACCACATTTTTTGAGTGACACGCGTTTCCAACAATCAGAATTTGAAGTGGGACCCCTAGCTGTGCACGCTGACAGGAATGTTTACAAACGGGAAACCCCTGTACACAAAATAATGTTTTTTTTCCATTGCTGTAGCAGTGGTGCGTTTAAAAAAAAAAAAAAGTTACCCATATTTGCTACCACACCTGCAGCTGTACAACATGTTCCCTCGTCTGAAGCCCTGGGTGAAGAACCTGCAGCAGATGCTGAAGAACAAC
The DNA here is from genome assembly GCF_034702125.1 of Engraulis encrasicolus. NCBI lineage: Eukaryota > Metazoa > Chordata > Actinopteri > Clupeiformes > Engraulidae > Engraulis > Engraulis encrasicolus. The sequence goes on along the minus strand of NC_085858.1, from coordinate 47,805,654 downwards.
GAGGTGCACGTGGAGGAGATGAAGAGGATCATCAGGGGCCTCCAGGAGACCCTGAACCCTCAGGAGCCGCGCGGCTTCGTCGACTCCTTCCTTGTCCGCAAGCAGGATGCCGAGGTGAGGCAGCCTCCAGCAGGGCTGGACTGGGGGAGAAATAGGGCCCAGGCACTTTTGGCTCTAGGGGCCCATGAGGATGCGGGGGCCTCTGAGAAATGCTAGCTATGCCAGATGGCCAGTCCATCCCTGGCCTCTAGTTATCCATCCACATACAGAAAACTCACAGAATTCTTTAAAATGACCATGGCCCATTGGAACACAAAATCTGCTGCAATTTCACAGATTTTTCACGCTAAAATGACTGTACTTGGGCCATACTAGAAAATATTAGGTTAACACTTTACTTAAAGCCCATATCTGTAGCGCATTATAAGCGCATTTATAACAAATTATAATGTGCATTATAATTACTTACAACACATTACGACCACATCCACGATGTTTCATGATGCTTTATGTTAACAGTCATGAATAACCATGAATCTAGCTTATAATGCTTTATAAATCCAAGGGTGTATGAGTGCTCGTGACTGTATATAAACTACAGGCTGCCTGATGTGACTTACAGTACATTATAATGCATTATAGATGTGCATTATAAATGCATTCATATGAACTTCCCTTTACTTAGAGCACACATTGACGACTTGTGATCTCACATGGAACATTATAGCATCTGATGAGTCCTTATGACAGTTTATCACCCAGGTCTGTGCACAGAGGGGTATAAGTACTCATAAAATACTATAAGCCCCATTAGGCAGCCTGTAGTTTATAACCAGTCATGAGCACTCATAACACCCTTGGATTTATAAAGAATTATAAACTAGATTCATGGTTATTCGTAACTGTTAATATAAAGCGTCATGAAACATCATGGGTGTAGTCGTAATGCGTTGTAAGTAATTACAATGTGCATTAAAATGTGTTATAAATGCGCTCATAATACGCTATAGATATGGGCTTCATAGAAAGTGTTACCAATATTAGTTTATTACTTAGTAAACTTTCGTGAAAACATCAAATTTGGCAATAAGGCAACCCAGTTTCAATGAGCAGCATAGTTGCAATACCTTTTTTTTGGCCATTTCCTGCACAGTGCACCTTAAGAGTTTAACACTCGCTGACTGAACTTTGACTCCCCTCCTTCAAGAGCCTGCAACAAGAGCACTGAAACTGAAGCTCATATACACGTTAACACAGGAGCCCCCCCCCCCAAAAAAATGTATAATAAATGCTATAATAAACAGCATATTACTGTAATTATAACATAAAAAGATGCAAGGACGCCTTTAAAGCCACTGTTTTGTTTTGGATACTTGAGATGATATCATGCTTTTTATCCTGTTTACTCAGACGTGAGCCATGGTGGATGTGTCCCCAGGGAGATCTGATTAAATAGTTTCTATGCAGACCTTGAGCAGGCTCAGGAGACGTTTGAGCTTGCCCAAGGTTTTGAGCCCTCCAGTCCCTACCCAGTGGAGAAGTTTTAGTCCTTTTAGGCCCAGTGAAATAAAAAAACAAAGCAGCGATGAGGACTGTAAAAGGACTGTTGATAATGCAGTGAAAGGTTTACATGCGTTAAATTGCAGAACAGTGACTCAGTGAAGTTGCTCGTGTTGGAAGGAAACTATGTTTTGTTTTTTTACTTTGGGCACCGCTGCTTACCACCTCCATTCGATCAGGTACTGTAGGGTTGGCTGTAGCTTGCCTAACCAATGGTTTGTTGTGAGTAATAAAAATGCAAGTGCAGTGGCGGCTGGTAGTCTGTCAAACAGGGGAGGCTGTTCAATTACAATATGTCCAGAACGCAAAAAAAAAAAGGGGGGGGGGGGCAATTTTGACACACATCTTACATTGGTCCTGAGCCACATATGGCCTCACACACTAAAGGACTCTTGTTGAAACAAATTTGTTAATCATTAATCATTATCCCCCTTGTAGCCTATTCATAGGGACATTTTTTTTAAAAATTATTATTATTATTATTATCATTAGGCCTACCTCCGCCACATAATGATGTGATTGAGTTTGCCTTCGTTGTCTTTGTTCATTACTGGGTGCACGGCTTAACTTACCACTAGAGGTCGCAAAATCTTTAATTATTTACCAGACATTGCCAACACAGTAGGAAACAAGGACTCACCACTCACGGGACTTGGCAGTTAACCAGTTGGTCAGACACCACACCACGAAAGCTCAAAAGAAACGGTTGTTCTTCCCTACCTTTTTCACCAAGTCAATATTAGGCAGTGCTCTGCTCTGCTCCTTGATATTCATTTTCTCCTCATAAGGACGACTGGAATTCGCCAGAATTTAATCCACAATGCTTGGCATTTTGCATAGCTCTCTAGCTTTCTTGCAAGCTAGCCCTAACGAAAAGTAGGCAACTTCAACTTTTGAATTGGGAGATTAAAAAGGATAAGGACGTGCCACTATTAAGACTTTATTCGCAACACTAGGTTTACAAGAATATGTACACAAAACTGGAGTACACCGCAATGAATAGCTTCCCCACTGGTTACCACGACGAAACTTCTCAGTCAAATTAATAACATATCCGCATTTCGAAATGAAATCAACTACTGTAGCCTACTGACACGGGGTTCACCCAATCACAAGTCGGAGCTCCAGTCTCCGGTCCCTCCCCCCTCCTCTCTCTTCTCCATTCACTCCCAGTGAGGCTCAGTCTCAAAATCAAAAAAATTTCACGGCAATAGCCAATGACCGTTTAGCATTTTTCCACTGAAAAAGCATACAATCCCACATGCCATTGAAGTCCATTGAGACTCGACTCGCTTGCGTTGTCTTGAGCGGAAAAAAAACTTGTGCGAGCCTCGGGATCGTATTACAGATTGGTTTCATCTCTAAGTTGAGCACATGCATTTTCTATGGAGCTGGGTCTGAAATAGCAATGTTATTAAGTCGTGTAAAGCATTAGTTTACATACTATTCTCCGTGATTTTGGACAGGAGGCGGCGCCTCCCTTGTACTCAAGGAGGAATCGCCTCTGGGACAATGTGTAGGATATTTGTACTACTTTCATACAGTGTTGCCAGATTGGGCCATTACCCGCCCAATTGGGCTGCTTACGGTGGCCGTCTGCGGGTTAAAACGGGAAAAATCGGCCATTTGGCATTTTTTCCCCCTGCAGTTTTATGCCCATAGAAATCAATGCAATTTGTTGAAATTGGGTGGAATTTAGTGCATCCTGGCGGATTTTGACCACCTTTTGGGCGGGATTTTATCAGACACATCTGGCAACACTGCTTTCATACCATCTCCATGAAACAGCTATGCCATTGCGTACCTGACCAGAAATGGCACTGTCTTTAACTCCATTAGGAGGGCGAGCAGAAGGACTCCCTGTTCCATGAGAACAACCTGACCTGCTGCGTGACCAACCTGTTCGCAGCAGGCACCGACACCTCGGGGACCACACTGCGCTGGGGCCTGCTGCTCATGGCCAAGTACCCACACATTCAGGGTAAGTATTGTAGGACCTTCTTTTTTGTGTGTCTTTATTGAAGGTAGGACAGTCAAGAGAGAGAGAGAGAAAGGGGCAGGCTCGGGACATGACCCAAGCAGGGTTGCCAGATGATTTCCAGCCCAAAAAATGCTCAAAACCCGCCTGGAAGCACTAAATCCCGCTAAAAATATGGCCATTTTTACCCGCAGGCAGCCATCCTAAGCAATCTGGCAACACTGTCTGGACCCAAGCTGAACTCACACGCGCACACCCACACACACACACACGTGTCAGGTTTCACTGTGTCACGTCGACGGTTTGTTAATAATAAGTAGGAAGTGGACTTCAGTTCAAAGCTCCAGCTGAGTAATGTTGTAATGTTTCTGTGTCTTTGTTTTGCTCTCAAGAGAGGGTCCATGAGGAGATCGACCGGGTGCTTGATGGCCGACAGCCTTTGGCTGTAGACAGGAAGAGCCTTCCCTACACGGAGGCGGTGATCCACGAGACCCAGAGGATAGCCAACATAGTCCCCATGAGCCTCCCGCACACCACCAGCTGCGATGCATATTTCCAGGGTTACCACATCAAAAAGGTCTCGATTTCTGCCATTCATACACAAAATATGTGGAGAGTAGAGTAGAGTATCATTTATTGATCGCGAGGGAATTGAAGGTGTCAAGTAGCATACATACATACAGAATAAGACAAAGACATTACACACAACATTGCACATATATTCACAAGGTCAAAACTCTCTCCCTCCCACTCACACACACAAAAAATGTTATGTTCATGGGCATTTGGTTTGTTCATTAGTTTCACTTCCTTATACATTTGTTGGTGGTGGGTAAGCGAAACAAAGTTGCTTGCATCAACTTAGGCCTACTACAGGAAACCAGGCTTTTGTTTTCACCCAAATGCTGTCTGCTTCATTTTCAGGGAACGACCGTTATTCCTCTGCTCACATCAGTGTTGAAGGATGAGTCTGAATGGGCCAATCCCTACACGTTCCACCCAGAACACTTCCTGGATGACCAGGGATGCTCCGTCAAGAGAGACGCTTTTATACCATTTTCTGCAGGTACAACAATCTTACATCAACAGTCAGACACACCCTTTTTTGGTTTTATGGCTGCCTACATCAAAATATGTATCGACTAGACCTATAAGGTGTTGAACTATTTTCAGCATTCATGTCTTGGTTTGTTTGTGTTCATGAGTTCATCTTCTTACACTAGGTCGCAGGGTGTGTTTAGGAGAGAGTCTGGCCAGGATGGAAGTCTTCCTCTTCTTCGCCTCTCTCCTTCAACGCTTCCGCTTCACTGCACCCCCTGGTGTCTCGGAGGATGAACTGGACCTCAGGCCAGCTGTGGGGCTCATACTGTCCCCCTCCGCTCACAAGCTTTGTGCGGTACCAAGGTCTTAAGCCTTGCGTTAGGGACACATACTGTACATGCGAAGTCGGCCAAGTGAAGCGAACTTCACCATTCATTCTCACGAGGGAGGTGAAGGCAAGCAAACAGGTCCGAAGCGAAATATATATATATAATAGCTGTCAGTTCAGTTGTCTTCTGAAAAGTTCCGAGTCCTGGCGCAACTAAGTTGGAAAGCCCACGCCATAAAAGCAACCATCGACGAAGCTGTGGAAGTAGCGAAGATTCCCGTGATATTATTTACTTTTAGTTAAAATAGGCTTCTTGTCATTTTGTTGCGCATGGTAGAGAACAGCTCCTCCTCTCTCCTCTCCTTTTCCTCTCATCTCTTCTCCTTCCTTGGTGTGTGCGTATGTGAGGTTTTGTAGAGTTTTGCTGTGTGCTTGGTTACTGTAGGCCTATGTTAAAGGTCTGTTATGTGAGTGGCTTGAGTGATGTGATTCAGCTGTTTTCAGAGGAGTTGCATACAAACTAATCAAATTGATTAGGCCTAAGTAATGAAAGTAAAAAATAAAGCAGAAGTTAAAAAATAATGAAAAAATATATAGCATATAATATGCTTATTATATAGGCATAGTATGCAGGCCTATAGTGTATCTGTGTTGTAGAAATAGTTGAACAAAATGACCATAATTAAAAAAAATAACTAGCCTAACGCATAGTTTATTTTGGCGAGATTTAAAATATATATATATTTTTTAAAATGGCTAGTTGAACTTCTGTTTGGCTGGTAAGAAAAAATGTCCACTAGCCAAATTGGCTGGTGGTAGAAAACGTTAATTTAGAGCCCTGTGTATGTATGTATGTATATATATATATATATATTTTTATTTTTTTTTCACTGTAAAAAAATCATTGCATACAACAATTATTGCATTAAACACAAGTCTGCCAGGGGTTTGACTCTTCTGCCATTTCATTTCATGGATCAATGAATTTGTTTTCAAATCAATTTAGAATGCCATAGAACTGGAATAACCAATTTTGACAACCTATATCAAGTAGGCAGAAATCAGATATGACCATTGCGGTGTAGTACGCTTAAAAAGGTAATGTGGACATCACACAATGGAAACCATAAGCCTCACACATGACTGTTTACTGTTACTTTGAATCTATGAACGACATTTGGTATTCAAATATGTTTTTTGGATTATGCTTGAAATGTCTCTTAAAATTCTAATGTGATCATATCCTTGGTATTTATCAAAAATAGTTATGGACCAATGTCTTTTTCATTTAAAATAAATGAATATTTTTTTCCTGCCAGGCGTTAAGTAAAAGAGTGTAACTCCGAAGATTTGAAATTTCTCTCTACTCAGTGAATTATATCTGATTGATTGTACATCAACTGTACCACAACATCTTCGTGAAAGACACCAGTTGATCAAGCCTCTGAGAATTTTCCTATTCATCCAATCTCAGCTACAGTCCTGCAGGTAAAGCTTTGCGTGTCAAGACAGACTAGATAACCATCTGGAGTTGATATATAGACAACATGACTTGGCCACTCCCTCACTCAGGTCATATTTCTGATTTTAATGTAATACAGATTCCATGCATACCACACATTCCTTTTGTTTCTTCTGGCAAAGTACAGTCAATCCGGAAAGCATTCACAGCGCTTCACTTTTGACATTTTATTATCTTACAGCCTTATTCCTAATGCTACAAATGAATCTCTGTTGTCAAGACAACTTGTTTTTCACATGGTCATAATGGAATAATTTGTGTAGGATTTTGACAGTTTTGAAAATGTATAAAAATAAAAAACAAAGAATTCCTTTTTACAAAAGAAGCATTGGAAATCTGAATTACATCTAAAGAAGCATGCATGTCAACATGCACTGTGACTACAGAAGCAGATCATGATACTCTCCATAGGATTTCATTCAAAACTCACACCCATCTATTTTAGCCATGTGCAGACTCAAAATGTACAATTTCAATGTACTGAAAGGTTGAAACACACACCGATGACCTCCCTTTTAATTTCGAAATAAAAAAAGAATGTAGTTGCTGCCAAAGGTGGTTCTACAAAGTATTAAGCAAAGGCTGTGAATACTTTTGTAAATATGATTTCTTTGTTTTTTATTTTTATAAAATTTCAAAACTGTCAAGACAACTTGTTTTTCACATGGTCATAATGGAATAATTTGTGTTGGATTTTGACAACAGAGATTCAATTGTAGCATTTGGAATAAGGCTGTAAGATAATAAAATGTGAAAAAAGTGAAGCGCTGTGAGTACTTTCCGGATTGACTGTATATAGTCTTGCTATGTATATTATGTCTTCATGATTTCATGCAGCGTCTTGACTTGCAATGTATACTACGTGTAACTTGTGTGTAAGCTGCTAAACACCTTAGTTTCCTTCAGGATAAATAAAGGAACTCTACTCTACACACAACAGGCTCTTCAACATTGTTTAATCACTCTTTCTCCCCATGCTCCCATTGTTTTAATCAACAAGTTATTGTATTATTTGAAGGTAGACTGTGTCATTTTTTTTCTAGGTTTCTTTCAGAATTTATATAACCCATTCACAAATATCATCCTCTTCATGAGTGTTTTCCACCACCACAAGTTTTCCAAGTATTCATTATGAGTGGGAAAAAATTAACCCTTTTCATACATAAAAAAGGTTGATCTTTATCACAGCCGGTCATTTTGACCCAGGTATTTAGCCACGAAGCCAAGCAACTGACTGGAACTCAAAATTTGGCAGTTGAGAATGAAACCGTCAACAAATTTCTTCTGGTCCTTCTGGTTACTGACAGTGTTGTGCACTTGAATGCACACTGCTGAGTCATTCCAGTGGCTTATTCTTTAATCTTTTGTTATTCAAAAATAGAGATGCACCGGATCCTGATTTTTAGGATCCTGCCGGATACCGGATCCACTGCTTAAGATCTTGCCGGATCCGGAACCGGATCCTACGAAAGGGTTTAAACACATAGCCTACTCGCACACTATTTTGACTGAAAAGCCTCGGCTACCAGATCCTTGATCCTGGAACCGGATCCGGATCCTGTGAAAAAACCTATTATCCTGCCGGATCCAGAACCGGATCTTGGATCCTGTGCATCTCTATTCAAAAACTATACAGAGGTTCCAATTAAAATTTGCACCAGTCAGTCAGATTCCAGACCTCTCTAACAAAGTTTCAAGCAAGTTTGTAGGTGTGAGAGGGTTTGGATTTTGATTGAACACCTCTTTTCTCACTTTACTGGCAAGAGTGGGTGACATCAGCCTGAACATTGTAGGAAGGGAAATAATAATAATTATTATATGGTTGTGACATCATCGGTCGAATGCTCCATTCATTTCAACGGGGCTCCCCAACGTTCGCACGTCTGTTATTTTTCGATAACGGACGGGTTGGTCTATAACAGACCGCTGTCAATGGCAACAAGACTTTTCACTGCTAAAGCGACTTTTCAACAAGACTCTAATCAGCTGCTGTGATAGACAACACCTGTTGTCCTGGCTACCTAGCTGTTGCCTAGCGGTGTTCCACAACGGCACTGTTTTGTTTTGCGCAGCAACAATCTTAACATTAAATAGGCCTAAAGAAATGTCCCCGCCATGTGTGAGTCATTTAAGTATATCCATATAATAAGCGGGTTAACTTTCGGCGAGTCGGTCGCTTTGTGGAATAGCAGCACTTCAGAGAGAACAAGACCCCTCCGCTCCGCGTCGGGGTCTAAAGATTCTCTCTGTCGTGCTGCTATTCCACGGTAGCAACCTTCTCGCCGAACGTTAACCCTTACTTAATATCTATCTATCTATCTATATATATATATATATATATAGTACTCTGTAGCTTCTATTAGGATCACCCGATAAGGACAACCAATCGAAAGAATCGACAAGACACGTTCTATAAAACTACCTTACAGACACGTGCCTTTCTCCGATGATATGACTGATTTAAGCTGTATCGCTGTAATTGACCGGAGTATCCTCAGTAAACTCTGAACGTGATTGAATCTCTGCCTCCATGGCCATCTTCCACCAACGAACACGATATCTATAACATTCAACCATTATTTTCAATGGGCACAAAAAAAATTGCACGAACAACAATAAAAAACGATGAGGTACGGAGACACAATCAATGTTTTAACATCTCCAAACTGGGCCGGCCGATTTAGAGTCGGTTAGAGTTGCCATCTCAAAAGCCCTAGGAGTAGGTTTTTTTTTTTTTTTTTTATACATTTTCACGATTTGTGGAAGAAATCTATTCAACCAGATCACACCGCACTCTCGATTAAAAGGTGCCAAACAAACAAAAACTGTAATATAGAAAGAAAAATGTCTGCACTTCAATCCTTTGTGTTCTTTTTAATAAGCCAAGCTTTCGGTCTACTGACCTTCCTCAGTGCGCAGTGATTTAAGTGTGCCCATTTGTCTTTCTATTTTACACCGATTTGTATAATAATAATAATAATAATAATAATAATAATAATAATAATAGGCGTGTAACTCAAAGTGCTTAACAAATGGGAAAAAAACATTGTTAGAGGTTGATTTAAAAGGAGCGGTACAGAGGAGAGTCAGAAATAGCAGGAAGGCAGATGTAGAAGAGATAGATAGAGACTGTAGAGACATAGGTCAACGTAGGTTAGGACCAGGATTCTTAAAGACGTAAGGTCCATAGTGGCTGGGTCTAGCGAAAGTCATAGATAGTCCCGCTGAATTTGGGCGCTCAGATGCGGCCCCTGGTGTATTTGTATAAGACAAATGGCTGATACAGATAACACCTAGGCAAGCCCCCTGAATTAACGCTGAATTAGACATACTTAGTACAACAATGCAATATCAAACATATCTGAGAAGTCAAAAGTGTGCTTGTAAAAAGCTTTTTAATGCTTTTGTGCAAAAGTGACTACAGTTTGTAACAACATCCTTAAATGCCATGTAAGAAAGTGACAGACAAACAAACATGACCGAAGGAAACACCAAAAACACAAAACAGGAGGTATGGAATGTTCGCGAACGGCTTCATTCCCTGACTGCGGGAGGCATGAAATCAATCAGCGATTACACGCATCAGACCAGATGTTACCGTACTCCTGTAAACCTCAACTGTGTAAACATTAACCCCTGTTCACATTAAACTGTGGTGGAAAAAAAAACAGACCCCCGTCACAAAAGAAAACAAAGCAAAGGCAAAGTGCTGATATGTCAACATAACAAAACACACAGGCAACACTAGGCCAACGTAGGGGGAAAAGGTGCGTGTCGTGGCAGGCCGAGACAGCCAGTGGCTCTTGTCTCCCTGGCCAAGGTGCTACACACTGGAAGGAGGTAGGTGGTGGGTGAGATGTGCGTGGGTGTTGTGCGGGGAGCGGGGGAGGTGCTGGGGGGGGAGGGGGCCGTAGTCTATGGGGTGGGGGTGGGGGTGGGGATGGGTGTGGGTGTGGTGGGGGTGTGCGTGTGGCCAGGGCTGCTGGCCATGGCCCCCAGGGATCCAGGTGGTGATATAGTGGTAGGTGGGCGGAGGGGAGGCCACGGGCGCCACGTACGGCTCGTAGACGTGGGGGAGGAAGGGCATGCTCATGCTCCGCGAATCCTGCAGCAGCGGGTAGAGGACCTGGCCCGGAGGGGCAGCAGGGGGGGTGTCCAAACTCAAAGGGGGCCCTGTGAGTGGTGAAGGAGCCACAGAGAGGTGAAGTGAGAAAGAGGGAGGGAGGAGAGGGAGAGATGGAGAGAGATGCGATTGTAGAATATCATAAGCCTGATTTGGACGGGACTTTTATTACCTGTGGACCCCCAGTAAGTCGGAATAATTACGGAGAATGTCGGAGAGTTCTTAGTTCTGTGCGAATGTGCCCTGTCCGTGAAGTAATAAATCCGCCGCAAATTACCTATTGTATATCGGCGAAACACAGATGTCCTGGGGTAAGTTCACATATGCGTGCCATTTGCACTCCCTTACAAAGTCTGAAATGAGTAAAAAACTGACGTTTACTTATCCTGTCCAGATGCGCCCCCCACCCCCCAAAATCATGGAGGTCCGAGGGCAATTGCGAATTACCAGGGGTCCATGGGTAATATTTATCCAGTGCAAATCGGGCTATAGCTAGCAATGCAAAGAGCAAATGACATCCTCAAGTAGTTTATATGAGGGTAAAAGCAGTCAATTTCTACAGTACACATGCTTTGGAGCAGGTAGACCAGAGACGGTCTATTAGAATTAAAACAATCTTTGGGTGGACCCAACATACAGGAAGCGATGCAGTAGAAGTAAAACACACCAGCCAAAAATGACAAAATTAACAGATTGGAAACGACATTGTCAGACATCAACACGGTACAGAATTTGCTGGTGCAGCTGGTAATGCATTAGTTGGCACCCTTAACATTTCCAGGCCAACATCTGTGCCAGTTCCCGAAACTGTATTTGTGTGTGTGCCAACAACGTAGACATCAGCATAATTATCCAGGTCACATGGTTCCACATGATGAAATAAACAATGCAGACTGCACAGAGATGTTCACCAATAAGCACTTTGATTGCCATCATGTGTTCCTTATTGTCAGTGGCACCGGTCTAGTTCGTATGAAAATGGAAGTAGACCGAAACAAAGGACTTTATGGGCGCATTCTGGCCGACTGAGAACCGTGCCGGTGCCCCTTCCCTTACCTAATCGCGAACCGGCCGTCGTGTTCACGCCACAGAAATTAGTGTTCGCGAACCGGAAAGTTGTGAAGCGCAAAATACAGGTAACACAGTCACGTGCGGAAAAAGTTCAGAGCCCAGTATGAACATGGGTGGTTCGCAGATAAGCACTTTAGTGCCAAATGTAATTGGTGCGGGCATCAGCACCGGCTCCGTCAGAGATATTCTATAGAGATATGCCAACACAATAGGTTTCTATGGGCACCTAACGCGACCAGGTTCCGGTCTGCCTATAGGGGCGTGTCATAATGCTCCTACTATGAATAGAACAGTCCTTAGGTCTGCCTAGGTCTGCCTAAGGGGGGCCATAATAGAACCAGGAAACAATGGGCCAATGGAACCTCTCTCTCTCTCTACTCTCTCTGGCTCCGTTCTGGTCAGCCTGACAACCCTATACATGTTTCTGCCCTACAGGCCTCCACTCCCCAAGCCCCCCCCCCCCCCCCTGAACCCTGTGGCTTATACCATGATGTGGCTAATGTACAGATTATTAAAAGTGTGACGTGCAGAAAGAAGAAGTGAAGGTAGCGTAAAATGCTGGGACTTACCAGGGGCCTGGGAGTCAGGCTGGCTATGGTGCCCCCCGGTGGTGGGATCAGAGAGGGACTCCAGCGCGCCGTGCTCCATCATGTTGCCATGGTATGGCTGGTAGTGGTTCTCGGCGCCGTGGTGGTGGTACACCTGGTTGGCATGCACCATGGAGTGCAGGTAGGACTGGCAACACTAATTGGTTTTAGAGGAAGTCCAGTGAAATGACAGTGCATAGCATTATTGTAATAATAGCCCATAACCCATTTTAGCCTGATGCTACGTATATGCTTAAGCTCTTTAATTGGTTTTAGAGGAAGTCCAGTGAAATGACGTGTTCAAAGCTTATCGTGATAATACACGTCCAGTTAACCCATTTTAGCCGGATGTTTATATTTGAACATTTGGCAACTGGAGCGACATATATGCTGCCTTCAGGCTCTTTGAGATTTGAATGATCTCATTCTAATGCAAGACGAGGGTCAAGGCTTTTAAATGCAACTTAATAAAAAAATGTATTTGCTTCAGAGGCTGAGATATTAACCCATTGATGCCTGATGTTGCGTTGCGCAACATTGGCCCTGGCGCCTGGAGCTGCATTACACAACATTCAGGCTCATGAGATTTGAGACAACTTTATTAAAAATCTGTTTGAGATGAAGGAGCACATTCTAATAAAATATGAGGTTCTTAGCGTTTGCAACTTGGTGCATATTTGTATGTGTCTCAGAAGCTGAGATATTTAGGTTTTTATAGGCTGAGGGCAGCTTTTCTTAAAAAGGGCTTAGACATTCAGCACCCTTTTATGCAGGTGCCTTAGGCGTCAATGGGTTAAGGCAGAGGGCACCTTTTCTCAAAAAGGGCTTAGGCATTCAGTCGCCGTTTTTTGCAGGTGCTTTAGGCTAAAATGGGTAAAGAAATGCATTCTCGCCGCAAGGATTACGTTACTCATACTGTAGATTGATAGTCTTTTGTAAGTTTCGCTGTTTTGCTTTAATGAACAACGTTTCGGTACTAGACCTTCATCAGGCAATCTCAGTACCGTAGGTCTAGTACCGAAACGTCGTTCATTAAAGCAAAACAGCAAAATGGTCAGTGTGCGGGAGTTTTTTCAAGTTGCCAGCTGCCAGCTGAGGTGTGCGAAAAAAATCCAAGTTTAACATAGTCTTCTGTAAGTAAAAAATATTTGGGCTTCCATGACCTTAGCCTTTGACACTGTTAAACAACACACTTGAAAAGGTACTCACTTGCACTCCGATGTTGTAGTAATATTGAAGAACTTTGTAATCTAAGAAAATATAGTGGGAGGAAGAAACAAACAAAAAAACAAAAAAAATCACATGGACAAAAAAACAACAGAATGTACAGTAAGCAAGCACCAATCAGAGTTAAAGTAGGAGCATCATCATACTCTTACCTTCAGGAAGATCGTTCCCATTTGGGTCACAAGAGAGGGGTGGTGGTGCGGCCACCCCCACTACTTCTGCCATCTCGTTCACATGCCATGGGTACGGCATAAACATGCCCGCAGCAACACCTTCAACAGGGAGGAGAACTCATTTATTACATTTTCAATGTAACAAAGGAAGCCACCCACACACACACACTTTTATTCATATTAACATTTTATAGAGAGAGGAACTTAAGTATGTACAGTATGTGTATCTGGCCTTGCTGTGGAGAAAAAGACCCACTTGTACGGTAGAATGTTAAAGTATATGTTCACCTGGCCTTACAAAAAGTACAAGAGTGTTTTAAGCTTTGTGTGTGTGTGTGTGTGTGTGTGTGTGTGTGTGTGTGTGTGTGTGCGTGCGTGCGCGTACCTGGCCTTGCGGCTGGGGGTTGGCCGTGGTGTGTGAGGAAGGCACCCTCTGGGTCAGGGGGAGTGTCCGAGGCCCTTGAGGAGGACGCAGAGGAGCCAGTGGCCGGGAAGATCTCAGCTGTGGGATGAGCCACGGGCTGGGAAGAGGAAATCACAGCAGACTTCACCACCACCTACAGCCAGAGGCAGGGAACAAAGGAACCGTTTCAGGTTGATTTTCCCAAAAATCACTATTTGCGCAAGTACTACTTGAGTCTTACCTCATCACTAAAAGTTTATACATACATTATTTTACCTCGCTCATGCACTTCGTGCAAACATTTTATGGGCATGTGCAAAAAAAACATCAGATTTCACCTGCTGGGAGTAGCTGTATGTGGCAGCACCGTCCTGTGCTGAGGTAGAGCACGAGCCCCCTTCTTGGATGGTCTGAAGGGGAGAACAGATAACGACAGTTGGGGAGCGAGCACGCACGCATGCACTTTTTGAAATCATAGTATTTTAATCTACAGTTTTCCACTGGAGGAAAATGGCTCCTTGAGCGTAACAGACTTACCAGGTTGGCGGTGGACTCTGCAGCCGTGTAGACAGCCGGGTTCTCAAAGCCTGCATCTACAAGCACAAGAAATAAATTATATATATATATATTTATTTATATATATATATATATATATATATATATATATATATATATATTTATTTATTTTTTTTCTCGTTTTTTTTTGTTTTTTGGTCAGAAAAACGCAAAATATGTACCTTCAGCCTAGCCTACCCTACTATACTAAAACTGCTAATTGCAAGAAGATATTTTTGCCTGGTGGGTTGGTATAGCATCACACAATTTTTTTAGTGGGCCGTAGTCGTCCTATTCAATTTTTTTTCTCATTTGAATCTGTGTAGCAAGGTGGAGAAGCATCATCATGGTGACGACATAGCTGTTCTGGCCTGTTGCGCACAGTTAAGCAGTTTTGAATGCCAACAGTGCAGTTCCAGACTATACCATCGTATGTTAGGTTGGCTTACCAGGCTACAATAACAAAATAACCCATTTCACTTGCAAGTATTAACATCATGAAATTAAACTACATGTATTGCAATATTTGCTTCAATGGTGCAACATTGGTTGCATTGCAAAATAAAACAAAAACAGTTTTGGTGTTAGTAATGAAGGTACATGATGATAAATACCAGTATTTAGCATCGTATACCAGTAAAAGGCCATGTAAGGCAAGGCAAGTTTATTTGTATAGCACATTTCATACACAGGTGCAACTCAATGTGCTTCACAAAAAATAAAATGCATTAAAATGCAAAAAAAGGTTTTTTTTTACCTCATGCCACCATGTAATGTGCCATGTGAGAAATAAGTACTGCATGTATATTTACTCACCTCCTGCTGTGTACACATACTCCCCTGAGTATTCACCTACATGAGAGACGAGATGCATTGCAAACAGTTAAGAGTTGAACATCCCCAGTGACTCACCTTATGCCTGGCCACCTTGTTTTTTTCCCCACATGATGCTCAGTTTAGATCTTACTGATTGTGACTGTGATTTATTGTCAAGTGGTCTTTGTATTTGTACTTTGTCCTCAAGTATGTCTGTCTGTGTTCTAAGGTTGAAAGCTTCTTTCAAGTCCTTTAACTTGTCCAGCATTTTTGACAGCCACCTCTGTTGTATTTTAAAGTGCTTTATAAATAAAATTGACTTAACTTGCTCATAAGTCTACATACCCGGTAGAATATTTAGTTTTGTAGCCATTTTTCAGAAAATATGAATGATAGTACAAATCTTTGTTCATCACTTATGGCTATTGTTTGAAGCCATTCATTTTGAAATAATAATAACAGAAACTATCTTAAAAAAAGCTTAATCTTAGGCTTACATACTCTAGTGATTGGGGCTGATAACATTCATACAATTTCACAACAATGCGCCTGAATGGCAATTACAGATAACCATCTTCACTTATGATCTGTTATTCTGTGATCTGTTTGATCACAAAAGGTCAATGAATAACAAAGCATACCGCTATACACTCACCGGCCATTACATTAGGAACACCTGGTACAACTGCTCATTGAGGCAAATTTCTGATCAGCCAATCAGATGGTGGCAACTCAATGCAATTTTACATGTAGACATGGTCGAGAATGATCCGATGCTGTTCAAACCGATCACAACGGGAAAGAAAGGTAATTTAAATTACTTTGAACATGGCATGGCTGTCAAGCCGAAAGGGCCTAATTTGAGTATTTCAGAAAAGACTGAGCTACTGGGATATTCACACAAAACCATCTCTAGGGTTTACAAAGAATGGTACGAAAAAGAAATTAAATGCAGTTAGCAGCGATTCTGTGGGCAAAAATGCCTTGTGGATGGCAGAGATCAGAGGAGAATGGCCAGACTGGTTTGAGCTGATACAAAGGCGACATTAAGTCAAATAACCACTTATTACAACCTAGGTATGCATAAGAGAATCCCTGATTACACAGCACATCAAATATTGAGGCAAATGGGCTACAGCAGCAGAAAACCACATTTGGTGCCACTCCTGTCAGCTAAGAACAGGAAAATGAGGCAAAAATTTGGACAGGCTCACCATAAACAACACTAGAAGATCGGAAAAAAATTGCCTGGTCCGATGAGTCTTGATATCTACTGCAACATTCAGGAGGAATGGTCAGAATTTGGCATCAACAACATGAAAACATGGGCCAACCCTGCCTTACATAAACATTTCAGGCTGGTGATATAATGGCATAAGGACATTTCCCTAGCACAATTTGGGCCAATTAATACCAATTTATCTTTGTTGGAATGCCACAGCCTACCCGAGTATTGTTGCAGGCAGTTCTGAAGGCAAAAGGGGGTCCAACTCAGCACTAGAGAGGTGTTCCTAATTAAGTGGCCGGTGAGTGTATTCTGCCATATGAGAAACGCAGTATAAGTGCAGCAGCAAAACTAAAAAATGTCACACCATCAAAGAATGAAAAACAGATAATGGCAAAATTACAATAAATCAATGTTGAAGCTTGACATTTTTGGATCCTTGAAGTGTAAAATAAAAGTGTCAAATAAAAGGAAAACACTCACAGAGAAGCCCGTAGTTGTGAGGTTAATTTGAAAAGGTCTTTAGGTAAAGGCTATGCAGTAATGAGATGTATTGGGTAGGGCTGGGTATCGCAGCCATGTTCCTGTATCGATTCGATTTCGATTCTTAGGGCTTTGAATTGATAAATCACGTTTTAATTCAATTTGATTCGATTAATTACGAATCGATTCAATCTGTTCCCTTCTTGGTGCCAGGATTTCCCCCAAAAGATGCTGTTGCCTATTTTTATATAAAAATGTCAAAGGGCTGTGACTTGACAGTGTTAACAGATTGCTAATTTGTACTAAGTAGGGCTAGGCCTAATTGACTACTGGGTATTTTGCATAGACCTAAATTAAATAAAAAGAACAAAAAAAAAAAGAACAAAAAAAACAACGATTTTGTGCCCTGTGAATCGATTATGTGAATTTTAGATTTTATTGATCGATTATCGATTACACTTATTCTTTTACCCAGCCCTAGTCTTGGGTGAATCCTACCTTGCTCTTCTCCGTTGCTGCGGTCATCAGTGTCCTCATCGGAGGTGGAGTCAGGCTGCTCCCCGGGTACGGTGGATGTACCACATGCACTCGGAGCCCAGTAGGGGGCAGCAGCTGCCATCATTGGCCGTGCCACAGGCTGGCCCTGTGAAGGACATGGAAAGTGAGCGAGGGGCAGTTTAAAACTCCAAAGTTAAACTGGGTAATGCCACATAGTTGACCCGACCAAGCATAGAAAAATTGAAGTCAGACAAATTCAAATACTGAGCTATATACAAAAGTGCTCCACGGTAAATTATGAACAGGAAAAGTCACCATCACCTACCATCAATGGGGGAAAGGCACTCTGGTTACCTTTGTCAATATCATAAAAGGCTACCGCCCCCCCCATGTCTTGTACCTCCTCTGCCCCAGGGGGAACCAAGCTGAACTGGCACTCCTTGGTGATCGTTTGCATGTGGCGTCGGACTCTGTAACAAAGCAAAACTTCCGTTTTTACCGAAATAATACTCCATTGTAAAAGAAGAACATTATTCAGGGGTTAGACAATGAAACTGAAACACCTGTCATTTTATTGTGGGAAGTTTCATGGCTTACGTGGACCAGCCTGTTAGCCGGTCTTCATTAATTGCACATTGCAACAGTAAGGTGAAGTGTGAAGGTTCAATTAGCAGATTAAGATCACAGTTTTGCTCAACATTTCGCAATGCAATTAACTCATTGGCTGCCAGCCATTTTCATAAAAGAGTACCTCGGAGTGCCAGCCATTTTTCAGCATTTTGGGTGTTTTTTGGAGGCTCACAGAAAATTGAGTTCTGTGTCTATGTCAACACCATACCTATCAAAACACAGATTAGACGCTCATCTGTCATCAGAAAAAAACGGTGTCTCTCTACCCCTTTCCGTTCTTTCATAATCATCTGTTGAAATTAAGTGGAATTCGCCAAAATGCTGCTTTCTAGCCAAAAAGCTGAGAAAACGCCATTTGAAGTAGAACTATAACTGCAAACGTTTTTGCCCGTAATGGCATCGTCCTAACAACTCCAAACCTATCAGCTGCTATTACACAGTCTTCTGTCATCTGTAGCCTGAACAAAAAGATCATTTGTATGACCTTTTCAACCTAAGGCCACACCAATTTAATTTGTTGGTTCTCGGATTTTTTCAGGAAAAAGTTGAAGCGAGAGGGCGAAAAAAAAAAAAAAAAAAAATTAGTCGTGTGTGGTTTATACCACCTGTATATCAGCCTCACATGGACCTCCAAAGGAAGGTGCAAGACAGGCAAACACCTGGACATGGAGAAGGACAGTGTAGAAGGGAATTAAGGCAGCCAAATAGACCAGGCACAAAATTAGCTCACAGGGCAATTATTATATTAATCTGGTTTGAATAAACTGAGATGATTCAACAGTTGAATAGTTGTTGTTTTTCTTTTTTAAAACTTTTATCCCACTCCACTAATTCCACAAAGAGCCATACTGTGTTTCACCGCTGCTACTGCTAACCCACAGGGGCTTCAACTTGCCATTGCATGTTTGTCTGTAAATGTTTGAATGTAACACGTTTCCTGATTCGCTAGTCGTAATCGGCATGTTGAAAGGAGTGGTTTTATTGGTTCTCTACGTCAAGTGACCTCCAACTACTAAAGAGACACCTCCCCGTTCATGAAAACATGCAGTCTTCTTTTTTTTTTAGCGATTTCATTTTTTGGGGTATTCAAACTGATTTTGTTTTTTTTTCATTTTGTTACAAAATACAAGAGGCGAATCCGAGAACCAACATATTAAATTGGTGTGGCCTAAAATACTGAAATATAACGGGGGGACTCGAAAACAAGGGTGTTTTGGTTTAGTTGCTGGCGCGCAGAATGGATCATGACAGCAGTTGCCCCTAACTCCGGTAACTCCCTACCTCTCCCTCTCCCTCTCTCTCTCCCCTCGTTGGAGAACGAATCACAGCTGGTTTATTTCCTCCAGAAATAGTACCGTGTGGAGGCAGGTAGGCAGGCAGCACCGCTTAGCGTAGCTTACTGCAGCTTCTTTGGCAGAGCGGACAATTTGCAGATTGATGATTACTGTCATCATGGTTCTGCTATAGTGATCTTGTCATATATTGTTCAATGAATTTTCTTTTGATAAAGTACTGATCACACATCCAACATTTCACAAGCCGATTGGAGTGGTGAATGCTAGCTGGTCTGAGGCTAAGTGCAATGCTTTCATGTGAGCTGAATGCATCTGACCAGACACAAAGGCTACTCTGTTCCAAGAATCTGCAACCCCCTGTGTTTTTTTTGATGATACAGTAAGCTGATCATACTATACAGATCCATAAAAATAACTGTGGATTGAGTAAAAAATAGTTGACTTACCAAGGCTCCTTTATTTAGGCTTAGTTGTAAGTTGTTAGCGATTTCGTGCTAGCTAGCTAGCTAGCTAGCGTAGCAAACTTTATACCCAAGTTACAGTTGGGACACATCACCACTAGTCCCGTGCATTCTCCTGTTAGATGATATTTTGTAAGCAACATCCTGATGTTGTGTAGGCTGATCACATTATCCAAAATGAAAGGTTGTCACACAGATCATCTCATGGTGTATTTTGGGCAAGTTAGCTACAATGCCTTCTAGCTAGATAGCAACAGGGGATTGTATTTTGGTCATGAGAGGAAGGTTTTTTTTTGGTCAGGCTCTGACACTAAAATCAGTAGCCTACCTGTGTTAAAATCAGAGGGCAAGAAAGTAGACTACTGTCACAGGTGCTTTACTTTCAAAAATGATTTTGCTATGCTACTTTTGAGATTATATTATAATAGTAAAAAAGGGGTGTTTTTGTCTTGACATTTCATCTTGCTCTGAGCTAAAGCCCTGCCTTGACTGTTCCTAAGGACACTTCTGCCACCTACAGGAACAGTTAGAAAATGCCTAGAGGCTTGAAATTCATACAGAAGATAGGTCAGACCGTCCTCGAGGCCTGGCTGTAAAAAAACGCAATTGTCGGCGAACGACGTCGAAGGTAGGGGGCGTCACTATTTGAAATGACGTCATTCGACGGCCAAGGCAGCCAATGAGTCAACATTATGGTTGACAGAGCTCAAAAACGAAAAATTATTTGTGCGCGTGTAGACAGCAAGTCTTTGTGATGTATCGAGAGCCACCGTATCCAAGGTAATGTCTGCATACCACCAAGAAAGATCATCCACATCCAACAGAATCAACTGTGAATACAAGAGGAATTCTCTGACCTGGACTGTGTCGAAAAAACATAAAACCACAACTGTGTAAATCACGGTAGAATTAAAAGTACACCTCAACTCTCCTGTTTCCACCAGAACGGTCCATCGGGAGCTCCACAGGGTCAATATACACGGCTGGTCACCTAAACATCCCTTTCAGACAAGTTAGCGTCCTCTTGCGCACACATGCACACAAAAAAAATCTCCTTTTTGAACTCTGATATGTCTCTTGCTCAAAATGTTGCAATGCACACATTATATCAAACTGTGCTCTTACCCAGCTAATTGAACCTTCACACGTCACCTTAGTGGTGCATTCACTACGGCTACATGACGTTCCAAATTCCAAATTAATAATTCCTATTTAAATAGTTCCGTCAAGTTTACTTTGATCTTTCATTTAATTCCGAATTGTGAGGTGTTTACATGACGTTTTCAAAGCGGAATTGAGCTTATGGGGCGCCGTTTGTAAAGCTGACTGTGCTGAAAATTTCAGCAACATTTTGTCACATTTAGCTGAAATTCCATCAACATTTTGTCACATTTAGCTTAAAACAGTGTTTTAAAAACGGTGTGAATTTTTCAGACTCCCCCTTTTGCACATTTAGAACAATGATCTAAATAATGATCTAAATAATGTAGCTAAATGTTAAATCTAAATCTAAATAACATATACAAATGTTACATCTAAATGTCAAGTCTAAATAATAAATCTAAATCTAAATGTTAAATATAAATCTTAAATCTAAATGTTAAATCTAAATATTAAATCTAAATGTTAAATCTAAATCTAAATGTTAAATCTAAATCTAAATAATATATCTAAATGTTAAATCTAAATGTCAAATCTAAATAATAACTCTAAATCTAAATGTTAAATATAAACTTAAATCTAAATGTTAAATCTAAACCTAAATGTTAAATCTAAATGTTAAATCTAAATGTCAAATCTAAATGTTAAGATTTAACATTTAGATTTAACATTTAGATTAAACATTTTTGTGTTTGTAACTTAACTTATCTAAATGTTAAATCTAAATGTTAAATCTAAATCTAAATATTTAGATGTAACATTTAGATTTAACATTTAGATTTAGATTTCACATTTAGATTTAAGTTTATATTTAACATTTAGATTTATTATTTAGATTTGACATTTAGATTTAACATTTAGATATAACATTTAGATTTATCATTTAGATTTAGATATACCATATAGATTCAACATTTAGATTTAATATTTAGATTTAACATTTAGATTTAACATTTAGATTTAATATTTAGATTTAATATTTAGATTTAACATTTAGATTTAGATTTAACATTTAGATTTAACATTTTTATTTATTATTTAGATTTATATTTAACATTTGCATACATTATTTAGATTTAACATTTATTGTTCTAAATGTGTAAAAAGGGCAGTCTGAAAAATTCACACCATTTTTACAACACTGTTTTAAGCTAAATGTGACAAAATGTTTATGAAATTTTTAGCACAGTCAGCTTTACAAACGGCGCCCCATATGAGCTTTATTCAGAATTAAAGTGAGTTAATTTGGAGTAAACGTAGCCAATGTCTAACCACTGTACATTACATTACACAGTACATTAGCTACATTGTCTGATATTAATTAATGACTGGCAAGTAATAAGTGGTTGTTTCATTACTTCAAACCAAGGCAAATATCCAAGTCCTTTGAAATTCCAGTCAAGACTTCAAAGGCTAGAAGTGCTATGGGTTGGACAGACCTCTAGATGCTATTTTGGTCTTTGCTTTGGATTTTCATGTTAATAAAAATTTACTTTTTAAGCTACTTTCATGATCCGAGTGACTTTTTTACCTTTTGACTACGTCTTTATGGGAGGACGGGAGACTCGTAACCAACATAATAGCACAAAAAAAAAATCTTTCAACAGGCAGTAGTGGGACATAATGAATGTTTACCGAGGTCTGAAGGAGTAGTTTTCAAAGCTCTGGTAACAGCGCCTGCCAGCATTGTGATAAAAGGAGACTTCTGGCTCAATGAAGGGATGGCGATTCACAAAGCGAGAGGCACGTCTGATAAAGAACCAAGGAAAACATGCATGCAATAAAAGAAACACATGACACAAACCAAATTACACTGACGTAAACTAGATGAGGAGCATAAAAGGATCGTTAGCCCTTGAATATCAGGCAGTTTAGTTTGTACTCCCCTTCCTCTACATAACTAAAAATCCAAATGTACACTACCCCTATGACTTAACCCTTACAGCCTAAAGCACCAGCAAAAAACGCCTGCTGAATGCCTAAGCCCTTGTTGGGAAAGTTGCCCTCAGCCTATAAAAAACTAAATATCTTAGCCGCTGATGCACATAAAAAACTGCATTTAAAACAATAAGACCTTCATCTTACATTAGAATGTGTTCACTCAGCTGTAACATACCCACATTTTTATTTTAAAAAAAGCTAAAATCTCAAGAGCCTGAACGCAGTGTGTGTGTATCCAGGCACCAAAGGTCAAACAACATACGAGTCAGCAGGTTAAAACGGGTTAAGTAAGTGAATAAATGAGTCTTCACAGACACCTCTGTGGTGGTGACTGAGTGGTAAAATGTATTCATTTTCCCTCATCCTGTGACACATTTATACAAAGTTTGTATTCCCCTTCCCCTAAACTAAACAGTTAAAATCTAAGGACCTGATGGAACCAACCATTCACAAATTGGTGGAACAGCAAAAGTAACTCACTGTTAAACAGGTCTATTAGTCAAACATGTTCGACAGTACAGTATAACAGTACATTTTGGTGCCAATGGAAGACATTTCAAGAGGAATGTGAATAGTTGTTTTGCTTAGAAAATGTTTAGCGCAAATTTCAAGTCACATGGTAAGCAGCATTGAGCATGCTCACTAACTGCAGGTCCTGAGAAGCCTGTACTCTTCAGACAGTGAAGAGGAGGACACATATTATATACTAGTGGTGTGGATCGGCACTGCCCTCACAATCCGATCACGATTCAGGAGGTAGCGATTAAATTCAATTCGATTCTAAACGATCCGATCAAATTCTACAATGAAACTTAAAATTGAAACTTGAAAAAATTGCTGGATCGATTCTGGAACTTGCCGGATCGATTCTGGATCGTCCATGCCCCGCATTGGATTGCATCACCGAATCGATCATTGTTGACACCACTATTATATACTAATATGACACTAGACACCTTTCTGAAAAAGCATATATCATACAAGGACATAAACACAAACTTATATCCCCAAACCCAGCAGGTTAACTGAACAGAGGTCTGGGTCGGACTATGAGAAAAATCACTATCACGATTGTTTCAGTCAATATTGACATCACGATTATTTTAGATGATATTTCTTTTAAAGACAAATAACTGTGCTAAACAATTCACCATCTTCCCTCCCTTCAGTAGTGCGAGTGGAGGGGCATAGAGAAACACAGTGGTGTTCTGCATGAGTGTTGGGTAGCAAGTCTGCTCTGTGCTCGCAATGGCTCAAGTGGAGGGGAACGTATTGCGCTTG
This sequence comes from Engraulis encrasicolus, assembly GCF_034702125.1. NCBI lineage: Eukaryota > Metazoa > Chordata > Actinopteri > Clupeiformes > Engraulidae > Engraulis > Engraulis encrasicolus. Next base: position 47,781,295 of record NC_085858.1, on the reverse strand, counting down.
GCATAACCTACCTTTTGGCAGTATAAACAAATGACAAAAATATTGTTTCAACTCTATACTATGAAATTTGATAATGTTTAACAGAAATATTGACATCACGATATAAATTTGATATATTTCCCATTCCCAGCCCACAGGTCTGGGGCCGCAGCCTGACCTGGGGGATCCTGTGCCTCGGTGTGGTCTGGGGCCTGGGCGGGCACGGTAGTGATCACAGTCGGGCATCCGGGGTGGCAGGGGGCCCCCGTGGAACCCGGCGGGTCTGATCAGGGGCATGTTCCCCGCGGCAGGCTGGAACCGGGGGCCCATGCTTGACTGGGCACGGGAACAGGGCATGGGAGATGCCACACCACGGGGCTTGCGGTAGAAGCGCCGTCTTCCACGTACCTCAAAGTCTGCGAAAACCAAACGCAGGACAAATGTGAGTCAATGAAGGGATGGTGATTCACAACGCGCGAGGTATGTCTAAAGAAGACCAAGGACAACATGATGGGTTTAAAAAATAAAATAATAATTAAAAAAAAAACGCTGTCCCTGCCGTGGCTTAACGGTAGGGCACTGGGTTACTACGCCGGCGACCCGGGCTCGGGTTATTTCTCTCTCTCTCTCTCTCTCTCTCTCTCTCTCTCTCTCTCTCTCTCTCTCTCTCTCTCTCTCTCTCTCTCTCTCTCTCTCTCTCTCTCTCTCTCTCTCTCTCTCTCTCTCTCTCTCTCTCTCTCTCTCTCTCTCTCTCTCTCTCTCTCTCTCTCTCTCTCTCTCTCTCTCTCTCTCTCTCTCTCTCTCTCTCTCTCTCTCTCTCTCCAAAAATGGCAAAAAAGCCCTACAAATATATTTTAAAAATACATGACGCCAAATGACTAGGCGTCTACTCAGTTTGCAAACAGCAAACGCAGATTACATATCTCATCTTCATACAAAAAATGTGCAGTAGTGTAATGATGTGATAGGGGAAGGAGACTTGAAGAGGGTTGGGGTGTAATGGTGTCGGCAGCACATCCTCTCTTCTAAGCGCGATTATCAGATGCGACACAATATAGGATTTTACAACCTTATTTCCCATGCAAAACATGTATTGTAGCCATCCATAAAACGAGCACTTTGGAACATTTAACACGTCACCATACTCTACCTGAATAATATTTCAATATGTGAAATGCATACTTTTATTTCTAAAAATGTAGAATGTAATGTTTTCCCAAAAAGATTTTAGGGAAAACATCGAATTTTACAAAAAATGTTGACAAACTCAAGTTCCTAGACATCAGTTTCAAACAATATGATATATGGTTCAGTGGAGCTCCGCCAAACCTCAAACTACAGGTTCATGTGCATTCCTAACCGCGCGAATAGACCAGGCGCGATGCGATTCAAGCGACAGAGTGCAGCAGCAAGCGATACGAGTGATTGAGGAGACTAGAGTATGTCCGTACAGGCAGAAGGCAAAGCATTCAAGCATTCCCATTGGCTGTGGTCACTGACCTCTATACAGTCATTGGCTGTCGCGGCTTGTCGCCGAACCGCGTCATAGAAAGTTGAAAAGATTTCAATTTCAAACTGTCGCGCTCTTTGCGCAAATCGATCTAGTCTCTAGAATCGCTTTTGTTGCGCGACTCAATACAAAGTCAATTACTTCCGTCGCTCGCCTCGCTCAGATCGCCGCTGGTGTATTTCTGCGGTTACACAGCCGATTTGAAAAGGGACTTTCACCAATAAGACATGATGGATACCTTTAGGACATCCTTCATATCTCAGCAAAATGGTAAGCTCACACAAGACTTGTGTTAAACAAAAAGGGCCAACACTTGAACAAGTGGACATATATAATTTTGTGGCACTCAATTATTTGTGCAACCCAAGTAAAAAAGCACAGAAGTATTTAAAAAGACAAAAAAAAATCAGCAGTATTTCTTCTGGCTTGCCTGTGGACTCAAAAGAGTAATCTTCTTACCCTGGTCTGCGGGATACTGCTCGGAGGTGCCTCCGTGGGTAAGAGGAGTGACCTGACACGCAGGAACAGCATTCACTGGCTTTACATTAGTCACAGACACCTGGATCCTGCAGACAGCCAGGAGAGAAAGGGTTAAATTGATTGAAGTCAACCTTACAAACAGAACACCACAACATACACAAAAAAATAGACAAAAAAAGGGGCCGACTCTGCTCTTGCAAACCGGGCAGTCATGGGTAAGCAGTTAGGGTGTCAGACTTGTAGCCCAAAGGTTGCCGGTTTGACTCCCGACCTCTAGGTTGGTGGGGGGAGTAATGAAGCAGTGCTCTCCCCCATCCTCCTCCATGACTGAGGTACCCTGAGCATGGTACCATCACACCGCACCGCTACCTAGCTAAATTAGCTGCTTTGTTGTTTTCAATGCAATATCCCATCAACAACTACCCAAGCAGCTAACTGGCTAACAAATATGCTTGCGAGAACCACAACCGTGGGGAGTATTCCAAGAACCTGGCTAAGTAGTAATCCAGATGGAGGTAGTGGTAAATCATCTAATACAAGAGCCTGAAGTCATGATTTCTCCTAACAAAATGACACCTGTGGGCTGCCCATTAGCATATTTACCACTCCATGCAGGTTAAATTAGCCAGGTTTATCACTTAACCATGTTCTTGGAATACTCCCCTAGTCGGCCTGAAAAACGCTATGTGCTCTTTGTGCTCTCGTAACCCTCATTTGGTAACATCCAATTGGTCCGACAGCCCATTTGTCCGACCACTCACGTACTATGCCCAAACTGAAACAATTCATAAACTTAAGTCATTAAAGGCATGTAGCCTGTTAGCCCAGTAGCCTGAGAGTTATGGTCCTCTAAGGCTTATTGTCGGACTTATGGGCTGTCGGACAAATGGGCTGTCTGACCAGAGCCATACAGAGGGGTGAGTTACGCGATTGGAGCACCAGGAATTAAATTGCAGCCCCGCTTTTCAACGAGATAAGGTTGTGCCTAAAGCGGCCGTCTTTCCATAGACTCAACATAGAACCACCACATTAACAGCCAAAAATAAGGACTAACGAACTATTCTGCGGGGTAATCACCACAAATATGTAAACCATCAACTGTCTCGGTGGTGATAATCACAACAGTTTTACCATCTGTGATGTTTATCTGAAGTTATTACTACGAACAGCAAGTCTTGTCATATTCCCTGCATTGCATCGCATTGCATTTGCTGTGTGCTACGCCCACTACTAGGAACTAACATTCGCAACGCTGAGCGGTACTGAGAAGCTAAAACAGCTAATTTTGCTAATGAGGAAGTCGGCCTTAGCACACAGCAGAGATTGCCCGACTCTCCCCTCTGTATGGCTCTGGTAACCCTCATTTGGTTACATCCAATTGGTCCGACAGCCCATTTGTCCGACCACTCACGTACTATGCGCAAACTGAAACAATTCATAAACTTAAGTCATTAAAGGCATGTAGCCTGTTAGCCCAGTAGCCTGAGAGTTATGGTCCTCTAAGGCTTATTGTCGGACTTATGGGCTGTCGGACAAATGGGCTGTCTGACCAATGGGCAGACTCCCGCCTCAGCAGAGTAGTCAACGTGCCTCTCTCCAAGCTCCTCACTGAACACGGTCACAACGCTGGTCTTGCTGCCCACTTCCTGGATGAAGGCGTTGTAGTACCTTCCCTTCGGTTCCAGACGTACCTTGACAAAAACAGACACAAGTCAGGTCCACAACCTTTAAAAAACATATTTTTTGGAGAGAGAGAGCGAGAGAGCGAGAAAATAAGTTGCGTCTGTGGGGTAGGTCTAAAAACTCTTCAGGTGCTCATCGGTGACCAAAAGGCAAAACTTGAGGTGAAGAGAGAGGATCCGAGGCACTCTGAAATCCTGTCCTTTATTGAGATATGGACATCAAGCCAACACGTTTCGGTCACATGCGACCTTCAATTAGGCCTGAAGGAGGTCGCACGCAACTGAAACGCGTCGGCTTGATGTCCATATCTCAATAAAGGACTTCAGAGTGCCTCGGACCCTCTCTCTTCACCTCATATTTTACAATTGGTTGGGAAGAACAGCTGTGCTTTGTTTACAATGTATTCACTGAAGTACTGAAGGACCCCTGTATTGATTTTGTACTTTTTAAATTTGATTAAAATACTACAGGTGCACAACACATAGTAATTTGAGCTGGAGGAAAGCATCTGGAAAGTTGAAAGTAATAACTAACTACACATGGACCTTTTTTGTGAAATGTTGGTTGACTGCTAAAGCTAATTTGTTGTTATTTATACATGAATAAGTATCTATCTTTATTCCATCAACAGTTCATCATAGCGAGACCAACTCATTGCATTACCTGGCATTTGTCTCCCAAGTAGTATTGTCTTCCAGCGATGACTACGTAGTCCGTCTTCCTTAATTCTACAAAGGAAAAAGTGATACATTTCTGCAAAGGCTCAGAGAAGACGATGTGAATACGAAATTCACCAAGGACTACCGTAATAATCCTTCATGCATACCTCTACGCATAAAGTGCCACATATCATACTCCACATTCCGGTATGTGTTAGGATCCAGAGATTTCAAGACTTGATAGGATATAGTGAAAGTCGCTGGTTCCTCAGTTGCCTAAAGGATTGAAGACCCAATGCAAAGCAAGATATCATAAATGCTTTAAAATCATGAAGGTCAAATCACTGTTATGCCAAGACGTTTTGTATATCAAATTTACTTCCTCTGAATTGAGAAATTACCTTTGATTCATTCTCTATTCTTACGTCGTCCTCGATGAAACAGTTGCCGTCAATATCCCACTCCTCTCTTCATGTAAGAAAACAAGACCAGACAAAATGCACTTTCAGATGAAAAACAATTTGGCCAGTAGTAGGCAGAAGGTATTTAGAGAGCAGTAATAACAAACATTTTCAATTTCATTTTTAATTCATTTAAATTATACTGATAATTATACAATAGTTAGATCCGGTCAATTTATTTTGCGATATCTGATTGGATGAGACGCGTTCTACTGGCATTCTACGCGTCGGTAAGGAGGATGATGTCTAGGTGGACATCATCCTCGGAGACTCATCACACCTAATAATCACTCCGCCGTAGATAGAATGTAACCAGGGCCGCGCATTTTGAACTCGCCGTCATTCTATCTCATAGTCTACTGCGTAGAAAGTGAATGTAACCAGGGCCGCGTAGTTTGAACTCACCATCATTCTATTCCATTGTTCTATGCTGGACTAAGTTGGGCGCACGCACGCCCGCATGACAGAGAGCGTAGGCTATCCCAGTTGGTAGCTGGATTCTGGCAGAGAGGAAAGAAGTTATCTGATTCTAGTGCAGTTGTCTGGGCAGTTGGCAGACCTCTGCGGCCGCTATTTCGTAGTCTTTTGAAGGCAATCTAACATGTAGCCTACTTTAAATATTAAGATAGTTTCAAACGGGGGATATGCGAGACAACGGACACTTTTTTGACACAGAGACAGAAAGGCTATGTCAGTCTACTGCAGTGTATGAGAACCGCTATAATCGGATCTCATTTGTGCTGCGGGAGAGGGAATGACGAGGAAGAGATGCTCTTAAAAATATAGCCTAGGCTATCAGCAATTGCCGTCCACCACGTGCAAATTAGTAGGCTACAAAGTGGGCATCTGAAAGCAAGATAGCCTACCGTGTGCCATGCGATTTAAAATCATGGCCGCTTGGAACTGGAATGAGTTGCCTTTTCGTTTAGGAGGGAAAACGCGAACCCCTTTCTCGGGTTCGCACCCACATCAGACGTTTGCATGAGAAAGTGTTTCAGCAACAAAGTAGTAGCCTGCAGTAGCCTAAACTTTAGCAGATATCGGGGTATCATAGGCCTGCAAGGGATTGATTTGTGTGGTTGTGCGTGTGAGAACAGCGCTCGGATCTCATGCGGCACTGGAGAGGAAAGGACGGGGGTGTCTTTACGCAGCTAGCAGCAAGTTTGCGGTCCACAAAAATGTGAAAATCAATATCGGCTGAAAAAGGCTTATAAAATAGGCATCTAACTAAAATGTTGAAGTTGCACAGTGTTTTCATTTATCATGCATCATTTTAGTAGGCTAAGCGAAGCCCAGTAGCAGTCCACACAGAAATGCACTTCACACCGTTTCATGGAACTTTGCGCGCTGGCGCTGTCAGCTTGTCAGCTCGTCATTGCATAGCAACCATACAATCAATTCGGAACTACTTTGCTTAGCGGAGCAGGTAAACAAAGTATGATTAAGGTAACTAATAAACACGAATTCGAACATTTATTCTGGTATTTTGTTGGCAAATGAACTATTGTATAAAAGCAATATGACCCTCGTGGTCGGGATGATGTGCACTGACATCCTCCCTGGTGTGATTGCCGACGGCACTCAGCCTTCGGCTTCGTGCCTATGGCCGAACCACACCAGGGAGGATGTCAGTGCACATCATCCCTCCCACTCGGGTCATATTGCTTAAATATATGACTTTTATTCATTGCAAAACTGCAGCCTGGAGGTAGTGATGTGACACCTTACATATTTATGCTATCACAGGGGTATATTGCTACATGGAGTTGTCGTTTTGAATCTTTATGAAATGCTCCAAGAAAATGTTCGAATTTCCGTTCCTAGTAGTAAAACCCTTTACAGGCTACTTAACTATGTTGTTCTGAGAATCCACCTCAAGATCAAAGGAAAAAGTCAGTCAAGAAACAGGTGACGCTTTATCCAACACCAGCCAATGTGAACGCAAAAGTTCAAAGACCCATGCACAGCTTCTAGGTGCTGGTAAACGCAGAAGTATGCAATACTTAAAAGGGAAAAAGTTTACCGCACATGTAACGGAGACTACAGGGCGGGATATACTTCCTGGCAGTGCCACGGAGTGAGCTTGTCGCAGCCATAATGCAGTTAATTTTGATTTATGCCCTGTTTTGAAACGCGGTCTGCGCGATGTCATTCCACGCTCAAACTGCCTTCAATACAAAGAGTAACCTGGACGTGTCGGTTGTTTTTTTAGCTTCACAGACTCGACGACAATGAAAATGAAACATTAAATCTTTGTCACGTGCATTTTTGATGGCACTGGCAGCCACCGCAGTAGTTTGAAACAAAGTGGCTCCTTTGTCGAGGATAGGTCACACGAAGTGGAATGTTTCCTCGACCTCGGAAACACTGTTGGACAACTGTCCAAATAACTTCAGCGTCGTAACTTGCAAGCGCACGTGTTGTCTTTGATTCATGTAAATAAATGAAACGATAAAAGTACGGGCAACTTATTTAATGAAGAGCTCACGCAGTCCGTAGCCCGACGAAAGTTAGAACAAGCAAGTAGCTTGTTCTCGACTCGAGGACAGAGCAGACTGGTCGAGAGGACCAATCAGAGACCTATTTTCTCTCCTTCCCGCCGTTCACTCCGTCGCTGTCTGCATCATTCCCTGCGTCGAGACACAATTTTGGGGAGGTGCCCAGATTACCTGCGTGATGGGGAGGGGGGTTGGCTTCACTCCGTTAACTGCGCCAAAGTCTGTTCCCATAAGTCCCATCACTCGGTGGCCATCTTGGCTACGCCTCAAACTGACTATTTGAGATTAGTCAGTGATGGGGTATATAAGAATGAATGGGGGAAATAATGTTGTGTGACAGTGGGACAACACAGCGATACACAACTCATATGGTTGGAATCACAATGAAAAACTGGTTTTAAAGGCAGTCTTAGAATGACCGAAACATGAAATAAACACTTTAAAACAGCGTTTTTCTTTATGCTATTTTTGATCTGCGCATGCGCCACATTCCACGACAACGTTCTGTTTTGCGGCAGGTGAGAGCAAGTTGCGTGGCGTGGACTTCACCTCTTCCGGCCGGCTGTCAAACGGGCATCCATTCTCCGGTCATCGTACAGAAAAGACACTGGATTTATTTTCTGATAGTCAAAGCAGTAGCCTAAGTACAATGGTCGTCTCTGCTCATCAGTAATAAAAAATAGGCTATTGAATAAATTGATGATGTAGCCTGCCTCAAAATTGGTGTTTTAAACTGTGATATCATTGCTGCCTAAACTGAATAGCTATGACAAACGGTGAAAGATATAAGAAAAAAAGCTAAACTGATCAAAGTTGAATGTCTTGCAGACTTGCTCCCGTTTTGCTTTTTCTTACTTATTTGTTTTCAACCATAAGAAAAACCACAACGGGTGTGCACATGTCTATGCACGGCCGTTTTTGTTTCCATGATTATAGTCCCTTTGTCCTGCACCTGCGTTTTGGATGCGCGCAGAAAGGTGATTAATGGTCGATTTGCGCTCTCTGCCCAATTCACAATGAAGTTTCCACGGACGGCAAACAAACCACATGGCCGCCAGCAAACAAACCGATTAGGTACGAGCAGTCGTAAAGGTTTACGTTTGCACTTGCGTCGAGGCATCGGGATGATTGGATTGACAGCGCAGCTCAGCAAGCAATTGGCTCTCGTTACCGGACAGGTGGGAGTGACGCCGGCAAACGCCATGTTCTCGTAGCCAAATGCTCTCGTTCATTCCTATGGAAGGTTTCATGAGTGATTCGTCTCGTATAAGACCGTCTCTGACTGCGCGGTTCACTGCATCACGACGCAGGGACGCTGGTCTCGAGGCATAAATCACCCTTTACTAGCAGAGTTGGTGTGGAACGTTAGTAAACCATCCCTCCCAAAGCCTCATACAGTGTCGATGCCGTTGGGGTGGGGGACTGGTACTTAAGTCCAGCGGTATCGTACTGTGCCTCCCATTGCCCGACCGCTGTAGTTGACAAGGTCGCAGGTTCGCAGCCCAGAGGGGGACGAACAGGTGCAAAATGACCCTTTCACACACACACTTGTTGGACTTAATGCTGTTTTATTTTATTTAACAACTCGTTTTGCCTATGTGCGTCCACGAACCTGATGACGCACAGAGGCGAAACGCATTGTTTGCTCTGAATAAAACAGCATAAAGTCGAACAAACGTGCGGTAAACTTTTAGTTTTTACCTATTAAACCAGCCAATTTGACTCAAGCCTCTCACCTCCTTTCATCGGACATGTCGTAGCCCCCTTCATCGCTGCACATCGAGTGGCTGTTGCGGCGGCGGCGGTCGTTCCACACCTCCATGGCCGCCTGCACGTCCTTGGGGTCCACTCCAAACACAGCCGTGTACAGTAACTCGTACAGCAGTGCTGGGAAGCAGAAAGAAACATGATTCCGCTACTTCAAAAGAAAGAAGTTTATCGCACACTTTCTTGACTTTATGCTTGTTTATTCAGAGCGAACAATGCATTTTGACTGTGCCAAAACATGTTAACAATCAGTGTGGGCTCTTTTCTCAAATCATCTGAATATTCCTGAGTTCTACAAGCACCTGATTTATGAACATCATGTGACATACTTCTGACATATTACCTCCTGGCACTGCATTGTCCTACTTTCCCCAATCAGTGCATTACATAAAGACAGAGGGGCAAAGTGTCTTGGGTAACACTTCACAAAATCCTTCCGTATAAATGGTTAACTAATGGTTAGCTAATGGTTTGTTGTGCATCTATAATACTACTATTAGCATTGATATGTCATTATTAACTAAAAATTGCATAACACTTAACATTTGCTGTTGACAATAATATATTAGGGCTGCACAATTATAGAAAAAAATATAATCACGATTACTAATCACGATTATGCAGAAGAGCTTATGACCCCACCCCCATAATTTCCGGGGCGACATAATACCTTACCATTACTTAACATTAGTTGCCCATTAGTTAACTAACCACCGGAAGGTTATTGTGAAGCGTCACAGTGTTTGTACAAGTCGATGGCACAACGCTCACTTTGGTAAAAGTAGAAGTCTGCACACTGCAGCTCCGCTTTGACATTTATTTACGTCATACCTTTCGACAACGTTTTGGCATCATGCCTGATGAAGACCCTGTTGGGTCGAAATGTTGTATGACCTAAATAAATGTCAAAGCGGAGCTACAGTGTGCAGACTTCTACTTTTACCACTATCAGATGCGCCTTTGTCCTCCTGCACCTGGCCTCAGAGAGGTGGGATGTGCATATTCTTACTCTTAAGAAGACACAATGCTCACTTTGACATGCTCGGGCTGCTGGGACGTAGGTCTTTGGGTAAACAATGTCATAATGCTTGGAGTTTGAATAACACAGCAAAATCTGCAAAGACGACAGACAGACACATTTAGAAATGAAGAAAGGGCAGGCATTTGGATTAATCAAAGTTCAGCACACAACAAAATTACTATAGGGCTGTGTGAAATGTAATGTGAAAACAAAATGTACACAGAGTAGGAGATTCATGATCAATAACAAGTCTCTTCACCTTGTCTTCAAAGCCATCCTGTTTTATTTCAGTTGGGGGACCACCCGGGAACCTGTAGATAACAAAGCACCGCCTGTGCCAAAACATGGCCACAATTGAAACTTCAGATACATTACAGACACCACTTTAGTTTAGGCATACTCAAACAATAGTGCTTTTAGATTGTTTTTGGTTTAAATACAGTTTTTTAAATATAGTTACTTCTGTAGGCCTAGGTGTAATCTGACGGTCTGCATTTCTTTTTTTCGGGGCAAATTTAGGACTACATGTGGAGAGTTGAGAGTGGATGTAAGGTGCACTCCATCCAACAAGACCAACTCATCAGCTCAAATGGGATACGGTTTAAACATACCTATGCAGCAGTGACAACGCCTTGATCTCGACCTGACCAGCGGTTTCCTGTTAGAGAGAGAGAGAGAGAGACACACACACACCTTAGTCCTACAGGCGGGCAGGTTCCACAAATTTACCGGGAGCGCAAAATCATTGAATTCAGTTTACGCACCATGGGGTCCTCAAGTCGTTCCAAGTACTTCTCGAAAGACCCTTCGACATACTGAAGAAAACAAATAATTCGTATTTGAGGGAGTTACATAAATTGCTACTAGTTATTATAGCCTACAAACGTTGTAAGCATCTCGGTAAATAGCAACACAACTTGCCGTCTCAAAGATGCTTTTGTTGCTTCTCATGAAGTTCACACAGTCGGTCCTGACTTGTTGGTGATAGAACTGGGTGTAGTATAACTTTGGGACAAGGAACAAAATGGTTAGAGGAGTCCTGAAAGTGCACACGATACATCGGTAACTGGACGGAAGGTAAAACGTAGTCGACATAAAATTAATGAATAGCATTTCAGCCGGCTGAAAATTTGACATGGGTCAATTTGGGAACACATTTCTATTAAAATGGAAAAAAAAGTTTCAACGGCATTAGGCAACAAGCTGAACCGTCATGAAATAATTTCGGTAACATGAGAGAGCATGACATATGATTAGCTAGCCCAATTTAGTACCTGTTCAGAGACTGCTCGAAATAAGCAAGATGCATCTCGAGCAACCATTTTCCGATATAGACCATTTCTGGCGAAATATTCATCCATGTTTGCAAAATATTTCCTCAAACTGTTCTTCATTGTAATATAATCACGCGGACATACTAAATGAACAGTTGTCAAGTAAAAAATGTAGCTTAAACGAAAGGCACCGAAAGTGTTCCTTTCGTGAGGTAAGAGGAACAGGTGCCTCCAATTTGGCTCGATGATGAGGCTCTCGCCAGCCACCGCGCACGTGACGCGCTTTGTTTGTCGACGGTTTAGGTTGGTAAATTATATTTATTGGAAAGCCCAATGACATTTTGTACAATGAGATCATTTTCACGAGGAGACCCGATTTGTTTTCAGTGCTATGGGACAACATTGTCGTAGTTTTTGGCAACAAACCGTCTACGAGGGAATTGTTATCCAAATAGTAGGCCTAAATATTTCAAAAGGTCAATAATTGTGTGCTCTCCTAGTCTAAAGCCTACAAATAGTATGTCCTAGATTTTTGAGTAGCCTATAGAACCTCGTCTAGCTAGGGAAGCAGGTGCGAAATGTTTTACTAATTAGGCCTAATGAGAGTGTTTAATTTGCCACACCTGTAACTTCAAACCAAGGTCAATTGGATCAGTATGGCTAAATGTAGCCTATGCTATATTTGAATCAGCCTAATCACAAGATACATTTTATTAATGATGATAATAATAATAATACTCAATGACAGGTATATTGAAGTAAATTAATTAAAAATAAATAAAATAAAGTTACTAAATATAAAATTACAATTTAAGAAAGCGTGGGCTTACATTTTGTATTTGAGACCATTCGTTTTGAACATTGAATACCCTATGCCTATTTAATATAATTAAGCCAAATACATACAGTTACACAATATCATATTTAAAAAACAGAGACCTTGCTATACATACTAAATTACTATAAATCAAGCACTATAATTTTGCTACAATAAGTTGTTTTCTTGCAATTTGTATAGGCTATGTAAAAAGAAAAACTGTTTAAATATTTGCATTGGCCTAACTGGTTATAGTTGCCATATGCCTATGTTCATGCAGTCATGCATATCGAAGTGCTGTACAACTCGGCAGCAACCCAAAGACTGGCAGGTTTTGAGACATGCCAAGTGCCCGGGTTAGTGTCCATGGTACGAGATGGGGAAAAAACTACAGAAATTTGGACCAATAAGAAAATCAATGCATGATAAACATAAATGTAAAAAAAATAACCTGCCCTAATGAATTTGTATTATCTCTGTAATTTGAGGTGGGCATATGCAGCATGTATGAGGTGGGCATAAGAGAAGAGAGAGATACCTTACTGTAGACAGAAGACTGCAAAATTTGGCCATCCACCACTTGGCTTTCCACCAAGGCCATTCAGATGAGACGTGTTATCATGCCCACTAGGACAGGGGCCTGTTTTGATGAGGACTCCAGGCTCTTCTATATTTACCTCTTAACTTAACCTGGGTAAGTGGTTAGGGCGTCAGACAAAGCCCAACGGTTGCCGGTTCGACTCCCGAACCGCCAGGTTAGTGGGGGGAGTAATTAACCAGTGCTCTCCCCCATCCTCTTCCATGACTGAGGTACCCTGAGGATGGTACCGTCGTGCCGCACTGCTCCCTTGGGGCACCATTGGAGGCTGCCCCCTTGCACGGGTGAGGCATGAATGCAATTTCGTTGTGTGCAGTGTGGACTTGTGTGCTGTGGAGTGCTGTGTCAGAATGACAATGGGCCCCTGGTCACATGCTGGTGGTAGGCCTACAGTGGGACAGAAGTTGTGAAAGCGGGACAGAGTTGGGCTGTTTGTTGACATCGTCACGTCATCACCAAGGTTCTCTGTAGAGCAGGGGTGAGCAGTTACCTACTGCCTATTCATGTGGCTCTCCTGTCATGTGACTCTCCACAGTGTCGTTTATTGACATTCAAGCCACACCGGCAGTTTGACAGGATGCGGGCTGTAAGAGTCTTTACTAAATAGAATATTTATTTGGGGTAGTGCAGACCAAGGTTGACTATAGTTTGTTGTTCACTTGTTCTTGGCTGCTCATCATTTTGACATGGCCCGTCCCTTGGTAGATTATGAATATCTTTATGGGGCCAAAAAATAATAAAAGTTGTGCCTTGTGTATCCAGCAATAACCCTGTCTCAGTTAAGCAGTGGGTTAAATGTTCCACCTCAACCTTGTCCCAGAGAGACTGTCGACTCAGCAGAGATGATTGTGGAAAAGAAAAAAATGAACCATTTCCACACTAGAATTTTCACAAATGGAGATGAGCTTTGTAGAGGCTGAGCATGCTCTTGCCAATTTAAGACAATTGGAGACACATTTTGCCAAAATATGTCATCATTCCTCTCCAAACTCTCAGTTACAAGTGGCTGGCAGCAGCAGTCATCTGAAGCGTTCAGATGTTTTTAATGCAAATAACAGGGAATGCATGCATATTTTATATGTTTATTTAATAAGGTTATGGAAATTCAAAATGCACAGGGCATTGTATAGTTTTGGCCACCTTGAGCCTATTTAAAATCATCCACACCGCATATGTTTACCTTTCTAGGTAGGCCGCATGCTTCACCTCTTCCATTGGAGCGAGGCCAGCTTCCCTCACGAACTCTGTCCTGGTGGAAGAGATAAGGCTGCTATCGACAGTAGCAACACCTTACACACAAACACACACAAGAAGTGCATGCATGTCTTAAACTCTCCTCCTCTCTAACCTGATGACCCTCAGTGGCTAGCCTCGTTCAGAGTTACAAGGTAAACACGGTACACAGACTGAACCGAAGTAGCTTACCGTACCTTCAAAACATTCACCATTACACATATGTAGTGAAACTAGTATGTCATGCAAAAAGGTGCATGTCAAAAATATTATGCTTAGGCAGACATTAGTGATGTGTCACCAAGTATTCATTTTGACATTGAAGTCGAGGACAAGGCAGAGGATATACCAGAATTTGCCATTTCAATAGTATAAGCTTAGTTCAAACAGACAGTTCAGTAAGCTTAATATGCTAAAACTATATAAATTTTAAAGGAAAAATAGTCATATAGTACTAGTAGGAGAGGTGTTGAGCAGCAGCACATGATGCACACATTGCTCAAAACCAAAGTGTCCCTCATTCACTACGTTTACATGACGTATTTAATTCCGAATTCATAATTAAAAAGTTCCGTCGCGTTTACTTTGATCTTTCATTTACAGTAATTCCAAATTGTGAAATGTTTACATGACGTTTTCAAACTGGAATTAAGATTTATTCAGAGTTAGAGTGAATTAATTCTGAAGTAAACATCTCATGTAAACGAGGCCATGGACATCTACATCCTCTACACCAGTGGTTTTCAAAGTGGGGGCCCGGGACCCCTGGGGGGATGCCAAGGGGGTCTCGTCAAGTTGGCAGGAAAAATATAGCAAAATAAAATTAATAATTTAATAAATTGAATAGCTTAAGAAGCCAACATAAACAAAAAATAAGCTAAACAATCTTCTTTACAATGCAGGCTATATGCTTTTTGTATTACTTGTATGGGTTTAGGAAACCTGGTGCACAGAAAAAATAGCGTGTCAAGGCCCATGGCAGGGTTTTCTTGGCTGGAATCTGGGGGGCCTTGTCATGGTAAAGTTTGGGGAGCCCTGCTCCACACCTCATTCATCCTCTGAATGCACATATTTAGAATTCATTCATAAATCAAATAATTCAAAACCATGCGGAAGGCCTAGTTGAAATGAGATGCAGTGCAGAAAAATAGACTCGAGTTGAGTTCTCTTTCCAAGTTGAAGGTGGTGTGATGTCTGTCCCATTATTGATAGCAATATCAATGGCCTCCTCAACACTGTTGAATTGGTTGGGACATGTTGCCATCAGCCTCGCCACTCTTTGCCCCCATGCTTTGCCCTGCAATGTGTGGACCACAGACTTAGATTGCACAGTCTAGGTCTGTGGTGTGGACTTTTCTGATTCACTGAAATCATCCGCCATCATGCTGTTGTCCTGCATGTTCTTGTCCACCTCCTTCCCCATATGCCTCCTTATTTATTTTAAAGAAAATAATGTGGAGAAGACAAAGGGAAACATTATAATAATGCAAAATACAACAGGCTTACTTTGGTTTGATGAATGCATAGTAGTGTTAATGGTTTTTGAGCGTTGGCATTTCCACTCCAGTTCTGAAATTATTGTCAGAAGTTTGAGTTGTGGGTAAAATGTGACATGACAGTAAAATGTGACATCAAAGAGGCACAGAGCTATGAAACCCTTACCCTTGGCTTTCTTTTGTTTATTACCATGGAATTCATGTGCTGTTGTACGACATAAAACAACCTGCTGCTGGCACGATTTCATTTAGGGGAAGTGACACTGCTATAATTTCGCAGGAGAAGCACTGCAGGAAGGTTTCTTTTGTGGATCGCCATGGAATTCATGTATTGTTGTACAACATAAAACAACCTGCTGCTGGCACGATTTCATGTAGGGGAAGTGGCACTGGTGTAATTACACAGGAGAAGCAGGTAAAGGTTCAGTTAGTTGTTGTCATTTGTGATGGAGGAGGTGCTCCCTTTCCTGTCTGGGAGAAAGGTAACAACAGAAATGGTCCTGCTGATTGGTCAAGGACTGGACAAACCCTGTGCCACACAGCGTAATCATTAACCACTTCTTCAGAAGCTAGTGCAGCATTAAAACGATGTATGCACTTTCCTCACTTATCTCCCACAGAGGGAAAACAGACAGAAATTAGGCTTTGCCACTTGTGCAAAGTAATCAAAGATATAAGAGACAAAACACAGCAAAAAGCACCAGAACACCAACAAATAGCACCAAAACACATAATTATATGTCTCTATTATGACTGCTGAGGGCCCCATGTTGATATTTCGGCTAGGGCCTCAAAACAATAATAATACATTTATTTTGAGCGCCTTTCAAAATACCCAAGGACACTTTACAATCAAAACAAATACACAACAGAAGAGAAAGTATAACAAAGCTTCAGTGAATTAACAATAGGAGAAATATAGCTGCAAGCAGCAATGCGGGGCCAAGCAGTAAACTTGCCAAAGTTGCCATGGCAACAGAAGGAACTGCAGCGCCCCCTTTGGCCCAAATCTCGACAATGTTGGGGTGCATTCCTTGGAGGGAAAAATGGGGATAGAGACGGGGACCTGGGCTGGGAATCAAACCCGGGTCAGCCGAATGATAGACGGGTGCCCTACCGGTTGGCCATGGCAGGGCCTGTGCTGCCCTTGATTTATATTGAGTAACACATTTCCATTCCCTCTCAAATTAGTCTATAAAATATCAGCAAGTCATTTCTATACTTGAGAGGCTTGCTTTTTGGACAGCAATTATAATCCTCTGTGATCATTCTATTTAGTAAAATTGTTTATATGACATACAATATTATGGAAAAGAATCGGGAGCCTACTGAAAATAGATATGTCCTTGAAATACTAAACATAAGAATCCTATAGGCTGCAATGTAATATTGGCCAGCCTTTTGAGAGACTGGTCTGAGGAATTGGTGTATATAGAAGCAACGTGTGTGTGTGTGTGTGTGTGTGTATGTGTGTGTGTGTGAGACAGAGGAACCGAGAGAACAACAATGGTCTCTCTCGCTCTCTCTCCCTCCCTCCTTCCCTCTCTCTCCCTCTCCCCCTCCCTCTCCCTCTCCCTCTCCCTCTGTCTGTGTGTGTGGGGTGGAGGTGGGGGGGTATGTGCAGGGGCTGGGGCAGTGGGGCTTTGGTTGACACTAGAGCAATAGCAGACTACGCACACACCTAAGCTCTCGTCTCTTGTGTGTCCAGAGACCCCCTGCCGAGAATGGTGTCAGTGAACGTGCGCAGGTGCCGTTGGCAAAGGGGACAGAGAGATGAGAAAAATCCCTCCATTCTTTCCACAATTTTGAATGGCTGCTGAGAGCTGATAGTTTTTTCAATCGTTACGAAAATCCATACCTGGGTGCAGCATAGTGTGAAGATGACCTGTGTACCAATATTTTGAAAATTGGGAGTACGGTTCAAAAGCTACAGGCAAAAATGTAGCTAAAATTTTGACCTGCTGGTGGCGCTACAGAGTTTGAGCTGGGGATCTGATTTTTTTTGTGGTAGGTCATGGGATAGACTACTATGTGTGTACAAAATCCCTGCCCAATTCGACAAACGGTTGCTGAGATATGACCTCACTTCCTGTTTCGCCACGTTTACGACCATTTTGATTGGCTCTCACGGCTAAACGATAAAAGATATCCAATATTCCTGAAGACCCCATGTGTAGCTCAGTACAGAGATACTATATACCGAATTTCGGGTGAATTGGTCAAAAATTGCCGAAAAAATAGCATTTTTATTGAATTTTACAAAATCCAAAATGGCGGGAAAACTATCCTGGCGGAAAATGACATAGTGTGCGTTGGATTCGTCTTGGCCCAAGGATTCCAGGGATACCAAGTTTATGAAAATCGGCCCAGCGGTTCAAAAGTTACAAGCAGAAATGTACCTGCAACTTTGACCTGTTGGTGGCGCTAGAGCGTTGGGGCTGGGGACCTATAAATTGCTGTGGGTAATGCTGAGCCGGGCCCGAATGTGTGTGCCGATTTACAGCATTTTCCTACGTACGGTTCTATGGGCTGCCATAGACTTGCAGAGGGAGAGGAATGGTGACTAGAGAATAATAATGAAGAAAACCTACTAACTCTATAGGGGCCTTCGCCAGCTTTGCTGCTTGGCCCCTAATAATTAAAATGCAAAAATAAAATAGAAATCTAAAAAAATAAATAAAAACAACAACAAATATAGCTGCAAGCAGCAATGCGGGGCCAAGCAGTAAACTTGCCAAAGTCGCCACGGCAACAGAAGGAACTGCAGCGCCCCCTTTGGCCCAAATCTCGCCAATGTTAGTGTGCATTCCTTGGAGGGGAGTGTGCTCACATGAACCAAGTTTATTTTGAATCCCTTAAAGGGCTGACAAATATAAGATCACTTCCTGTTACCTGTTGGTGGCGCTAGAGAGTTTGAGCTGGGAATCTGGATTTTTTTGTGGAAGGTCATGGGATTGATTAGTATGTGTGCAAAAAATAGCTAAAAGAATCTGACAAACGGTTGCTGAGATATGACCTCACTTCCTGTTTTGCCACTTTCACGACAATTTTGATTGGCTGTCTCCTCCAAACGATAAGAGGTATCAAAAAATCTTTGGATACCCTAATACCTATCAGTCTGAAGATGATGTGTACCTTTTTGCTGGTCATTCTGACAAAAATTTTGTGACAAGTAGCATTTTATTGAATTTTACAAAATTCAAAATGGCGGAATTTCCCTTCTGTGTTTACATAACATTATATAGGGCGTTGGATTCGACTTGGCCCAAGGATTCTAGTGATAATAATATATTTTACATTGTGCACATGGTTAAAAAGCTAAAGGCAAAAATGTAGCTAAAATTTTGACCTGTTGGTGGCGCTACAGAGTTTGAGCTGGGGGTCTGAATTTTTTTTCAGTAGGTCATGAGATGGACATCTATGTGTGTGAAAAATCCTAGCCAAAACCGACAAAGGGTTGCTGAGATATGACCTCACTTCCTGTTTTGCCACTTTTACAACAATTTTGATTGGCTGTCACGGCTAAACCATAAAAGATATCTAATATTTCTTGAGACCCCATACAAACCTCAGTACAGAGATACAATATACCGAATTTCGGGCGAAATGGTCAAAAATTGCGGGAAAAATAGCATTTTTATTGAATTTTACCAAATTCAAAATGGTGGGAAAACTATCCCGGCAGAAAATGGCGTCATAGGGTGCGTTGGATTAGTCTTGGCCCAAGGATTCCAGGGATACCAGGTTTATGAAAATTGATCCAGCGGTTCAAAAGTTACAAGCAGAAATGTACCTGCGACTTTCACCTGCTGGTGGCGCTAGAGTATTGGGGCTGGGGACCTATAACTCGCTGTGGGTAATGTTGATGCTGCCTCAAATATGTGTGCCAATTTACAGCATTTTTCTATAAATGGTTCTATGGGCTACCATAGACTTACAGTGAATTTTACAAAATTCAAAATGGCGGAATTTCCCTTCTGCATTGACATAACTTCATATAGTGCGTTGAATTCGGCTTGACCCAAGGATTCTAGTGATAATAATATATTTTACATCGTGCATATGATTTAAAAGCTACAGGCAAAAATGTAGCTAAAATTTTGACCTGCTGGTGGCGCTACAGAGTTTGAGCTGGGGTTCTGATTTTTTTTTGTGGTAGGTCATGGGATGGACTACTATGTGTGTACAAAATCCCAACCTAATTCAACAAAAAGTTTCTGAGATATGACCTCACTTCCTGTTTCACCACTTTTACGACAATTTTGATTGGCTGTCACGGCAAAACTATAAAAGATATCTGATATTCCTTGAGACCCCATGTGTAGCTCAGTCTAGAGATACTATATACCAAGTTTCGGGCGAAATGGTCAAAAATTGCGGGAAAAATAGCATTTTTATTGAATTTCACAAAATCCAAAATGGCGGGAAAACTATCCTGGCGGAAAATGACGTCATAGGGTGCGTTGGATTCGTCTTGGCCCAAGGATTCCAGGGATACCAAGTTTATGAAAATTGGCCCAGCGGTTCAAAAGTTACAAGCAGAAATGTACCTGCAACTTTGACCTGTTGGTGGCGCTAGAGCGTTGGGGCCGGGGACCTATAAATTGCTGTGGGTAATGCTGAGCCGGGCCCGAATGTGTGTGCCGATTTTCAGCATTTTCCTACGTACGGTTCTATGGGCTGCCATAGACTTGCAGAGGGATAGGAATGGTGACTAGAGAATAATAATGAAGAAAACCTACTAACTCTATAGGGGCCTTCGCCAGCTTCGCTGCTTGGCCCCTAAAAATGGCTAGATCTGCCCCTGATCACCCAGTGAGGGTGAAAGGGCTACTTAGGCACATGAGCAACAATCATAAATTCATAGTGGGAAAAAAGGTGGACAACTTAGTCATAAGACTCCTCCCATGATGTCTAAATTCCTATAAAAGGAGACACCTTGTTGACCATGCAGCATTCCTTCGAACAGGACAATAACTGACTGCACTATTGACCATTTTTTTGCCCCTATTCTCTCTCTTCGCCTCATGGCTTTACTAGAGGGGCTTCTTCAGGCCTCTGGCTCTTCCCAGCTGTTGGTCGCTGCTCTGGTGCTGCTGCTGGCCTATCTCTACACCACGAGCAAAGGCAACACACGGAAAGGCAAGGAGCCTCCGGGACCCAAGGGGATCCCTATTCTGGGCAACCTGCTGCAGCTCGATCTGAAGAAGCCATACGAGTCACTTTATGAGGTGAGGATACTTTACATTACATGACAACACATTGACTGTAGTGGTAAAGATCAAGAAATGAATTCTTTTTCATTTCCATTTCATGTGAAATCAGACAATTTGGGGCCCGACTGTCATGTATTTCAATGCATTTTAGTGGTGATGTACGTAGAAGCCCAGAAATGCAGTAACATGAATCTGGCACTAATATTAACGGTGAGACACAGACTGAGAATATTTTCATGATGATATTATAGCCTAACCTTAGGAACAAAATGGCAAATTTTGAAATATAAAATATTCCATGCTGTTTAAGTATTTAGTATTACATTATTTAGTATTTATTTTGTGTACTGTAGCTATGGCTTCATTTGTTGGGGAGGGGGACATAAGATCAGAGGGATGCAGGTTCGAAACCCACCCTTGCCTTACCCTTTCCCACTCCATCCGTAGCTGAAGTGCCCTTGAGCAAGGCACCTACCCCCAAGTTGCTACAGGGACTGTAACCAATACCGTACATATAACTGTAACTTGTTTTGGATAAAAGCGTCAGCTAAGTGCAATGTAACGTAATGTAATGTGAAATGTTGTGGAGCCAGAACAACATGACGGTCATGTCTGTAACTGATATGATCAAATATGAATGTATAGTGGTCTACCCTCTTATCTAACACTTTCTCAATCTGTTTTTCCCTTAATATTGGTGCCAGATTCATGCAGTTCTTGTCACTAAAAAGGCACACTAAGTTTCATTAAAATCTGTGCCGGTCTGGCACAGTGTGTAATGTCATGTGAAAGGACCCCAATGTCAAGTTGAAAAAAATGTTAAAAATAATAATAAATAAAATAAATTAAATAACATTGGCTATGAAGGACCTTTCATGTAATGCAAAGGACTTTTCTCTCACATGCAACTAGATTTTACAGATTTAGAGAACCAAACTAAAGCCAAACCAAACCAAAGTAAACTAAACGTATCAAATGCTTTAGTTTACAATTTCTCATGTGATATAACTTTTTTTTTACATATTTCTCAGAAATGCAACTGCTGTGACAACCATGACAATATAGGCCTACTTAGAAATGTTGGCCTACTTCTGCATACGTATATTACATGGAATCTCTGCAAACCACTTAGTTGTTTAGTTAATGCACAGACAATAGTATGAAGTGTGAAGTAATAGAAGTCTGACCTCGGTATTAACAATATGTGTGCTTGTGTGTGGGTGTGCTTTCTGATCATGACTCCTTGTGGAATACTTCCAAAGACTCTGAAAACAGCTTGTATTTCATGTATGCAATGACGCACCATTGAACAACTATCATTATTTACAATACCAAAACTTATTTGTCTTTAAAACCACAACATATATTTAATTCTAAGTGTCATCACAGTTATTTCCATTGCTATTCTAACAACATATTGTATATACATAGTAGGCCTACATATTGACTGTTTTTAATTTGTCACACAGCTCTCCAAAAAGTACGGAACTGTCTTCAAAGTTTACTTTGGACCTCAGAAGATAGTGATCCTGTCAGGATATAAGACGGTGAAGGAAGCGCTTGTCACTCGGGGGGAGGAGTTTGGGGACAGATCAATCGGCCCAGCAGCCAGGGCTATAAACAAAGGACATGGTACAGCATCAGTTTCTTCGTTTTTTGTCCTTTTTTATTTTCTAGTTAAAATTAGTTATTAATTTAGTTTCTAGTCCACTTAAAATCTGTTCACAGTAGCACATCACCAGATGACGTAAACTAAAGTGGTCATTTGTTTCAGTCAGAATGCATTAAAAAAAAAAGAACAATTGTGTTTCTGTATTCTGTTCTTTTTAACCCATTGTGTCCTGGAGACACAAATACGCTGCATTCAGGATTTTGAGAATTTACCTGTTTTATTAAAAATGTGGGTAGTTAGAGTTGAATGAACACATTCTAAGGCAAAACGAGGGTCCTAGGCTAGCTTTTAAATGTAAGTCATTTCATGTTCGTATGTGCTTCGGAGGCTGAGCTATTTAGGATTTAATAGGCAGAGGGCACTCTTTCCCAAAAAGGGCTTAGGACAAAATGGGTTAAAGAACAACACAAGGTACTGAAATGTCTTGTTCTTGTTCTTGTATGTCCTTCCAAAGGAATCATCTTCTCCAATGGAGACCAGTGGAAGGAGATGAGGCGTTTTGCTCTGACCAACCTGCGGGACTTTGGCATGGGGAAGAAAACCAGCGAAGACAAAATCATTGAAGAGACGCAATATCTCTCAGATGTATTTGCCACCTTTAAAGGTACAGTAGGAATGAAATTAATTACACCGAATGGCTACGTTTACATGGGACATTTAATTCTGAATTAACTCACTTTAATTCTGAATAAAGCTTAAGGTAACGGTATGCTTGCTGCAGGATTCGCGAGCGTGTGCACGATTTGTTCATGAACGCGTTAACATGCGTATTTAATGTCAATTTTGCGCGCGTTGGACACGGCAGCCAAATGCGTGTGTCAGGTGCAATATCTTCAAACTCGCTGGGGGCAATCGTAAGAAAGACTGCGTAGTTCCACGCGTATGCTTGATATGAAAACGACAATGGCAGCAACTTTTAAGAGCGTCTCATTGAGTTTGTCCGAAATTTCAAACATTTGTGATCATACTTCCTTGTTGCACTTTGAAAAAGGAGCATGCACATACAGGAGTAGTAGCAGTATTCTTTCCTTGCTCAGGGAGTCCCTCTTTTAGTTTTGTTGTTTTCCTTACCATCTGTGTTCCCAGTTTCCACATCCTGCGTGCTCTCTGCCCCCTGGATGATACCGCCAGTATTTTGCGTCTTGGTCAAGCAAGCATGTGCTGTCGGTTGCTCGCGGTGACGCGTAATTTACAGCTCGCAGCAAGCATACCGGTGTCCTGTCTATATGAGCGACCTGTCGAGATGTGATTCTTTTCGCTACTGAGCATGCGCACGCATGCGCACACCCTTGCGGCGGTTTTCGCGGGTGATTGCCCATCGAATTGTGCGACTGCAGATTACGATAGGATCCCCTGAGACTGTCAACTTTAGTGACTCAAACTGTATCTCCTCCTGAGGTTACCACCAGTCATCCATAGTCTAGTTAGCCTATAGCCTGTCCACCGACTGAAAGTTACGATATATCCCCTGGGGGGAAAAACGGGAAATAGCGTGGATCATCCAGCAGATCATACACTTGTGTGTAGTAACTGAGACTTAACTTGGTTCTCCAACCCAGCAACGCTTTTTGTAGCCTACCCGGAATTATATCAGGCCTACTACATGCACTCAGTTTTGAAAATCTGCGAAATAGCGTGGCCTTGAACATTTGCTACTTTGTTGCCTAACCGTAATCGCTCACACACTCAGCCCCGAACATTGTAACATCGATCAGAAAAGACTATTAGAGGAGGCGTTCTCATTGCAAAATGGAAAAAATCGCCACCTCTGATTGAGCTGTCAAAATGCTCCCTCCACCCTTTTCACTCAAGAATTTGAATCGACTGCATTGTAAAATGCCTGAACATGGTAATAAGAAATGGACTGGTGGGGATGTTTTGAAAATGATTGCGGTCATTAAAAGACAGACATCTGACAAAACAAAGCCATACGACGCTATCTGGGAATCTCTAAACCGTGCTTGTTTATCCCCATAGCACGTAATTTCATATGACAATTTGCCTTGCGAGCCCATTTCGCATTGAAACCAAACCAACAGCAAATGGCTGCATTAAACAACCCGTAGCCAGGCCCTGATCCCAAACACTTTCTCCAGTCCTGTATTTGCGCAAACTCATCAGTTTCTTTCATATGGCACGTTTCTTAACTTGCTCAAACGAGAGGCTCACGGTTTTTTTTTTAGTGGTCAGCAGCCTCGTTCTTATTAAACTCCGCACGAACGATTGCACACCCCTGTCCGTGAAGTAATGGTTAGGCCTATTAAAACAGTCCAACGTGGACCATGGCTGATTGAAACGTCTTCCATGGAAAATAAAGGTCGCTCATTTAGATGAGGCAGCGCAAATCGATAGAACACCACTATCGAGTAAGGCTACCGGTTGCTCATCTCGACGAGGCAACATATCTCGACAGAACACCGGCACCTTTAATTCCGCTTTGAAAACGTCATGTAAACACCTCGCTATTCGGAATTAAATGAAAGATCAAAGTAAACTCGATGGAACTATTTACTTCTGAATTATTAATTCGGCATTAAAAGTCATGTAAACGTAGTGAATATATACTATACATAGTTTCAGTTAGCTGGTGCTGACATATGGGCACAAATGTGTGCACTGCACTATGGACACTGCATTATGATTGTCCCTTTTGTACTGTCTTGCAGGTAAACCATTTGATACGACACAGCCAGTGAACTATTCCGTGTCCAACATCATCAGCGCTATTGTTTACGGCAACCGGTTCGAGTACAGTGACCCCAGGTTTACAGCCATGGTGGACAGAGCCAATGAGCAGATCAGACTGGGGGGATCTCCCGCTGTCATGGTGGGTCTGCTGCTACTGACATTTAGTGGGTGACGTAGTGGAAAGTGTTACATTAAAGGATAGTTCCGGCGTAAAATGAAAGTTTCACCATCGCTTTCCCATGCCACATAATGTATCTAATGATGAGCCATTCCGGGCAATGCCGCGCCGTTATGGAGTTAGCTAATTTTAAGGTTTTTGGTGAAAAACTCAGCCAATGCATCACAGTGGGGCCAATTATAGGCCTATTATTTTCTGATGTTTCCCCGCTATAAACAACTTCAAAAACGCTACACACTTCATCACAAAGGTCTCGTCAATCAAACCGAGGCACAGAGAAGATCATCGGACCACACAGTCTTTCACTGGCCAGTGTTTTCAGAGGTGTCTCACTGTTGCAACTCTCTGACCCGGATGCAGGCTACTCAATCAGGTGGCTAGGTAGGCTAAACATGGTCCGCGGTTCTTACACCGGCTGCGACCGTAAAATGAAAAGCTGGAACCCCGACCGTTTTCACCGACTGCCACTGTCTAAACCAGCCATATTACGGGAATGGCTAATAGCATTAGAAGTGGACGAAACTGACATAAAAACCCTGAGGGATTGATTGACGAGACCTTTGTGATGAAGTGTGTAGCGTTTTTGAAGTTGTTTATAGCGGGGAAACATCATTGGCCGTGATGCATTGGCTGCGTTTTGCACCAAAAAGCTTAAAATTAGCTAACTCCATAACGGCGCGGTATTGCCCGGAATGGCTCATCATTAGATACATTATGTGGCATGGGAAAGCGATGGTGAAACTTTCATTTTACGCCGGAACTATCCTTTAAGTTGTCATTGGTGTGTAGTGTACTGTGACAAACTCGCAATGTGAATGGCAAAGGTGCAGTAGTTAAGTAGAGGGTAGAGTACAAAGTATAGAGAGAGTAGATAATTAATTTGTTACACACAACAGTATACCCCACATTAGGTCTATAGCTTGCAGTGAAACGTCTAACTTCAAAATATGCAGAAAGGTTTATAAATGTTAACGTAAAAACACATAGCCTTTAGGCTGTAAATAAAATATATATTTTTTAGAAAAATGTCCAGATTCCTCTCTATTGAACTTAGTGTCCTGGTTGGTGCATATCTCTGAAACATATCGAGTAGATAGCTGGGACCCATGATATTTAAAGACTTAAAAATAATTAGCAATGCCTTAAAATCAATTCCGTAGCTCACTGGGAACCAATGCAGCTCAAAATTGGAGTTATGTGTGGTCAAAGTTCTTTGTTTTCTTAAGAACCATTGCTGCAGCATTTTGGATTAATTGAAGTTGATTGCCCTGTGTCTAATGCCAGACATTGTTCACTGTGTTCACAGCTCTACAACCTGTTCCCCTTCCTTGGCCCCGTGCTGAACAACTGGCGAAAGATCAAGAGCAAGTCCCAGGAGCACATTGCGGAGATGAGGAAGCTGATCAACGAGCTTCAGGACACAATGAACCCTCTGGAGCAGAGAGGATTTGTGGACTCCTTCCTTATGCGGAAACAGGAAGTTGAGGTGTGTCTAACCAGAGAAATTAGAACACAGGGAGAAGGCTCAGTCTCATTGGTTCCCATTGTAGCCAGTTAGCTTTGCATGCATACTGCAGTAACGAGCGTAGGCCAGTCCTTCATGTGGGAAAATGTATGGAGTGGAAAGGGGAACCCATGCTAAATACATTGCTACTGCCATTTCCAGTCACAAATATTATCAACAAAACATTCCTGGTAAGCACTATGACTGTTGTTTAACAATAGGCTGTCTTGA
The DNA here is from genome assembly GCF_034702125.1 of Engraulis encrasicolus. Lineage (NCBI taxonomy): Eukaryota > Metazoa > Chordata > Actinopteri > Clupeiformes > Engraulidae > Engraulis > Engraulis encrasicolus. The sequence continues at coordinate 47,754,330 of NC_085858.1, read as the reverse complement.
CAAATCGTTCAGGTGTGTAGTTTTACAGCAGGTTAGAAGATTTCAACCTGTACTCGCTAGCATCGTGCTAATGTTTATGGGTTTGGCCCCATAAAAATTGAGCTTTGTGACCCAGTATATAATAATTTAGTGGCGCAAAATGATCGAAACGCTACTCAAATGGGGTCTTATTATTTCTAGCTTCGAACTTCATATTAATATTTCAGGACAAAAAATTATTAAAAATCACAAAAATTATAATGGTAGAAAACTCCATTGACACCCATTCATTTTGCACTGGCCCGTGGTTAGGGTTAGCCAGTTGTGGCTAGTAGCTACTTCCTTGAGTGAACAGCCCCTGGTCTAACTTAGCCTGGTCCTGACCATTCCATAATACTACCATTTCATTTCGTATTTATGGTCTGGCATTTGTTTGAAGCGATTGCGGGTAGCAGGAAGTTTGCTCTCAGTTATGGTTTGAAATTATTGGACACCTCTCACCCAATCGCCGGCAGTTACTCAACAACAACATAGCGCAGGCCAATGTCACTGGCGCAGATGTGTACGTCAGTGTCACTAGCGTCCTCCCCCTTTCGCCCCCACGTGGGACACTTATTCGCTTATTGGCTGTTTTCTGGGGGGGGGTGTTGCGATCAAAATCCTACTGCTCCAGGCACTCCACAGAGAAGCACGGCCAGACTACCGTAGTGGAGGCAATCCTTTGGCGGAAGTACGTAGGATGGCTCGCGAGGCTATGTCTAACTACTACTGATTGTAATCTTTGTTAAGGGGTATTATTCCAGGAACGTGATTAAGTGGTACACCTGGTGGTGTTGACCTATTGTATTATTCCAGGAACATGATTAAGTGGTACGCCTGGTGGTGTTGACCTATGGGAAGTGGTAAACCTGCTAATAGATATCCCACAGGTGTCATTTAGTTTTAAAAAAATAAGGACTCCCAGCTCTTCTATTAGATGATTTACCACTACCTCGAGGTTCACTTAGCCAGGTTTAAGTCTTTTGGAATATCACACCATCTCCTACCACCTCAATAACTATAATACATACAGTATATGGAATTGACTGGTGACTGACTGAGCAAGGGTGGACTGTTAATTGTGATAAGTATTCCTTTATCATTACTAACATCGTATTGGACTTGTGGTTTGACAGGAATCGGGACAGAAGGACACCTTCTTCAATCAGGATAACATGGTCTTCTCTGTAGCCAACCTGTTTGCAGCAGGCACTGATACTACTGGGACCACGCTGCGCTGGGGCCTGCTGCTCATGGCCAAATACCCACACATACAGGGTAAGAAAGACGGTTACATCCCATTGGTCCGACAGCCCATTAGTCCGACCACATACGTACTACTGTATGCCCAAACCAAAACAATTCCTAACCCTAACTGTCATTTAAGGCATGGTCTGTCAGTGTACAGTTATTTTAGCGGCATAATTTTGTAAATATTCAATTTTAAGTTAACTGAAAAGTTAAAAATATGCCTAAACCAAAACAATTCCTAACTATGCTTCTCTATGCTTATGCTTTGCTTATTGTCTGACTTATGGGCTGCCGGACTAATGGGCTGTCTGACCAATGGGCAGACCCCAGAAAGACAATTAACCAGTGACCAGTTTCACAAGAGGTGTCGAAATTGGTAGACACTGATGATATGGATGGAGGATGACAAACTTTTACTAAGCGTCAATGCTGAAATGTTTGCAGATCGGGTCCATGAGGAGATTGACAGGGTGATCGGTGGCAGACAGCCAGTGGTGGAGGACAGGAAGAGCCTTCCCTACACTGATGCAGTGATCCACGAGACCCAGAGGATAGGCAACATCGTGCCCATGAGCATTCCACACATAACCAGCTGCGATGTTGACTTCCAAGGATACTTCATCAAAAAGGTGTGTTTCCTCACATGTTGCTCCCCCCTACGTTCAATATGTAAGGGATAACGGCCGACGAGTTGACCGGTTATATGAGGTTAATGGCAAGGCGGTGGCTCCGAACTCTGGCAACGTGCGCAGCACGGAGACAAAGTTGCTTCCACCAGGCCATTTACCTCGTATAGTGGGTCAACCTCAAAGGCCGTTATCCCGCTTATCTGCCATTAGGGTAGGGTACTTTTTTTGTAAGTTGTAGAAACCATGTGAACTGCACCAGAATCTTGTGAGCAAGATAGACGCATCACTATGCGGGCGTCGCTTTGAGAATATTTGTTTGGTATAAAGACGTTGTGATTATTTAATTTTCCGTAGGCGATGTGCATGGTTTCCTTAGATACCGTCGGCATTCCAAGTGAAGGTTCTATGAGCGTCTAATGCTTGATGCACGCTTGACGCCTGACTGGCTATCAGGGATTAATGGCCACCCCATCAGCCAATCAGAAAAGAGAATTCCGTTGCGTAGGCAGATAATTACCTCCGTCAAGGAGGTTATGTGTTCGCCTGGGTTTGTGTGCTTTGTGTGTTCGGTCACTGGACCTTGTGTGTTCGCATGCTATTTCACAGCCTGCCACAAGGCGGCCCGCGGTGAGCACTGAGCACCAGCGAATAGGCTATTCCACACACCGGCGTGCCTTTGGCCCGTGGTGAGCACTGAGCACCAGCGAATATTCGGGTGTGCCATCAAGTGCATTTCACAGTTGCTCATCAGCAGGCATTTTACACAATCCTGTCAAATTAATTACTGCCAAAAATGTGGAATTTGTGATTGTGTAAGTTCATAATCCTGTAGCGAGATGGACAGTGACCACCGCCCGCGTTGATAATGCTGTCGAGTTAATTACTGTTGCCAAAAATATGGAATGGTTTAAGTTCATAATGCTGTTGCGAGATCAACAGTGATCCCACAGATCGTTTAGGTTCGCAATGCTGCTGAATTAGCCTACTACCGTTACAAAAAAACCCATGGAATTTGACTGTGTAAATTCACAATGCTGGTCAAATTCATCACACCCCCCTTCGCTACATCTAAAGTTGTTTGCGAGATGGACAGGGACCACACGGCCCGACAGCATGCATAGCCTAGGCTGCTGCCCAAGAACCGGCGAATATTCCACACTGTGCCTGCACCATTCTCAGTAAGGAACAGGGAGGAAATCCCTGCGCCATGGGACTCTCTCCTCTGCCGCCAACTCCAACATTCAATTGCATTTCACCTAAAAAGTTGCTCATTGACAGGCAGCCAATAGGCTATACCCTCGTTGTTGAAGTTTACAAACAATCCTGTCAAATTACTGCTGCCAAAAATATGTGTGTCAAGTTTAAGTTCACAATGCTGTTGCGAGATGGGCAGTAGGGTAACCCCCGCAGATCATTTAGGTTAATGCTGTGGAATTAATATTAATAAATAGGCTATGTAGGCTAGGTATAGCCTAATTTGTGACTGTGTAAGTTCACAATATTAGTTAAATCCATTACACCCACTTCCCTTTTAACATAACCCCAAGTTGTTTCCAAGATGGATATGGACTAGACAGCCCGACAGCATGATGCCCGTGCAGATAAACAACGGTGAATAGTGATTTTCAATGAGCAATGCAGGGAAGGAAATGTTGCTTCAGCCGACATCGCCAAGACGTGTCTAAAAACTACATGCACTTCCTTGGCGGAGGTCTGCACACTCTGTGTGCATTTCTAGCTAGTTATAACAACAACAACAGTAACAAAATATGAAAGATCACAATAAAGATGTGCATATACGCTGTAGATTATGTTGATGCATCACAACAACAATTTTCCAACAATGAAATGTATTAAAATTTGTGTTTGTCTCTTGACATTTCAATTGTAGGGCACAACTGTATTTCCTCTGCTCACGTCAGTGTTGAGGGATGAGTCTGAATGGTCCAATCCCTACACGTTCCACCCAGAACACTTCCTGGATGACCAGGGACGCTTCGTCAAGAGAGACGCCTTCATGCCCTTCTCAGCAGGTACAGACACACATTCCTAGTCTGTTGCTCCTAATGTATGTCCCACTGAGACTCCTATGGAGAGTGAGTTGTATGAAGCTTTGACTCGGTATATTGCTGAATGCATGCCTCTTATCAGGGATGATCTGGGGGAGAGAAATAGGGCACTTTTGGCTTAAAGGGGCCCCCATAATTAGTGGCACAGAACTGACTCACCGGTGGGCCCGGCACCCTCGTGCCCACCACCCCTTATTTTCAGAAATGTTAAAAAAAGGAAAAAGATCTTTAAATAGGGGCCCACGAGGGTGCGGGCCCCATCGGGAAAGTCCTGCTCTGCCAGGTGGCTAGTCCAACCCTGGCCTCCATGTTGGATTACCTTCATTTCTTTCGTAATGAAAAAAACATGGGATGGAACTCAGTTGAAGCGTGCATCTTTAGATATATTTACATACTACATCATTTTTTTTTTAAAAATGCATTTTTGTCCTCACTCAGGTCGCAGGGTGTGTCTGGGAGAGAGTCTGGCCAGAATGGAACTCTTCCTCTTCTTCGCCTCTCTCCTTCAACGCTTCCGCTTCACTGCACCCCCTGGTGTTTCAGAAGATGAACTGGACCTCACTCCAATGGTGGGATTCACACTGAACCCCTCTCCTCACAAGCTCTGTGCAGTGGAACGCCTTTGAGGTTTGGCATGAAAAGAGGAACCTTTTCTTTCCACATGTTGGAGAGTGAACACCCTTTTACAACACTGATATGACGAATGTACATAAGTATTTATTTAAATAGTGCTTTTATTCTGTCCTGAGGATCGGCACATTTACAGAAAGAGATTCTTTCTTGATACTATATTTTGTCAATGAGTCTTTTCTTTCAAAATCTGAGTTTACGTAACTAAGTTATGAGCTGCTCCCTATTTTGTTAATGATGTGTTTGTGTAGGATATCGTGTTATCATACCTTTTGTAATAAAACAATCAAACAAAAGTTTTAAACAAACAAAATGTTGGGTCATTTGTGGAGGATCTTATTCACTTGCTATCAGTTCAGGCAATGATCATGGATTATACTATATACAAAGAAAGGGGTGTTCACCTTATATTCAGGGCCATCCAATATTCGGGTCAATAGGATACGAGACCTATTTTGTCATTTGGAGTTCTGACCCCTTTAGTGTACTCACTGTTCAATGATGACTGCACAGACTCACTTAAGCCCCAAATAGACACCATGACTCCTAATCTTCACCAATGGTGGTGTACATAAAAGCTTTTTGAGCAATGTTGCCAGGCACCTTATTTTACAGTACTTAAGTATGACAATGATAATCAAATGCGTGAGCTCTGGACCCAACATGCCATTTGTCTTGAAACAAAGATTACATTTGTAGGCTCCTGATGATCTAGTTTGATGACACTGCAGGTATCACAAGCAGGGGTGTCGACTCGTACATGGGGGGGTTAAGTGTGACTGAGTCAGCAGGGCCCCATGTATACAGGGGGCCCACAGAGTGTCTGATGTATGAAGACATACAGTGTAGCTGGGGGGGGGGTCCATTGGAGCTGATTATACATAGGGCCCATAATTTGCTGCTACGCCCCTGATCACAGGTGAGAACCATCAGTTTGTTTTCTTGTAGGGGAACTTCATCTAAAGGAGGGGTGTCAAACATACGGCCCACGGGCCGCATCCGGACCGGCAGAGGGTTCAATCCGACCCGGATGTTTAAAAAATCGAGACCTGCATGACATTAACTCAATGGTCCTCTCTCTCTCTCTTATACATATGTAGTAAAGTGCACATCACATCACACTTGGTGAATTTGTACTGTGACAGGCATTTGATAAAGCTCATATATAGACCTCATATACATATATAGAGATCAAATATTAATACTTCTTATTAATATTGTATTGTATTGGTTATGATTAAATAATAAATATAATTGTATTTCTATTGGTTCGTATTGAGCTGAAATGGGAAACAGAATGTTAAAATGCAGTAAATTATATAAATATATATATTTATATATAATACAAAAATGTCTGGGGGAAGACCCCAGTCACTTTTAAAACTAATCCTCTGTTTAAGGTTTTTTTTTTTGCAATGATGTTACTAATACGGCCCGCTTGAGGTCCACATGGGTTGTATGCGGCCCCCGGACCAAAATGAGTTGACACCCCTGATCTAAAGCTTGATGGAAAGCTGTTTTTACACCTGGTGATGACCGGTCGGAACTGCAAACAAATGACAAGCCGTGTGTCTCATATTATGTTTGCATTCCAATATGCACACTCCCGTCCTCCACTTGTTCTTGTGGCTCCTGGCCCAGCCTCCGTGGAGTAAACAGTTAAGTTTCCCGGCCGTCAGCCTAGCCACAACAACTTTTGGAGAACTGTTTATCATTCATCATCCCAATTGCAAATCAGAAAAGGACATTAGATTTGTGCTTTTCTGTCGTCAGTGACATCATCATGAGGTCACAAGTAGGCAAGTGAGCGAGGGAGGACGGAAGTCTGCATATTGGAATCCAGCCTATGTCTTGCATTCACTCTTCGTTCTGTGGTTGGGATCCCAAATTCAGGCAAAGATTTTAGTGTGAGTTTCCATGCTGTTCGTCAAAAAAAAGGGCCGACTCTGTTCTTGCAAACCGGGCAGTCATGGGTAAGCAGTTAGGGTGTCAGACTTGTAGCCCAAAGGTTGCCCATTTGACTCCCGACCTCTAGGTTGATGGGGGAAGTAATCAAGCAGTGCTCTCCCCCATCCTCCTCCATGACTGAGGCACCCTGAGCATGGTACCGTCCCGCCGCACTGCTCCCTAGGGGCACCATTGAGGGCTGCCCCCTTGCAAGGGTGAGGCATAAATGCAATTTTGTGGTGTGCAGTGTGCACTTACGTGCTGTGGGAGTTGGAGTTTCCCAATGGGCTTTCACTTCGCAGGCTGACTGAGAACTGTGCCAATGCCCTTTCCTGCACATACTGTAGGTAACCAGTTCATTTCAGAACACAACTGGGGTGAGTTTCTCAAAAGAGTAAAGTTGTTAGCCTGTTAGCAACTTTGGTAGTTGCCAATGGGAAAATGCATTGAAAACAACAAAGTAGCTAATGTAGTAAGCAACTTTGGTTTTGAGAAATTCACCCCTGGTGCGGAAACAGGCACCAGTACCAATGCAATATCCCATCAACAACTACCCAAGGAGCTAACTGGCTAACAAATCTGCTTGCGAGAACCACAACCGTGGGGAGTATTCCAAGAACCTGGCTAAGCAGTAATCCAGATTGAGGTAGTGGTAAATCATCTAATACAAGAGCCTGAAGTCCTGATTTCTCCTAACAAAATGACACTTGTGGGTTGCCCATTAGCAGATTTACCACTTCATGCAGGTTAAATTAGCCAGGTTTATCACTTAACCCATTTTAGCCTGATGACTTGTATATGTTGTTTGTCATTTGGTGCCTCGAGACACCAATTGAGAATTGGTTTCTCATTACACCCTCTCAGATGACTTCATGCCTGGGCCCGTCCAAAGCTGTCAACGTCCCTGCTGAGGGCACTGTACTCAAACTGACCACAAAAATGTCAATTATTGGTGCAAATGAATGTTCATTGTTGTCAAGTCAGTCACATTCTCCATGCACAGAAGCCTAGGCTGTAACCAGAAGCTTTCCGTTGGCTCAGGCCCTATTTCCCAGGCCAGTGACTTGCCTTTTGGCAGCCCAGTACAGTTATTGGTAAGGTAGAGGAGGCCAAAGTAAAAGTAGAAGTAAATTCACGGTGTAAGCTATACCAGTGGTGTAGTCTACTTTTTTATGGTGGGTATACTGTATATTTGAACATTTTTTGAAGTGGGTATACTGTATATGTTTGTGCTATTCAAAATAATGGATCAATCAATTTTAAGTGGGTATACTGAAATCCCTGAAATTTAGAAGTGGGTATACTCCGTATACCCGCGTTCTACGTAGACTACACCACTGAGCAGCGCAACACTAGCACATGATATTACATAGCAGTTACACCAGCTATTCCATTGTACCTACTGGCGGCTACATGGTCTCATAGGACTTAATGTTAACTGCTAGCTTGGAGGTAAAATTTGCACTGCCATACTCAGAGAACAGTTGAAAGTACAGGAGAAAGGTAGAACTCAACCATTTAATTCAAGGAGAGGTGTAAATGACCCGGACGTTCAGGCTTGCCGTTCATCCACTACTGGACTGCAAGTGCGGGAGGTGGCATTCGATGACGCTGGTTTGTGACATCTCCATGGGCTCTCCTAGGCCTGTTGTGAATGGGAAGTGGAAGCGGCCTGTTTTTGACGCCATCCATGGCCTCTCACACCCCGGTACAAAGGCCTCATAGAAGCTGGTGTCAGCCAAGTTTGTGTGGCACAGACTTAAAAAGGATGTGAGGAAATGGGCGAACAGCTGTTTGGCGTGACAACGTGGCAAGGTACACCTCCACACCAAAGCGCCACTGGAACAGTTTCAAGTGCCAGAGAGATGTTTCGACCACGTCAACAGCGACCTTGTTGGCCCACTTCCACCCTCGCAGGGTTACACTCATGTTCTCACTATGGTCGACAGGACCACACGGTGGGCTGAGGCTGTTCCTCTGTCGTCCATAACGTCATCTGACGTGGCACGGGCATTTATTGGCAACTTGGTGTCCCGTTTTGGCACCCCATCGGACATTTCCTCAGACCGTGGCGCCCAGTTTACTTCTGAACTTTGGAACGCTGTCACAGGTAGCTTGGGAGTTAAACTTCACCGCACCACAGCCTACCACCCCCAGAGCAATGGCCTCCGTGAACGCTTTCACAGGTCAATGAAAGCCTCCCTGCGTGCCAGCCTGAAGGACAGCTCCTCGGCTGACAAGCTCCCATGGGTCATGCTGGGCCTCAGGACTGCACCAAAGGAAGACCTCCAGGCCTCCTCCGCAGAGCTAGTCCATGATCAGCCACTACGGGTTCCCGGGGAGTTCGTCCCCAGCACAGCGACCCCGTGGTCCGCCACACTCCAGCGCTCCAGCCTGTTGGACAATGCCAGGTTGTTTGCTCTGCCTACCTCCTGCCATGGTTTACCCACCTCTCACATCCCCAGTGGTCTTCAGTCGGCTGGCTATGTTTTCATTCGGGTTGACAGCCACCGCGGACCTCTCCGTCCGCCTTACGAAGGCCCTTTCCGCGTCTTGGAAGCAGGGGACAAGCACTTTGTGGTAGACAGGGGGGGGCAAGCCGGAGTGTGTATCTGTGGACCGCCTTAAACCAGCTCACCTAGACCTGGCCAGGCCTGGTGAGGTGGCGCAACCCCCGAGACGGGGACGGCCTACGACTAGGCCCCCTCTTCCCGCTCTTCCTGCCCCTCGGCCATGCCGCAAGGGAGGCCTACAGACAGACACAGAGGGGGCAGTTCCGCCTTCTCTCATTTGGCGGAGCCGCACTGGACGTTTGATTCGTCCCCCACGCCGTTGATAACCTTTTCTCTCTCTCTCTCTCTCTCTCTCTCTCTCTCTCTTTCTCTCAGGTTTTCTGTTATGTGTGGTGCTGCTCCCAACAATGGCATAATTCACCAACTATGTGTTCCGTTAAATTGTTATGTTGTTTGGTCCGTCATCTTCACGGTTGTGATACATGTTATTGTTGTGGTCCCTTTAAGAGTTCTGATGACGTTCTTTGTTGCCGGCTTTTCTGTCATGCGCGGCGCCATGTTTTTAGTCAGTTAAATTAACGTAATAAACGTGACAGTCTTCATGTGAGAAGTTGTACGGCTCGTTTCTTCGCCTTAAGGCACACAGTGTCAATTTAAGTAAGTCTGTGCAGTCATCACTTAACAGTGAGCACACTGATGGGGTCAGAACTACAGAAGTACACGAGGCACTATTTAACCCAGGACAGAAGCTGATGAGGACACACAACAGTCTCTCTCTCTCTCTCTCTCTCTCTCTCTCTCTCTCTCTCTCTCTCTCTCTCTCTCTCTCTCTCTCTCTCTGTCACACACACACACACACACACACACACACACACACACACACACACACACACACACACACACACACACACACACACACACACACACACACACACACACACACACACACACACAGTTTACTTCTTTATTTTGCCCACAATTCAAAATTGAGTTTCCATAGACACAAATTTACCATCAAGTGAAGAGAAAATCTGAAGTGCTCAGGGAATTGTTCAGAAAAAATCTTGAAGGTGCTCTTTGGTGTTGGGGAAAAAACAATATCTTGTCAAAGGGAGTTCAAGGCACTCTTCTTGTGGAAAAATATTGAAACATGGCTAATAAGTTTAAAAACATGGGATCAGACAAATTTACCAGTTGCAAAAATACTCGGACATGAACTAGATAAGTGGCACGCACGCACGCACGCACACACACACACACACACACACACACACACACACACACACACACACACACACACACACACACACACACACACACACACACACACACACACACACACACACACACACACACACACACACACACACTTGCTGCAAGCTTCACCCATGACAGTCCCATCTGTTATGGAAGGCTCACATCAAGCATGACTTTATATTTCTCTTAGCTGAGGCTATTATCCAAAGCGACGTACAGGGTATTGTATTACAAGGTATTGGTAACAACCTGGAGCACAACATACTGTGGGACAGGGGTACTCAATTAGAAACTGAAAAGGTCCAATTGACAAATTTCTAATGTTTTCAGGGTTTGAAAAAGTTGCAGTGTATTTCAAACTCCAAATGACAAAATAGGTCCCGTACCATATTGATCCGAATATTAGATGGCCCTGGATATAATGTGAACACCCCCTTTTTTGTATATAGTATAATCCCATGATCATTGCCTGAACTGGTAGCATGTGAATAAGATAATGCACAAATGACCCAACATTTTGTTTGTTTGAAACATTTTTTTATTACAAAGGTATGAGATAACACTATCTCCTACACAAACACATCATTAACAAAATAGGGAGCAGCTCATAACTCAGTTACGTAAACTCAGATTTAGAAAGAAAAGACTCATCGACAAAATATGGTATCATAAAGAATCTCCTTCTGTAAATGTGCCGATCCTCAGGACAGAATAAAAGCACTATCTAAATAAATACTTATGTACATTCGTCATATCAGTGTTGTAAAAGGTTGTTCACTCTCCAACATGTGGAAAGAAAAAGTTCCTCTGTTCATGCCAAAACTCAAAGGCGGCCCACTGCACAGAGCTTGTGAGGAGAGGGGTTCAGTGTGAATCCCACCAATGGAGTGAGGTCCAGTTCATCTTCTGAAACACCAGGGGGCGCAGTGAAGCGGAAGCGTTGAAGGAGAGAGGCGAAGAAGATGAAGAGTTCCATTTTGGCCAGACTCTCTCCCAGACACACCCTGCGACCTGAGTGAGGACAAACATAAAAAAAAAATGATAAAGTATGTATGGCATAGCGGCCATCTGGCATAGCGGGCCTTTCCCGGTGAGCCCCCGGCTTTTCCCGGCGGTCCCCGCCCCTATTTATTTTTATTTAATTTCTTTACATTTCTGAGAAAAAGACCCCCGAGGGTGCCGGGCCCACTGTTGAGTCAGTTCTGCGCCGCTAGTTATGATGAGGAGCCCCATTAAGCCAAAAGTGCCCGGGCCCTATTTCTCCCCCAGATCATCCCTGATAAGAGGCATGCATTCAGCAATATACCGAGTCAAAGCCTCATACTACTCACTCTCCATAGGAGTCTCAGTGTGACATACATTAGGAGCAACAGACTAGGAATGTGTGTCTGTACCTGCTGAGAAGGGCATGAAGGCGTCTCTCTTGACGAAGCGTCCCTGGCCATCCAGGAAGTGTTCTGGGTGGAACGTGTAGGGATTGGACCATTCAGACTCATCCCTCAACACGGATGTGAGCAGAGGAAATACAGTAGTGCCCTACAATTGAAATGTCAAGAGATAAACACAAATTCTTCTTGTGATGCATCAAAATAATCTACAGCGTATAATATGCACCTTTTTATTGAGATCTTTAATATGTACCTCCGCCAAGGAGGATTTGTTTTCGGTCCCATTGGTTTGTCTGTCTGTCTGTCTCTCTGTCTGTCTGTGTGTTTGTCTGTCTGTCTGTCTGTCTGTCTCTCTGTCTGTCTGTCTGTCTGTCTGTCTGTCTGTCTGTCTGTCTGTCTGTCTGTCTCTCTGTCTGTCTGTCTGTTTGTCTGATTGTCAGGCCCTTGTGACCGCAAATTGAATTGTGGGACAGGGCGAATTTTGACATTCCAGTTTCTATCTCCACAAAAATAAGGCAGAAAGACTTCAAATAAAATAACATTCTCAAATGTTCTACAAAACAGCTTCCTTGGCGGAGGTCTGCACTCTAGTGCATTTTTATTTTCTAGTTTGTTACTGTTGTTTTTATAACTAAATATTGAACATCGAGGGGAGCAGTATGTGAGGACACACACCAGGGATGGAAATAAGCACCCATCCACCTGCCAATGACGGGTGAATTTGGCATTTGTCGGGTGAAATATGTCCACCCACCCGTCACCTTGACAGGTGAAATTTTTCTTCAGACGCCCAGGTTAATGCTGAATTATACGCAGCATCCAACATCAAAGGTTTAAGCAAATTGTTCATGAAAAGAGTTATTGGCATCACAATAATTGAATTCATGACCTCTGAAACAAAAATATTGATCAGAAAATGGTTTTAGTTGGCATTAAAATGTTTGGAACGGTTGAAGAACTGGTGAAAATAGTGACTGGTAAAAATTGTGAGTGACTGGTGGGGAAAATGTTTAAAGATGGCCTCTCAACGTCATTTAATTAATATTGCCGTGTTCCCCATTGTTATTGAATGTGTTACGCGTTGGTCCTGTTTTAAAAAACGTTCTGGTTGCTTTGTTTCAAGACGTTTTTGCAAGCTGGCAAGGTGGCTTGTGGAGAAACGAGAGAGTGTTCCGTGTTTCTCGGAGAAATGCGTCTCTGATTGGCTCACTCCTCCTGCTCTCGAAGAAACGCGTCTCTGATTGGCTCACTCCTCCAGTTCTTGGAGAGAATGTAATGGGAAACAGAGTCGCCACTTCCCCGGGTGGTACTGCACTATAGGGGCGCCAGCGGAGGCGTGCAGGCTCCATTCAGGGCTGTGCTCTTTCGACAGCGACCCCTAGGCGAGCTGCAGGCACGGAGCAACCAGAGTGAGCTGGCTTTATGTATGAGGCTTTGTGCTGTGTGTGTACCTGAGAGTAGCAACCAGCTGATAGCTAAGCTAAGCTATGTTTCGGGCCACCAGACGTTGCTTGTTTTGAAAACAAGCAGAAAAAAATTACTCGACATGTTTTTAGATAAATGGGTCGATATAAACCTTTGCGGGCAACGCCTTCTTTCGACGTGACGAAACACAGAAAGGCTTTCGTGATTCGCTCGTTTCTCTGCATTATTTATGTAAATTGGGAAACACCGGGAAACACAGCCAGGAGAGTTGACGCACCGCTATGAGAGCCTTGCAAGTGAGTTTAACTTGGGGTGACCGTCCGATCTTCGAAAGGAGTGAGTAAAACTGAGTTTTATCGGAAGTTGGCCTTTAAGTTCCACCCTTGACACGCACCTTTTTGATGAAGTATCCTTGGAAGTCAACATCGCAGCTGGTTATGTGTGGAATGCTCATGGGCACGATGTTGCCTATCCTCTGGGTCTCGTGTATGACTGCGTCAGTGTAGGGAAGGTTCTTCCTGTCCTCCACCACTGGCTGTCTGCCACCGATCACCCTGTCAATCTCCTCATGGACTCTATCTGCAAACATTTCAGCATTGACGCATAGTGAAAGTTTATCGTCCTCCTCAGTCTGTGTGTGATGTCATCAGTGTCAACCAATTTCGACGCCTCTTGTGAACAGGGCCGCTCCTAAGCTTTGGAGGCCCTAAGCATAACTGGTAAGGAGCCACCACCCCTCATAATTAAATAATAATAATAATAATAATAATAATAATAATAATAATAATAATAATAATAATACTTTTTTAGTCAATCTTAATTTAGGAAGCCCCAATTTTGGAGACAAAGTGGTTGAGGCCCTAAGTGCTCTGCTTACTCTGCTGATGCCTAGTGGCGGCCCTTTTTGTGAAACTGGTCAGTGGTCACTGGTTAGTTGTCTCTCTTCTTACCCTGTATGTGTAGGTAGACTACTTGGTTAGTTGTCTCTCTTCTTACCCTGTATGTGTAGGTAGACTACTTGGTTAGTTGTCTCTCTTCTTACCCTGTATGTGTGGGTAGGCTACTTGGTTAGTTGTCTCTCTTCTTACCCTGTATGTGTAGGTAGACTACTTGGTTAGTTGTCTCTCTTCTTACCCTGTATGTGTGGGTAGGCTACTTGGTTAGTTGTCTCTCTTCTTACCCTGTATGTGTGGGTAGGGTACTTGGTTAGTTGTCTCTCTTCTTACCCTGTATGTGTGGGTAGGCTACTTGGTTAGTTGTCTCTCTTCTTACCCTGTATGTGTAGGTAGGCTACTTGGTTAGTTGTCTCTCTTCTTACCCTGTATGTGTAGGTAGGCTACTTGGTTAGTTGTCTTTCTTACCCTGTATGTGTAGGTAGGCTACTTGGTTAGTTGTCTTTCTTACCCTGTATGTGTGGGTAGGCTACTTGGTTAGTTGTCTCTCTTCTTACCCTGTATGTGTAGGTAGACTACTTGGTTAGTTGTCTCTCTTCTTACCCTGTATGTGTAGGTAGGCTACTTGGTTAGTTGTCTCTCTTCTTACCCTGTATGTGTAGGTAGGCTACTTGGTTAGTTGTCTTTCTTACCCTGTATGTGTAGGTAGGCTACTTGGTTAGTTGTCTCTCTTCTTACCCTGTATGTGTAGGTAGGCTACTTGGTTAGTTGTCTTTCTTACCCTGTATGTGTAGGTAGGCTACTTGGTTAGTTGTCTCTCTTCTTACCCTGTATGTGTAGGTAGGCTACTTGGTTAGTTGTCTTTCTTACCCTGTATGTGTAGGTAGGCTACTTGGTTAGTTGTCTTTCTTACCCTGTATGTGTGGGTACTTGGCCATGAGCAGGAGGCCCCAGCGCAGCGTGGTCCCAGTAGTATCAGTGCCTGCTACAAACAGGTTGGCTACAGAGTAGACCATGTTGTCCTGATTGAAGAAGGTGTCCTTCTGTCCCGATTCCTGTCAAACCACAAGTCCAATTCGATGTTAGTAATGAAAAAGGAATATCTAACACTGTGCAGTTCGGTTCTCGATTCTGATTGGCTGATAACTGTGGTAAATCAGGCGTAAACCTACACTTTCCAACTGTTAGACCGGGGGCATCTACGTTGGTAATGAGAATATGTTGCAGTTGGGGTAGGGTGTTTGATAGAAGAGCACATCTTTGTACCATCTGTGGTTGGGGTATCAGTGTGATTGCAAAGACGTTTCATTCCTGCGGTTTTTATTGCCTCTTGCTGAGTTTGTGTAGCAAAGTGTGTGTCTGGAAGCGCGACGAACTCACGCACGACCAGTAGAGGTTGCCGGCAATCACTTCCTCAACTTGTCAAGCGAACGACGCGGGGCAGATTAATTGTTATTAAAGCGTTTTTAAAGAAATCTGGTCAGTTGGTTAGCGATTAATTGTAACAGTGTTAGATTAGCAATAAGCCACTTTAGCACTTTTTCACTCTGCTTCACATCGTGCCCCACTCCCTTTACCCGTGGTAAATCAAGCACAACCCACTGCCTCTCATGGCTCATTGCTTAAAATTATCACAATTAACAGTCCACCCTTGCTCAGTCACCAGTCAATTCCAGTCACCAGTCAATATACAGTAAGTAGCCTATGTATTATAGTTATTATGGTAGGATATTGATATCATCTGTATTGATGGAATGATAAGCCTATATTGTTTTTTTTTTTTCATAGTTAACTCTGCCAAGGAAGTTATGTTTTCGGTCTTGTTTGTTTCCAAGAGACTGTCTCATTAGTAGTAAACCTGGCTAAGTGAACCTTGGGGTAGTGGTAAATCATCCAGCAGAAGAGTCTGGAGTCCTCACTAAATGACACCTGTAGTAAATCAAATAATAGAAGAGCCTGGAGTCCTCACTAAATGACACCTGTGGTAAATCAAATAATAGAAGAGCCTGGAGTCCTCACTAAATGACACCTGTAGTAAATCATCTAATAGAAGAGCCTGGAGTCCTCACTAAATGACACCTGTGGGCTTTCTATACATGGGTTCTAAATTTTGTTTATAACCTGACAGCGCGAACCCAGCTGCGCACAACTCAACCTCTGATTGTTGGAAACCGCTGTCGGTCAAAAAAATAGCTCACGTGGTTGGCTGCCAGTGTCTTTCCCCTCCTCTTAACATCGTGTTGATAAACACTGAGAACCCATGTATTAGCAGGTTTACCACTTCCCATAAGTCAACACAACCAGGTGTATCACTTAATCATATGCTCTTGGAATAATACCCCATTAATAAACATTACAACATTACAATCAGTAACTAGTTAGACACACCTCAACTTTCTGTTTCCGCATAAGGAAGGAGTCCACGAATCCTCTCTGCTCCAGAGGGTTAATTGTGTCCTGAAGCTCGTTGATCAGCTTCCTCATCTCCGCAATGTGCTCCTGGGACTTGCTCTTGAGCTTTCTCCAGTTGTTCAGCACGGGGCCAAGGAAGGGGAACATGTTGTAGAGCTGTAAACATAGTGAACAATGTCTGGCATTAGACACATGGCAATCAACATACAGGAGTGGGGAATCTATGTCTCGAGGGCCGTTTACAGCCCTGGTGGCCGTTTTATTTTAAAAGTAAAAATAATAGTGGAGATACAAGGTTTCTGCTGGACAGCAACGTTATCGTTTCCTGGGCCTACAGAAGGTTCCCCACCCCTGACATAGAGGCAATCCACCTTATTATCCACAGGTACAAGAGCGGCACCCTTACTACTTGGGTAGTAGTTGCTACTCCTAAATCATTCATATGACCAGAACAGTGACCGATTATCCTGTGGTAGCACGAAAAAAACGTTGAAATTAAATGAGAGAGCAGGGTTAGTGGGCATGGTAACAAGGTGGATACTCACAAGGACACTAACTTCCCAGGGCCATTATTGTAGTACGGCCATAGGTGTGCACAGATAGGGGCGAGGTGTTGCTAAAGCACCTGCACCCTTTGCCCTACTGGACCAAAAATGCATTTTTTGTGTTCCATATTGACACGATAATCTACCAATCATTCATGATCAAAAGCATGTGAGAATAATGCCCCAAAAAACACAATATAGCTGGTAAAACTTTAGAATAACTACCTGTTCACAGCTTTAAGTGTTTATAAAGCTGTGAATAGGTAGTTATTCTAATCTGTTACCATATATCCCCTAGTAAGGCATATTAAGAAAGGCAGCCTCCCTTTAATCTCACTGGTAGCCTCCGTAGCCTGTAAGGCATATAGCAAGGCAGACTCCCTCCACCCAGCTTCAGCACCTGCCCCCCAAAATGTCTGTGCACACCACAAAGTACAACACTCAGTAAAGTAGATGCACAAGAAATAAAGAACAAAAACAGGGCGCCGTGGATCAGTGAGACTGAGGGACCCAGGTTCCAGTGCGACCCCAGGTAATATCCTGATCCTTGCCCCATATACTCTATCTGCTACTCATTTAATCTCTTCTCTCTCTCTCTCTCTCTCTCTCTCTCTCTCTCTCTCTCTCTCTCTCTCTCTCTCTCTCTCTCTCTCTCTCTCTCTCTCTGCCCCATCCAAACAAAAGTCCAAAATTATCTTTAAAACATGTAATTGTGTAATGCTAGGGCTTTCTTGTTATAACACAATGTGCAGAACACATACGGCAGACTTCCAAAGACATAAGGGTTGGGTTCAGGACAAAGCACTTACACACTCTTAATATTGGAATAAAATAGTTGTAAAATATGAAAACAGGGGCTACGTTCAGTGAACAGATACTGACTCAAACATGCTGACATTGTGGTCCTCTCAAATGTCAATGTCTCAACTTACATAACCAGCCCTATCTATTTAGTCAGGAACGTGGAGATATTAGCTCAAATGATTGCACAACATGGTTTCCCATATCAGTAACCATGACCATAACATGTATCATGTAATTTTGCAGCAGATTATTTAGTGGGTGTAAACTGAACCAGAAAATCAATTATATTTTGCTTCAGTGCTTGCAACTCTCCTTTGCTGTTGCTGTGTTCCAGCTGAAAAAAGGGGTGAAAGTAGCTTTCATTTCTTACCGGTGCTACCCCCCCACCACCACCCGCAAACAAACAATAAACAAACAAAATGAACATGAGCATTACATATCTTTAATCGCTGCATGATTATTTTGTGTGTTTCTTCATAGGAGGAAACTTGTCTCAAGTAGCATAGTATGGTGGTATGTGTTTTGTACTGAAACAGCAGACCTTAGATTTTCTTAAATGTGGGAGTTTGGACAGCATTAAACCTATTCTCTTACCAGTACTGTGCACCAGCTGTATATTTTATACCGGTGCTGTGCACCTGTGCGCACCCATCATGGGCGTTTTTAGACAGGGGCCAGGGTGGGCCTGGGCCCCTGTAGAATTGGTCCCGGCCCCCCCGAGGGCCCCTGCGCCAGCCAATTATATAAAAAAATATATATATGTCTAACCGCTGGCGCGAAGAGCGGAACAGGTTTGCAACGTGCATTGACAGATTCCAAGCACAACACACACAGGAAGGGACTATGAGGGTCAGTTGTCCCAGGCACAGGCACAGAGGGGGTTAAGAATTAGGTCCTAGGTGGGCCCCTCTCAGGCCCCTGTGGTAATTTTGGGCTAGAAACGCCACTGGCACCCATCTACTTTCACCACTGGCTGACAATCACAGGAGACGAGAGCCGTTAATAAGTCTGCATTCTACCATCTAAAAAAACATCTCTCAACTTAGAGGCCTTATGTCAAATCATGACCTGGATAAGCTAATGCATGCCTTCATTACTACAGTAGGGTTGATTACTGCAATAGCCTTCTTACAGGTCTCTCCAAAAAGACCATGAATCATGCTTCAATTAATCCAAAATGCTGCAGCAAGGGTTCTAACCAAAACAAGAAGTTTGACATCATAACTCCAATTTTGAGATTGCCGCATTGGCTCCCAGTGAGCTACAGAATGGATATTAAGGCATTGCCCGTTGTTTTTAAATCTTTAAATGGGGTGGGTCCCAGCTATCTACTCGATATGTTTCCGAGATATGCACCAACCAGCACACTAGGTCAATAGAGAAGAATTTGGACATTTGCATCTTTTTATATACAGCCTATAGGCTACTGTGTGTGTTTTCACGTTAACATTTTTAAAATCTTTCTGCATGTTGTGAAGTTAACCAGACACTTCACTGCAAGCTATAGGCCCAATGTGGGATATAGTGATTGTAACAAAATAACTATTCTACTCTCTCTATGCCTTGTACTATACCCTCTACTTCACTACTGCACCTTTGCCATTTTACATTGCGAGTTTGTCACAGTACATTACACACCATAACGATGACTTAATGTAACATTGCACACTATAGTCGCCCACTAAATGTCAGTACATCAGACAGACCCACCTGGACAGCAGGAGATCCCCCCAGTCTGATCTGCTCATTGGCTCTGTCCACCATGGCTGTAAACCTGGAGTCACTGTACTCGAACCGGTTGCCGTAAACAATAGCGCTGATGATGTTGGACACGGCATAGTTCACTGGCTGTGTTGTATCAAATGGTTTACCTGCACGAGAGGACAAAAGAGTCAAGCAAAATGCAGTGCCCATATATTGCAGTGCCCACGGTTGTGCCCATATGTCAGCACCAGCTAACTGAGACTATGTACAGTATATATTCACTACGTTTACATGATGTTTTTAATGCCAAATTAATAATTCAGAAGTAAATAGTTCCATCGCGTTTACTTTGATCTTTCATTTAATTCCGAATAGTGGAGTGTTTACATGACGTTTTCAAACCGGAATTCAGCTTTATTCAGAATTAAAGTGAGTTAATTCAGAATTAAATGTCCCATGTAAACGTAGCCACTGTGTGTAATTAATTTCATTCCTACTGTACCTTTAAAGGTGGCAAACACATCTGAGAGATATTGCGTCTCTTCAATGATTTTGTCTTCGCTGGTTTTCTTCCCCATGCCAAAGTCCCGCAGGTTGGTCAGAGCAAAACGCCTCATCTCCTTCCACTGGTCTCCATTGGAGAAGATGATTCCTTTGGAAGGACATACAAGAACAAGAACAAGATATTTCAGAACCTTGTGCTCTTCTTTAAAAAGAACACAATTCATGGGTTCACAGTGTTTGTAAACACTATATTGTGAGGAGTGGCAAGACACTGGCAGCCAACCACGTGAGCTAATTTGTTGACCTACAGCGGTTTCCAACAATCAGAGGTTGAGTTGTGCGCAGCTAGGTTCGTGCAGCCAGGGGAAAACAAAAATTAAGAACCCGTGTATACAGAAGTACAATATTTAAAAAATGCATTCTGACTGAAACAAATGACCACTTTAGTTTAAGTCATCTGGTGATGTGCTACTGTAAACAGATTTTAAGTGTCAGAAAAACGCTAGAACGTGAAAAAGGACAAAAAAAAGAAGAAACTGATGCTGTACCATGTCCATTGTTTAAATCCCTGAATACTGGGCCGATTCCTCTGTCCCCAAACTCCTCTCCCCGGGTTACAAGCGCTTCCTTCACCGTCTTGTATCCTGACAGGATCACTATCTTCTGAGGTCCAAAGTAAACGTTGAAGACAGTCCCGTACTTTTTGGAGAGCTGTGTGACAAATTAAAAACAGTCAATATGTACTATATACAATATACAGTATGTTGTTACAATAGCAATGGAAATAACTGTCTAATGACATTTGGAATAAATACATGCTGTGGCTCTAAAGACAAATAAGTTGTGGTATTGTAAATAATGATTGTTTGCAGAGATTCCATGTAATATATGTATGCAGAAGTAGGCCAACACTTCTAAGTAGGCCTATATTGGCATGGTTGTCACTGCAGTTGCATTTCTGAGAGATGTGTAAAAAAAAAAGTTAGGCTAAATCACATTGTGAACTAAAGCATTTGTTACATTTAGTTTAGTTTGGTTTGGTTTGGCTTCAGTTTGGCTCTCTAAATCTGTGGAATCTAGTTGCATGTGAGCGAAAAGTCCTTTGCATTACAGGAAAGGTCCTTCATAGCCAATGTTTTTATTTATTTTTTAATTAATAAATTAACTTTTTTAACTTGACATTGAGGTCCTTTCACTTGACATTACACACTTTGGGGCCTGACCTGCATGGATTGTTAATTAAACTTTGTGTGCCTTTTTAGTGACACAAACTGCATGAATCTGGCACCAATATTAAGGGGAAACAGATTGAGAAAATGTTAGAAAAGAGGGTAGACCACTATACATTCATATTTAATCATATCAGTTACAGACATGACCGTGATGTTGTTCTGGCTCTACTACATTTCACATTACATTACGTAACATTGCACTTAGCTGACGCTTTTATCCAAAACAACTTACAGCTATATGTACGGTATTGGTTACAGTCCCTGTAGCAACTTGGGGTTTAGATGCCTTGCTCAAGGGCACTTCAGCTACGGATGGAGTGGGAAAGGGTAAGGCAAGGGTGGGTTTCGAACCTGCATCCCTCTGATCTTATGTCCCCCTCCCCAACAAATGAAGCCATAGCTACAGTACACAAAATAAATACTAAATAATGTAATACTAAATACTTAAACAGCATGGAATATTTTATATTTCAAAATTTGCCATTTTTTCCCTAAGGTTAGGCTATAATATCATTATGAAAATATTCTCAGTCTGTGTCTCACCGTTAATATTAGTGCCAGATTCATGTGAATGCATTTCTGAGCTTCTACATTGGCACTAAAATGCATTGAAATACATGACAGTCAGGCCCCAAAGTGTCTGATTTCACATGAAATGGAAATGAAAAAGAATTCATTTATTGATCTTTACTACTACAGTCAATGTGTTGTCATTTCCATGCATGTGCCGTGCTCACCATGCACAACTATTGGTGTTGAAATGGAACAAGCCCAAGTATTTTTCTCCTTGTAAGTCGCTTTGGTCAAAGGTGTCTGCTAAATGCTATGTAATGCCAAGTATCCTCACCTCATAAAGTGACTCGTATGGCTTCTTCAGATCGAGCTGCAGCAGGTTGCCCAGAATAGGGATCCCCTTGGGTCCCGGAGGCTCCTTGCCTTTCCGTGTGTTGCCTTTGCTCGTGGTGTAGAGGTAGGCCAGCAGCAGCACCAGAGCAGCGACCAACAGCTGGGAAGAACCGGAGGCCTGAAGAAGCCCCTCTAGTAAAGCCATGAGGCGAAGAGAGAGAATAGGGGCAAAAAATGGTCAATAGTGCAGTCAGTTATTGTCCTGTTCGAAGGAATACTGCATGGTCAACAAGGTGTCTCCTTTTAAAGGGATTTAGACATCATGGGAGGAGTCTTATGACTAAGTTGTCCACCTTTTTTCCCCCTATGAATTTATGGTCGTTGTTTATGTGCCTAAGTAGCCCTTTCACCCGCACTGGATGATCAGGGGCAGATCTAGCCATTTTTGGGCCCTAGGCGAAATATCAACATGGGGTCCTCAAAAGTCATTATAGAGACATATCATTTTGTGTTTTGGTGCTAGTTGTTGGTGTTATGGTGCTTTTTGCTGTGTTTTGTCTCTTATATCTTTGATTACTTTGCATAAGTGGCAAAGCCTAATTTCTGTCTGTTTACCGCAACTGATGTGAGAGTTAGGGCCCCTATAGAAGACAGATTTGGCAATTGCCTAGGTTTGCCTAATTGAAAGTCCGCCTCTGTGGGTGATAAGTGAGGAAAGTGTATACATCTTTTTAATGCCGCACTAGCTTCTGAAGAAGTGGTTAATGATTACGCTGTGTGGCACAGGGTTTGTCCAGTCCTCGACCAATCAGCAGGACCATTTCTGTTGTTACCTTTCTCCCAGACAGGAAAGGGAACACCTCCTCCATCACAAATGCCTCTTCAAGTTGAACTAACTGAACCTTTACCTGCTTCTCCTGTGTAAGTAGTGCCACGTCCCCTACATGAAATCGTGCCAGCAGCAGGTTGTTTTATGTTGTACTACAGCACATAAATTCCATGGCAATAAACAAAAGAAAGCCAAGGGTAAGGGTTTCATAGCTCTGTGCCTCTTTGATGTCATGACACATTTTACCCACAACTCAAACTTCTGACAATAATTTCAGAACTCATCTTGCATTGGAGTGGAAATGCCAAAGCTCAAAAACCATTAACACTACTATGCATTCATCAAACCAAAGTATGTCTAATGGGACAGACATCACACCACCTTCAACTTGGAAAGAGAACTCAACTCGAGTCTATTTTTCTGCACTGTATCTCATTTCAACTAGGCCTTCCGCATGGTTTTGAATTATTTGATTTATGAATGAATTCTAAATATGTGCATTCAGAGGATGAATGAGGTGTGGAGCAGGGGTCCCCAAACTTTACCATGACAAGGCCCCCCAGACTCCAGCCAAAAAAAACCCTGCCATGTGCCGTGACACGTTATTATTTCTGTGCACCAGGTTTCACAACTCGATGAAGTTGATACATTCTGTTGAAGTTTACCGTCTTGGTCTAGACTTCTTGCATGTTCAAAATCCGAGTCAAAGGAATCAAAAACTCCAAAAGCCAAATTAATCTATTTATTTTCTAAAATTACCAAATAACAAAATGACCACCACTGGTAATATCCAGAATACCAGCAATGGCCCATACACAGTAAACACTACAGCTTTCCAGAACTGCAGAGTCTACATAAAAATGACAGTGACAATGAAAGCATTACGGAACGTTCCGGAGATCCTAACCTTCTCTCGCCCTGACCGATAACACGTATTGAGTTCGGGTGGGACAAAATTAGGAACTGCTTGAATATCCCTATCTGTTGGTATTTATGGTTTGTGGGTGTATGGGTGTGGTTATGTGTAAGCAATTACGTGATTTGTTAGTTAACCCAGAATATGCCTAATCTGTGTCGATTGTAAGCTGCTGTCTTCATTTCCAGGTGGGCCTTGATTTCATCACTCTAGGTCTTCATGACCTCATCTGTGGACTTCCTGAGTTCTGTAGCTTTAATCAAGTAATACACATACAACAGCACATTCTTTTGACATATTTGAGGGTCCTTGGTTCTGAAAAGATTGAATTCAATGTTATTCGTTTGCCCATTGTCACCTACACCTGGCCTCCTAAAAAGGATTAAGTCAAATAGTTTCGCTTCTGAGTGACATCACTGTATCCTGTGTCCTAGAAAGAATGATACTTCAAGGAGTTTGGTATGGACTTCAGACTTATTCAGAAAATAAGCAATCAGTTAATCAAACATCACATGACAGGCTTTCAGCTCGTCTCACAACAATGTTTGATGACCTCTGTAGGCTCTCCTAAAAAGAATGGGCAATTACTCAACATCCTCAGCTCATGATTGTCACATGGGGTCATTGGGCCTACTCAATGGTTTGAGTGGCCATCAACAGAAAACAAGACACATTTATTTTAATGTTTTAATTATACCCAAATATTGTAGAATTTCCTTGCAGACACAAATGAATTAAGCCAATGCATTAATTTTTAGCACCTCAGAATCTAGCCTATTTTCCAACAATTCCTAAACCCATACAAGTAGGCTACTACAAAAAGCATATAGCCTGCATCGTAAAGAAGATTGTTTAGCTTATTTTTGTTTATGTTGGCTTCCTAAGCTATTCAATTTAGGAACTTATTAATTTTATTTTGCTATATTTTTCCTGCCAACTTGACGAGACCCCCTTGGCATCCCCCCATGGGTCCCTGGCTCCCACTTTGAAAACCACTGGTGTAGAGGACGTAGATGTCCATGGCCTCGTTTACATGAGATGTTTAGTTCAGAATAAACTCACTTTAACTCTGAATAAAGCTTAATTCCAGTTTGAAAACGTCATGTCAACACTTCACAATTCGGAATTACTGTAAATGAAAGATCAAAGTAAACGCGACGGAACTTTTTAATTATGAATTATGAGTTAGGAATTTAAATACGTCATGTAAACGCAGTGAATGAGGGACACTTTGTGCATCGTGGTGCTCAACACATTAATTTTCCACTGGGATCAATAAAGTTATTCTACTACTAGTAGTATATTTATCATATGACTATTTTTCTTAAATATGTATATAGTTTTAGCATATTAAGCTTACTGAACTGTCTGTCTGAACTAAGCTGATAGCCAGCTGAAACGGAAAATTCTGGTATACTCTCTGCCTTGTCCTCCACTTCAATGTCAAAATAAATACCTGGTGACACATCACTATAATATTTTTGACATGCACCTTTTTGCATGACATACTGTATTCAGAAGGCAGGTGTCTTGACCTCTAACTATGGTTTCACTGCATCTGTATAGTGGTGAATGTTTTAAAGGTACGGTAGGCTACTTTGGTTCAGTCTGTGTGCTGTGTTTATCTTGTTACTCGGGACGAGGCTAGCCACTGAGGGTCACCAGGTTAGAGAGGTGTGTGTGTGTGTGTGTGTGTGTGTGTGTATGTGTGTGTGTGTGTGTGTGTGTGTGTGTGTGTGTGTGTGTGTGTGTGTGTGTGTGTGTGTGTGTGTGTGTGTGTGTGTGTGTGTGTGTGTGTGTGTGTGTGTGTGTGGGGTGGGGGGTTGTGTGTAAGGTGTCGCTAAAGTCGATAGCAGCCTTATCTCTTCCACCGGGACAGAGTTTGTGAGGGAAGCTGGCCTCGCTCCAATGGAAGACGTGAAGCATGCGGCCTACCTAGAAAGGTAAACATATGCGGTATGGATGATTTTAAATAGACTCAAGGTGGCCAACACTAAACAATGCCCTGTGCATTTTGAATTTCCATAACCTTATTAAATAAACATACAAAATATGCATGCATTCCCTGTTATTTGCATTAAAGAAGCAGCAAGGAGGAACTCGCACAACACTGGTGCCGATGCATGAATGATTTTAATGCATAAGGAAAATAAAGAAGGTGCTACCCAGTGAAGTGCAAAACGTTTTTGGTCCTTCAGAGCATCATCAGTGCCAAACTTTTCAAATAAAAACTTTGCATTAAAAACATCTGAACACTTCAAATGACTGCTGCAGCCAGCCACTTGTAACTGAGAGTTTGGAGAGGAATGATTACATATTTTGGCAAAATTTGTCTCCAATTGTCTTAAATTGGCAAGAGCATGCTCAGCCTCTACAAAGCTCATCTCCATTTGTGAAAATTCTAGTGTGGAAATGGTTCATTTTTTTCTTTTCCACAATCATCTCTGCTGAGTCGACAGTCTCTCTGGGACAAGGTTGAGGTGGAACATTTAACCCACTGCTTAACTGAGACTGAGGGTTATTGCTGGATAGGCCTACACAAGGCACAACTTTTATTATTTTTTGGCCCCATAAAGATATTCATAATCTACCAAGGGACGGGCCATGTCAAAATGAAGAGCAGCCAAGAACAAGTGAACAATAAACTCTAGTCCACATTGGCCTACACAAATAAATATTCTATTTAGTAAAGACTCTTATTGCCCACAACCTGTCAAGTCAAGTCAAGTTTATTGTCAATTTCTTTACATGCACTGGTCATACAAAGAATTTGAAATTGCGTTTCTTGCTCTCCCATGCAGACATAGACTAATCTAGGTAAGGACATAGACAGTATAGACATAGACAGTACTCATACATGGACATAGACAGTATGGACGTAGACATTGCTCATACAGACATTTAAAGTGCAAGACTGGACAACAGAAGACTTGTAGAGAACATACATTAAGAGGAGGTATTTTGTTGTTCTTTTTCTAAAAGTCCTTTATAGCGTTCTGACATAGTAATAGTAGCATTTGAAGAAATAAATAATTGAAAAAGGTTTTTATTAAATACACCAGCAGCAGTATGTGTGTGTGTGTGTGTGTTTGTATGTGTTTTGTGTGCGTGTGTGTGTGTGTGTGTGTGTGTGTGTGTGTGTGTGTGTGTTGTGTGTGTATGTTGTGTGTGTGTGTGTGTGTTTAGTGCAGGTAGAAAGTGCGGTGTGCGTCTGTGTGTGTGTACCTGTGTATGTGTGTGTGTGTGTGTGTGTGTGTGTATGTGTGTGAGTATGAGTTGTGTGTCAGTTATGGTGCTTGCAGTGAATGAGGGACACTTTGTGCATCGTGGTGCTCAACACATTAATTTTCCACTGGGATCAATAAAGTTATTCTACTACTAGTAGTATATTTATCATATGACTATTTTTCTTAAATATGTATATAGTTTTAGCATATTAAGCTTACTGAACTGTCTGTCTGAACTAAGCTGATAGCCAGCTGAAACGGAAAATTCTGGTATACTCTCTGCCTTGTCCTCCACTTCAATGTCAAAATAAATACCTGGTGACACATCACTATAATATTTTTGACATGCACCTTTTTGCATGACATACTGTATTCAGAAGGCAGGTGTCTTGACCTCTAACTATGGTTTCACTGCATCTGTATAGTGGTGAATGTTTTAAAGGTACGGTAGGCTACTTTGGTTCAGTCTGTGTGCTGTGTTTATCTTGTTACTCGGGACGAGGCTAGCCACTGAGGGTCACCAGGTTAGAGAGGTGTGTGTGTGTGTGTGTGTGTGTGTGTGTGTATGTGTGTGTGTGTGTGTGTGTGTGTGTGTGTGTGTGTGTGTGTGTGTGTGTGTGTTGTGTGTGTGTGTGTGTGTGTGTGTGTGTGTGTGTGGGGGGGGGGTTGTGTGTAAGGTGTCGCTAAAGTCGATAGCAGCCTTATCTCTTCCACCGGGACAGAGTTTGTGAGGGAAGCTGGCCTCGCTCCAATGGAAGAGGTGAAGCATGCGGCCTACCTAGAAAGGTAAACATAGTATGCGGTATGGATGATTTTAAAATAGACTCAAGGTGGCCAACACTAAACAATGCCCTGTGCATTTTGAATTTCCATAACCTTATTAAATAAACATACAAAATATGCATGCATTCCCGTTATTTGCATTAAAGAAGCAGCCAGGAGGAACTCGCACACCACTGGTGCCGATGCATGAATGATTTTAATGCATAAGGAAAATAAAGAAGGTGCTACCCAGTTGAAGTGCAAAAACGTTTTTGGTCCTTCAGAGCATCATCAGTGCCAAACTTTTCAAATAAAAACTTTGCATTAAAAACATCTGAACACTTCAAATGACTGCTGCAGCCAGCCACTTGTAACTGAGAGTTTGGAGAGGAATGATTACATATTTTGGCAAAATTTGTCTCCAATTGTCTTAAATTGGCAAGAGCATGCTCAGCCTCTACAAAGCTCATCTCCATTTGTGAAAATTCTAGTGTGGAAATGGTTCATTTTTTTCTTTTCCACAATCATCTCTGCTGAGTCGACAGTCTCTCTGGGACAAGGTTGAGGTGGAACATTTAACCCACTGCTTAACTGAGACTGAGGGTTATTGCTGGATAGGCCTACACAAGGCACAACTTTTATTATTTTTTGGCCCCATAAAGATATTCATAATCTACCAAGGGACGGGCCATGTCAAAATGAAGAGCAGCCAAGAACAAGTGAACAATAAACTCTAGTCCACATTGGCCTACACAAATAAATATTCTATTTAGTAAAGACTCTTATTGCCCACAACCTGTCAAGTCAAGTCAAGTTTATTGTCAATTTCTTTACATGCACTGGTCATACAAAGAATTTGAAATTGCGTTTCTTGCTCTCCCATGCAGACATAGACTAATCTAGGTAAGGACATAGACAGTATAGACATAGACAGTACTCATACATGGACATAGACAGTATGGACGTAGACATTGCTCATACAGACATTTAAAGTGCAAGACTGGACAACAGAAGACTTGTAGAGAACATACATTAAGAGGAGGTATTTTGTTGTTCTTTTTCTAAAAGTCCTTTATAGCGTTCTGACATAGTAATAGTAGCATTTGAAGAAATAAATAATTAAAAAAGGTTTTTATTAATACACCAGCAGCAGTATGTGTGTGTGTGTGTGTGTGTTTGTATGTGTTTTGTGTGCGTGTGTGTGTGTGTGTGTGTGTGTGTGTGTGTGTGTGTGTGTGTGTGTGTGTGTGTGTGTGTGTGTGTGTGTTTAGTGCAGGTAGAAAGTGCGGTGTGCGTCTGTGTGTGTGTACCTGTGTATGTGTGTGTGTGTGTGTGTGTGTGTGTATGTGTGTGAGTATGAGTTGTGTGTCAGTGTGTGTATCAAACTGCCTGTGTGGCTTGAACGTCAATAAACGACACTATGTGGAGTCACATGACAGGAGAGCCACATGAATAGGCAGTAGGTAACTGCTCACCCCTGCTCTACAGAGAACCCTGGTGATGACGTGACGATGTCAACAAACAGCCCAACTCTGTCCCGCTTTCACAACTTCTGTCCCACTGTAGGCCTACCACCAGCATGTGACCAGGGGCCTATGCAACAAACCTGGTTCAGGAGTAACACAGGTTAAATTAAGAGGTAAATAATCTAATATAAGAGCCTGGAGTCCTCATTAAAACAGGCCCCTGTTGTAGTGGGCATGATAACACACGTCTCATCTGAATGGCCGGTTGCAAGTTCAAATCCCACCTGACCTCTCTCTACATCTCCATCCATGACTGAAGTGCCTTTGAGCAAGGCACCAGACCCCACATTGCTCCAGGGACCGTAACCAATACCCTGAAAAATAATAACTATAAGTCGCTTTGGATAAAAGAAAGTGTCAGCTAAGTGTAATGTAATGCAATGTAATGTAATGTAATGGCCGTGATGGAATTCCAAGTGGTGGATGATGGAATTCCAAGTGGTGGATGACCAAATGTTGTAGTTTTAGGCTATCTCTCTTACACGCCTTTGAGCTGCATATGCCCATCTCAAATTACAGTGATTGTACAAGTTCATTAGGGAAGACTCTTTTTTGCATTTATGTGTATTATGCATAGAATTTCTTATTGGTCATCATCATTTCTGTAGTTTCTTCCCCATCTCGTACCATGGAGAAACTAACCTGGTCACTTGACATGTTTCAAAACCTGCCAGTCTTTGGGTTGCTGCCAAGTTGTACAGCACTTCGATATGCATGACTGCATGAACATAGGCATATGGCAACTATAACCAGTTAGGCCAATACAAATATTTAAACAGTTGTTTTTTTCTTTTTACAGGCCTAGCCTATACAAATGGCAAAAAACAACTTATTTTAACAAAATTATAGTGATGTATAGTCATTTAGTATGCATAGCAAGGTCTCTGCTATTTAAATATAATATCACGTCATTGTAGGCCTATGTATTTGGCCGATGTCTAATTATATTAAATAGGGTGCTCAATGTTCAAAACGAATGGTCTCAAATACAAAATGTAATCCCACACTTTCTTAAATTGTAGGCTAGATTTTATATTTAGTAACTTTATTTTATTTATTTTTAATTAATTGACTTCAATAAACCTGTCATTGATTATTATTATTATTATTATTATTATTATTATTATTATTATTATTATTATGGACTTATTTGGCATACGCTTAAAATGACAACACGTGTGATGTTTAAATAGACAAAATAAGAAAATGAGCTCTTGTAAATCCTTATCAAAGCATGCATTGTACTCCTCAAACCATAAGCTTTCAAATAATGTATGATTTAGTGTTGACTATTTAAACATCACACGTGCTGTCATTTTAAGCGTATGGGGAATGGGCCGGTTCGCACAAATCGGGCCCTCATCACCCCAAAGGCGAATGATGTTGTGTAAATCATACATCATTTTAAAGGTTACTGTGTGAGGATTTGAGGATTTAAATGCATGCTTTGATAAGGATGTACAAGAAGTAATGTTCTTATTTTAGCTGTATAAACATCACACACGCTGTCATTTTCAGCGTATGCTGAATAACCCGGTTTGCACAGATCAGGCTCCCATCACCCCAAAGGTGAAGAAAGTTGTCTAAATCATACATTATGGTACAAGAGCTCATTTTCTTATTTTGGCTATTTAAACATCACAAGTGCTGTCATTTAAAGCGTATGCTGAATAACCCGGTTTGCACAGATCAGGTGGTGAAGAATATTTAAAAAAACGCAATGGTGAAGAATATTTTAGCCCTGGTTCGGGTTCGTGATCCGGATCACAACCAAAATGTAATCAGTTGTTCCTTTCGTCATTTCCAATAACTCCACAAAGTTTCATCCAAATCCAATCATAACTTTTTGAGTTATCCTGCTGACAAACAGACAGACAGATAAACAAACAGACAGACAGACAAACAAACAGACAGACAGACAGACAGACAGACAGACAGACTAACACGACCGAAAACATATCTTCCTTGGCACCACAGGTAACTATGAAGAAAAACAACATAGGCCTATCACTCAATCAATACAGATGATATCAATATCATACCATCTCCTCAATAACTACAATACATACAGTATTATGGAATTGACTGGTGACTGAGCAAGGGTGGCAGTTAACCCATTGATGCCTGAAGCACCAGCAGACATGGGTGCTAAATGCCTAGCCCTTTATGGGAAATGGCACTTTCTGCTTATATCTCAGCCCCTGAAGCACATAAAACATGAGATAAGTTAAAGTTTAAACTCTAAGACGCTCATATTGCATTATAATGTGTTAAATTAGCTCTAACATGCCAACATTTGTAATACAAATATCTCAAATATCATGAACCTGAATGTTGCATCATGCAGTTCCAGGTGCAAGGGTCAATGTTGCGCAATGCAACATCCAGCATCAATGGGTTAATTGTGATAAGTATTTGTCTTTCAGTTTCATTACTAACATCGTATTGGACTTGTGGTTTGACAGGAATCGGGACAGAAGGACACCTTCTTCAATCAGGATAACATGGTCTTCTCTGTAGCCAACCTCTTTGCTGCAGGCACTGATACTACTGGGACCACGCTGCACTGGGGCCTCCTGCTCATGGCCAAGTACCCACACATACAGGGTAAGAAAGACAACTAACCAAGTAGCCTACCTACACATACAGGGTAAGAAAGACAACTAACCAAGTAGCCTACCCACACATACAGGGTAAGAAAGACAACTAACTGGTGACCAGTCTCACAACAAGGGCTGTTACTAGGCATAAGCAGAGTAAGCAGAGTGCCTAGGGTCTCAACCAGTGTTATTATTATTATTATTTAATTATGAGGGGTGGTGGCTCCTTACCAGTTATGCTTAGGGCCTCCAAAGCTTAGCAGCGGCCCAGTTCACAAGAGCCGTCGAAATTGATTGACACTGATGACATCACACACAGACTGAGGAGGGCGATCAACTTTACTAATGGTGCATTCCCCAGAGGTAGGAGCTTCCTAGTAGGCAACAAGAAGGCAGCTACCTCCAACTTGAAAGCGTTCCAACCAGCAAGTCAAACAAACTACAAACATGGAGGGACAAAAACTACATATCCACTTCTCAAAGATGTCAGTAATGTAAACAACATCATGCGTTATTTTCATTTAGCCGCATTTCATCTTTGAAATACGCAATGTCAATATAACTACACCTCAGAAAAGTTAATAGGCTGTTTTGCAACCGTTAACCTGTCTGAATCAACTTTATTTGTCCATAGAATGGTGATGTGCAACATAAACTATTACTGTGATACTGTGTAATACTGTGCGCTGCCATTGCTGTGATGACATCACGATTGTCAATGGGGCGAAGTCGGTTTGCTTCGCTTTTGCCCCAGCTCGCGACTTGAACATTCCACTTCAACAGGCGTTCCAATGCATTTCAGCAAGTAGGAGGTCAGAAACATTCCATCTCCCAACCCTGGGGAAGGCACCATAAGCGTCAATGCTGAAATGTTTGCAGATCGGGTCCATGAGGAGATTGACAGGGTGATCGGTGGCAGACAGCCAGTGGTGGAGGACAGGAAGAGCCTTCCCTACACTGATGCAGTGATCCACGAGACCCAGAGGATAGGCAACATCGTGCCCATGAGCATTCCACACATAACCAGCTGCGATGTTGACTTCCAAGGATACTTCATCAAAAAGGTGTAGTTAAAAAAGTACATTTGGAAACTCCAACTCCGATTGTCATTGTGACACAGCACACAAGTGAACACTGCACACAACAAAAAAATGCATTTATGCCTCACCCGAGCAAGGGGGCAGCCCTCAATGGCGTCCCAAGGGAGCAGTGCGGTGGGACCTTACCATGCTCAGGGTACCTAAGTCATGGAGGAGGATGGGGGAGAGCACTGGTTAATTACTTCCCTACTTCAAAGTGGCTTTCAATAATTTTCTGTGAGATTTTGACAAATCGTAACATCTATATTGTCACTCCAGGAAAGGAATCACCCTCACTATAATAGACTCAGAAATTGAGCAGTCTTGCCAGATCGGACGGTTTCTCGCCAAATCGGGCCGTTTAGGAAGGCGGTCTTCGGGTAGAAAAGGGCACACGATCATCATCTCATCTGGCAACCCTGCCGAGACTCTATTCGTTGCAGCAATGCAGGTTACGGTTTGAGGATATTTTGTGATACTGAATCGGTCATGCTTGTGTGTGTATGCAACTTATTTGGTATAATTTACTCGGAGTTATTGACAACTATGTACATAGGTGTGTATATAACCCGCACGTTCAGTAAAGCAGACTGTGCAAGCTTCCCAGAAGACGCTGATGGCAATCTAGCAACATCACAAGCCCAGACAGAAAGATATTCAGACCCTCGTCTTCGCGTGTAATGGCATTGTACAACATTATGCTGTGTTGTATTGTGTTGTATTATATGATGTTGTGTTATATATTATTATAGATACACAACACATACGGCAAACGAAGCATCACATTATTTTTGACACTTTTAGAAGTTCATTTCACATACAGGAAGAACTTTGCTTATGGGCTGATGACGTCATTACGTAAAAGTTTGTGGTTACGGGAGTCTTCACCAAGATGGCGGTCTGCTTTGGTCTGACTGCTGAGTAATCCGAAAATTTTGAGGCCCATTGCCAGTCTAGGTTAATCTATGTCTATGGGTCCAATCCCTACACGTTCCACCCAGAACACTTCCTGGATGACCAGGGACGCTTCGTCAAGAGAGACGCCTTCATGCCCTTCTCAGCAGGTACAGATCACAGACCTAGATTAACCTAGACTGGCAATGCCCCTCGAAATTTTCGGATTTCTCAGAGCCTCAGAATCGTAGTCCGCCATCTTGGTGGAGACTCCCGTAATTACGTAATGACGTCATGCACCGATGGGTTTTTTTTTAAGATTTTTTTTGCAACACTGGTTCAAGCACAGACCTAGTTTTACGGAATCCTGAGAGATCTTTCAAGTTGTGGCTTTCTTCTGGCACATTAAGTAGGCCTAGTAAAGTTGGACCAGGCCATGTGTAACGTCTTTAGCTCTAGTATAAATTAATGTTCTAGAAAAGTCTCGCTCTCAAGTGGCTCGTTATTTTCACAGCTGCAATGTGTTTGGTAATGAACAGCTGTGCCGTGTTGTTGCTAGGTTACCTTCAGCGTCCTTTTGGGGGGGCTATTAATAATAGCACAGTTAGCTTTACTGAAAACGTACGGCTTATTTAAGAAATATACATACCTATATACATAGTTGTCATTACATCTGAGTAAAGTACATAAAATAAGCTTCATACATGTAAGCATGGCCGATTCAGTGTCACAAATATCCACAAACCTGCATAAGCGGCAACGAAAACAGTCGGCTTCAGGGTTGCCAGATGATACTGATTATTTTTGCCCATTTTTACCCACAGACCGCCTTCCTCAACAGCCCGATTGGGTGGGAAACCGCCCGATCTGGCAAGATCGCTCAGCTTCTGGCTCTCTAATAAAACGTTTGGTGGTAGTGAGGGTAATTTCATTGGTGGAGTGAGAATTTAGACGTTACGACTTGTCAAAATCTTACAAAAAATGATTGAAACCCACTTTGATAACGTTGTAATCACCGTTTGAAATCGTATGCATTCCTATGGCTCACAGCTGCGATAGTCTCCACTAGGCGGAGCTACGTCTGTGGGAGGAGCCCACAGGGCGCGAAAAAAGCAAAGATGGCTGCGCCCAGTCAATCCGAAAAGCTGCCACTGGCTAGAACCGCCCATTGCCAGTCTAGGTTAATCTAGATCTGTGGTACAGATACATAGCCAGGCTGTACCCTCCTAGTGACGCAACACTTTCAGCGTTGCAACTAGCCAGGGGTCCGTATCTCGAAAGCGTCTTTGCTAACGACGGTAGCAACATCTTTCGTAAGTGCGACTCAACTCTCTCTCGACAGCGACGCTCACCACTAAATCCAAGGGAATGGTGTTACGTCTTAAGACGGTCTTTAGACGGACGGTTAGCAACGACAAGAATCGAGAAACAGACCCCAGGTCAAGAACAATACAAGTACTTTCTGAGTTCCCGAAAACATGGGAACTCCTCCCACTTTGTCGGTAAGCAAACAACCGTAAGCAAACCAAGGGAGGCGGGTCAACCATGCCGTTTGGGAAATGTTAATTGTTGTGCTCTTGGTCAGACCAAGTATCGAAAAGATTTGAACGTCGATAATAATCAGGCTAACAGATACATATTCCTAGTCAGTTGCTCCTATGTAGGGTTGACAACTGTCACTAAAAAAAATACGAGACACTTCATCTTGGCGGGGGTTCTGGGGCTCCTCAACCAGAAAATTTCCCATTTCTTAGATGTAATTTCCGGAATTTTAACGCATTTCAACGCCCCGTGTCCCGTTTCAGTTCAATACGGAACCCATGCTTTTATCTCGAAATACGGGACGATTCCGTATTTCAAGGGACGGTTGGCAACCCTACTCCTACGTATGTCACACTGAGACTCCTATGGAGAGTGAGTAGGATGCTTTGACTCATTACTGATATTGCAGAATGCAAGCCTCTATGTTGCTCTTGTCTGATTTTCATAGACTTCAGATCACGTACCGCGATTCTGGTCTGACCAGGTCTATTAACGAAGCGTTTCCATACAGGAAGAACTTTGTTTCCATGGCCTGGTTAACCCGGGACTCACTAGTTTGACGCCGTGTCGCCCAAGAGGGCTGTACTTGCGCCTTATATCATTCAGAGTGACAGCTGCCCCACGGTACAGAAAAGCAAATGGCGCACTTCTGCACTTCATGCACTATGTTTCAGTGCGTAACTAATACGGGCAGACGCACTGAAACATGAACGCTGAAGCGCACAAGTGCCCCATTTGAGATTCAGCCGTGTTTTCCGTTGATGTAGTAGGCTACACATCAAATGAACTAGTGGACCTAAAGTTATTTTTTTAACAACACATTCAAGTAATTTTGCAAACGACACCCTGATGCAACCGCATTTTTATTAGCAACTAGGCCTAATTATTTGTTAAACGTAGCTGCGTTGAGGTCCCGTTATTGCAATCGAGGCATAGGCCTATTAGAAGCATTAGAGTTCTAAGTTTGCTCGCAGTTGCCTTGAATCGTGAATTAACCTTAATAATTATTTTTGTAGGTGGCCAACATGTAACCTAATAATAAAAAAATTGCATACCCTAGGCCGATGCCACTTTATCTTGACAAGATCTTTACAAGAAGCTCGCCGTTGCTTTGAGTCCAGAAGGTCCGTTATTGCTGGCATATTAGACGCATCAGCGCTCTAAGTTTGGAAATTGGCTCGTAGGCCTAGTTGCTTTGAGTCAAGGTCCCAAGCCAAGGTTTGTGGATTAACCTAAATAATTATTTTTGCAGGTGGCCAACATAACCTAATAATAAAAAAACCTTGTTACCGTTTAAGCCGTATGCCATAATAGTCTGGCAATGCAATTTATTAGACCGTTACTAATAGCCGAACAGTTTGCCGTGTGCCACTGATTTAGAATTGAAAATGAGGCGTATTAGAATTGAGGCGTAAGATTGAGAATTAAAGAATGTTTTCGTGCACGCCGATTGAGAATTAAAGTAGCCTAATGTTTTTGTGTATCGACAAAACCACCCAGCACTACAGCTGTGCACGAGCTCCCAAATCCACGAGTACGCACAACCCAAATCCCGCCCATCCGCACAACCCAAATCCCGCCCATCCTGGCCGACACGGCGTCAAACTAGTGAGTCCCTGGTTAACCCGCCTCCCTCGGCTTGCTACTGGTTGAGGGCTGTGCCGAAGTTTAAACCAAACATTTCTTAGCCCAATAGAACGTCTCTGCTTAAACCACGTCACTGCTTTGAACACGCCTCTACCCAGGACGGTTGGAAATGCTCAGTTGATTGGTTCCAGACAAAGTGGGTGGAGATCCCGCTGTAGCGGGATTGAGCAAGCTCCTGGCCCTACTGTGTGTAGCTGAGCCGAAAGCGTTGCGTCACCAGTAGGGCGGAGCCCGGCTAATGTTGCTCTTCCTTCGTTTCTTTCGTAATGAAAAAACACGGGATATAACTCAGTTGAAACGAGCATCTTAACATACATTTACATACTAGGCTTATATCCTTTTTTTTATGTCCTCAGGTCGCCGAGTGTGTCTGGGAGAGAGTTTGGCGAAAATGGAACTCTTCATCTTCTTCGCCTCTCTCCTTCAACGCTTCCGCTTCACTGCGCCCCCTGGTGTCTCCGAGGATGAACTGGACCTCACTCCATTGGTGGGATTCACATTGAACCCCTCTCCTCACAAGCTCTGTGCAGTGGACCGCCTTTGAGTTTTGGCATGAACAGAGGAACTTTTTCTTTCCACATGTTGGAGAGTGAACACCCTTTTACAACACTGATATGACAAATGTACATAAGTATTTATTTAGATAGTGCTTTTTTTCTGTCCTGAGGATCGGCACATTTACTGAGGGAGAGTCTTTTCTTTCTAAATCTGAGTTGACGCAATTGAGTTATTAGCTGCTCCTTATTTTGTTAATGATGTGTTTGTGTAGGAGAGTGATATCTCATACCTTTGTAATAAAAATAGTTTCAAACAAACAAAATGTTGGGTCATTTGTGCAGGATCCTATTCACATGCTACCAGTTCAGGCAATGATCATGGATTATACTACATACAAAAAAGGGGGTATTCACATTATTTTCAGGGCCATCTAATATTCGTGTGTGTGTGTGCCAACGTTGTGCCATTTTTTCCACATTAAATCACGTCAAGGGAGCTTTTGCGTTGTACGAATATTTCTTCTCTTTTTTTTTTACTCCTTTTGAGTACCGTGCCCTCAGCAAGGACGTTGACAGCTTCGGACGGGCCCAGGCACAAAGTCATCTGCGAGGGTATAATGAGAACCCAATTCTGGGCCCCCCTCTCTCTCTGAGCCCGGGACAACTGACCCCCTTTGACCCTTGGACTTTTCAAATTTCAAGACAGTTGTGTTAGTGTACACTGTACAGTGCGCAGTTCAGTTCAGACAGGCTTAGACTTGTTGGAAGCATTGCGCTTTATACATACATTGGAGATAATTTCAACACAATAACAAAGCATACTGCACCATGCATGTCACTGCATTTGTTTATTTCACATAGGCCTATAGGCCTACTTATGTCACCATTATGATAAAACAATATGCATATATCTATTTTTTTAGGAATGGTTGAGGTGGAGGCAATGATGTAGAGTAGACCTCCTTGGGTGGAGGCATTGACTCTCAATGGGTGGAGGTGATTAAGAGAACATTATGTTTCCTCATGTCGGCACCTTGGGCATATTTTACAGCCAGGTGTATTGAAGATGACTAGCTAGGCTATTTGATGAGTCATAAATACAGAAGATAACGGTATTACACATTGATAAAAGCATTGTGCAAGGCTGTGGCAATCAGTTGGAGAAAGTGCCAAGACCAGTGTCGTGCACAGACATTTTGAGGGGGGCAGGTGCTCGAAGGGGGAGGTGGGGGGCATGTGGAACGTCTAGCTGCCTTAAGGTCAGATTAGACTTCAGCAACTGCGAGCGTGAAAAGTCGCGTGGGAGTGGCCACGAACCAATTTTGTATTCATGCATCTGCGAGCTCTGCGAGGTCCGAGGTCTCGTTGCCAGCCACATTTGAAATTGCGCGATTAGGCTACTTTCACTACATTGTAAGCACTGCGGTCATTATTAAGCAATGTTGCTTTCTATCCCGGTTAGCTAGGTATTTTCACACAAATTGCAAAGGCAATGCAGTGGTATCATTATTTGACATACCCAGTCTGTTTTCACGAGCAGAAAATGCAAGCATGTAAAGATAGGTGATTCTGCCGATGTGTGTTTACATTCGGTGGAGGAACGGTAGTAAAACCGCAGGCATTGTGCCACGAGTGTTCAACTGATGCATTGTTTGTTACTTAGCTTAGCTTCGTGTATTTACACACATTTACACACAAGGCATTAATAAAGTTTTTAACAGAATACAGCTCTGCTCTCGCAAACTACTGGCATTGCGCTGCCACAAGAACAGAACAAGGAAGTAGCGAGACGACCAATCATAGTGCCTTTTTGTCTGCGTACTCCGCGTCCGTCCGACGGATAGTTAGATTTTTTTCGAGGCGCTAGACGACGGGCGCAGAGCCTCTGAGAGGGGGGCGTGGACTCGCATAGACAGAAAACGGACGGACGCAGATTCTATGCGAGCGAAGCATAAATCTAGCTTTACAGGCTATATCTGCTATATTGACGCATTAGTATGGCATGCTTTTCATAGTCAAGTATTTCTAGATGATCATGTCAACATAGAACACAACACATTGTGGGAAAAAAACTGTAAAAAAATAACTTTTAAAAGGCCATTATTTGTCCAGAAGTGCAAAGGGGCAGGTGCTTTGGCACCACTTCATCCCTATCTGTGCACACGTATGGCCAAGACTGAAAGGTAATTGATAAGGTCGATATGGATGTCTAACTCTGGGCCTTCATCACAGGTGCTGCATTGATAAGCAGGCTGACGGTGCAAACAGTTGAAGATAGAGAGACTTGTGATTGGCTTCTTTGTAATTGTATCCACGTCAGGTGCTCTATTTGTCTATATGGTTGCCCTTATCAAAATGAGATGTCAAAAATAAGAAAATCAGATGTTTCAAAAGTGTCACAGTCGAAACATGTCAGTAGAAGATAAAAGCTTTTCCATGTCTGAAACAAAAGAAACTTTAAAAATTGATTTAACTCTTAGACATGACGAACGTCATACATCTAGAATCAGATGTTTTCCCCACTGCCTTCTGTACAGGGCTGGACATATTATATTATTCATTGACTCACCAGAATATGCACCATATGAGAGCATTCCTTTTTCAT
The DNA here is from genome assembly GCF_034702125.1 of Engraulis encrasicolus. NCBI lineage: Eukaryota > Metazoa > Chordata > Actinopteri > Clupeiformes > Engraulidae > Engraulis > Engraulis encrasicolus. Next base: position 47,714,139 of record NC_085858.1, on the reverse strand, counting down.
TTCTGAAAATAGGGGCCCACAAGGGTGCGGGGCCCACCGGTTAGTCAGTTCTGTGCCGCTTATTATGAGGTGTGTGTGTGTGTGTGTGTGTGTGTGTGTGTGTGTGTGTAGGGGTGGGGGGGGGCTTTAATCCAAAAGTGCCCAGGCCCAGTCCAGCCCTGCTTCTGCACATAGCCTACGGTACACACCTGTTGAGTGGTGTACAGCTGCCTGACTTTTCCTGCATTCTCTGTATGAATAATTCTGAAGACATTTTGCTTACATCAACATCAACCATTGATCGTCTGTGACTATCGAGCATTTTCTTAACACAGAGAGGTGTCTCATATGGTGCATATTCTGATGAGTCAATGAATAATATTCTTATATCGGGCTCAATAAAATACTGTACTTTTTTGCCAAACTGTGTGATACGTTATTTGGTCCTATGTAGATGTAAATAGCAGGATGAAAAACCAAAATATCTGGAAAATGTTCTATTCACTCAATTAGGCAAATTTATTGTTAAAAATGTTCAAACATGTTAAAAAACATATGCACATAAAATACACACTGAAGTTTTTTGTTTTTTTTGTTTAAAGCACTTCATACACAAATAGACAGAACAGAAATGTCCCATATTGTGGTGTCCACTTTTGGAAAGTTATTGCAACAGGCTTGTGGCAAGACTGAAGAGAGTCACAGAGTAATGGTGGAACATGAGATATAGAGAATATACACGTATATATATGTTTTTTTACGGGGACTGTTTATGCATCCTTATGGAGAAATTAAGGCAATAGCCCAAACAGTTTTGTGCCTTCATTCAATGTGATCATATTTAGTCTTGGCATTAACGTCAAATCACAGGTCAAATCACGGTAAACATAATACTTAACAAAGGCACAATAGATTAGTACAGTATGCCCATGGAAAACATCCAGAATGAAATGACTGGGGGATGGTTCTATCGTTAACCAGCTAGATGTCACTACTACAAACACTGCCTCTGTTATAAATTAGCTGTTCCCAGAATGGCAATGACTAAGCCTTAATGTAGTGGTGTAGTAGGCCTACTACCTAACAGTTTTTCAGTGATTATTACAAAGTTCCAGTGTTGGAACGGTGAGAGTAAAGGACAGAGAGGTGGACAAACCCGTTTGAGACAGTTTGAGAAGTTTAGCCATGCATTTCTTCCCTCTGAAAAACCAGTGGAAGACTTGACTAATAGGGACCAGGCAGTTTATTGAATTGGTCTTTCTTGCATTGACATCAAATAAGTTTTGTTTTGAAGGGAAGCCGGTATAATAAAAAAGACTACCGGTTTCAGGTAGAAAACAGTGGAGTGCATGTTTGTGTCTATAGTAGGCTATACCACCAGATGCAACTTGTGCCTGCTTTGAATGCATTGAATTACCAGTAAAAGTGTGTGGTGTCACATGAAAAAGGGCTCATTGGGTGGAACAAATCTCTTTACATCTGATGCCCACAATCTAATGGGCAGTCATGGGTAAGCGGTTAGGGGTCAGACTTGTAGCCCAAAGGTTGCAGGATCGACTACCGACCAGCCAGGTTGGTGGGGGGAGTAATTAATGAGGGCTCTACCCCATCCTCCTCAATGACTGAGGTACGCTGAGCACGGTACCGTCCCGCCGCACTGCTCCCTTTTGGGAGCCATTGCGGGCTGCCCCCTTGCACGGGTGAGGCATACATGCAATTGCGTTGTGTGCAGTGTGCACTTGTGTGCCGTGGAGTGCTGTGTCACAATGACAATGGGAGTTGGAGTTTCTCAGTTGGGCTTTCATTTCTTTCTTTCATTTTCTTTTCTAAATGTGAACACCAACAGAAAGCCACAACATGCACACTCTGATCTTGCACATTGTGTGATTATGTGTTTTTAAAATTATGTGAGGACTACTTCAAGGTCAAGTTGAAGGTGAAAGCTCGCACATCCAGGCGTCTGACCTGGGAGCAGGACCAATTAATAGCCAGATAGAAAAGGACAGAAAAGTCCGCTACAACCAGGATTTAATGCTCCCAATTATTTTTTTTATTTTTCCGTGACGTTTCGGGCAGAAGAAGGGTTCTGAAGAAGGGTTCTGCCCGAAACGTCACGGAAAAAAAAAACAAAATTGGGAGCATTAAATCCTGGTTGAAGCGGACTACATTACATTACATTACATTACATTACATTAAGGTACCAGAGTGGGCAGAACGTGAAGGCTAACAAGGGGCTGGTAAAGTCTACATGTGGCAGCTGATACTGCACACGTAAACGCTTGGAGAGGACTTGGGCACTTGCTTGGAAGTTTTTCTTGTATGGTCTTTGAGGATATCAAGAAGCTGCTATATAGTACAGTATATGGATATTTTTTTTGGGGAAAAAAAGGGTTTTGGCCTCTCGTTTACATGTAAACAGAGTTTTAGGGAACACATTTCAAAATATCTCGTTTAGAAGGGTAAAACGCTACTGTCACAATGGAGGTTTCACTTTTATCCATATGTTGTGGTTATATGTAAACGGCTAAAAAAATATCTGCCTTTGAAATATCAGCATACGCGTAACCAGCACTTTAGTCTTTCAACAAGGGTTCACTTCTGATTTGTAATACAACCTAATTGTACAACAACTTTTCTCACAAGTTACATAAATACACAGTTTCCTCACATCAATTGCGTGCATGACACTTAAACTCTGATCTAATAATATTCAATTCAAGACAACAGTAAACCAAAGTTCCCATTTCAAACTTCTAAGGTAAGAATGTGCATTGTTTTTCTCTGCTAGGCACCACTTGCAGTGAAAACTTGAAAGTGAATATTTCAAAGCACAGTGTCCGGCAATGTGAAAAAGGCCCCCAAATAAAACAAAGGCTTTGGTTGATAACAGTCGAGCCATTCTAAAACAGTGGCACACATACGCACATCACATACAGATCTATCACAGGGTTGACTGGAGATGGCAAGTTGTATGTTCAGGCAGAATTCCAGACTGTGTAAGTACAGCATATGAGGTCATGCATATACACATGTAGGCCTACACCAAAGAATGTGGAGCTAACAAGTAGCGAAGGACAGGTACTTTATGGGAAACAGTCAATAGGGGGCGTTGTGGGTCAAATCCGCCATTCTGAAATGAACAGGCAGTCACGTAAGGCTAGGCCTAATATGGCTTGCTACTTTGGCAACTTCAGCCTTATAGAGATAACTAAATTCTGCACCGATAGTGCAGGAAAAAAAACACATGAGATGGTATGTGCATTGGTAAATTAATAATTTCCCATAGCTACAAAACATATTTTTACCCTATTATGTAGAAATCGTTTATACATTTCCAATGCATTCCAATGTAATTTGGCCGATGTTCATTCCAGAATGGTGGCCACGCCAGGAAATCATGGGGCGAACTGTTGCTATGGAACCTTGTATTGGCCTTCGCTACTTGTTAGATCCACGTTCTTTGCATACACATCTTTTTTTTTTTAATCAACATACCTCCCTCCTCTATGAATTTCCTTTGATACCAAATCCAGTAATATAATTCTCATAACTTAAAATTTTCAGATAAGCATTTAACCTCCTGAAAGCTTTTTTTCTAAAAAAGAAGAAGAAAAAAGGGAAACTGCTTCAAACCTCATGTTTAAATATCAAAATAAAACTGTATGGAGTTCCTTATCTGATTACACGGCATCTACTCATTATAATATGGAGTTCGGCAGTAAAACAACAACAACAACAAAAATAACACTAATTCTTATTATTGAACAGGACAGTGGAAAGGAAAACCTTCTGAGTTTTGGGTTTTTAAGGTCCAGTTTATAACGAGTCATTCATGATTAAAATGTGTGTTGCTCATTCACAAAATCTGCACCTTTGCCATCACCCTATTTCCCACTTCACTTTCATATTCAGAATATGAAATATTAAATTACATTATATCACAATTTCATCCTCAGTAATTGATAATTAGTTAGGTGCAGTGTATCGGTCTCAGTCCCTAGAGCCCTATGGAGCTAGTCAGATGTCTTACTCAAGTCCCTTCAACTCTGACTGAGGGCTCAGACTGAGAGCCACTCATTTTGTTCCTTTCAATATTGCTATGACATTCAAACCTGCAGCCCCAGGATCCCAAGAATAACTCCCTAACCATTCGACCACACTAACTCTATGACAGCAAGTGTAAAATGACAACAATGACGTTTTTCTGATCGAGAGTATGGCGATGTCTCATAGGGTTTAAACACTTTGATAAGACACATCCACAATGATGGGAACAGTATAAGTCAATACAGACAGTAAAAAATAAGAAATAATAATAATAATAATAATGCTGATAATATAATAATTATTAAAATGTGATAATAAAACCACAAAAGTGTCATTCACATCACAGAAATCGTTGTCCTATGTATGTCCCTGGAGTAGCTCTTATCGTAGAAACCCTTCTATGCAGTCTCTTTCCTATATTGTCTTTCCACCGAAGGCTTCAGACATTCTCCACTTTGATGATATTAAGATGCCCATCCTGTGACGACAGACCGAGCGGGGACATGGATGTGCTACAGTTCTGAAGGTTTCCATCCACTTGGCCGGTGGAGAAGTCCGTGTTCTTCCCTTCAGCAAACGCGTCTGCATGTGCGTGTCCCTGCCCCAGGATAGGACTCTGCATGTGTGCGTGCGACTGCACGAGGCTCGAAGTGTATTCCGTAGGTGTGTGAGACGTGAAGGCCTGCGAGGAGTACGGCGGCGACAGGTGTGTATTATGCGCCACAGCTGCCTGGTGGCCTTGGAGACCTTCTGGGCTGCCAAAGCCATTCATGCCCGCAGAGCACATCCCGGGGGGCATGGAGAAACCGTCTGCGCTCTCCAGCCCGACGGAGTTGTCCGCCAGAGGCAGCGTGCCGCCCTGGGAGAAAGTGCTCTGCGTGGAGATGCCAAAGTTACTCTGGCTGAACGTGGACACGGCTGGCAGGGTTGGCTGAGCTGAGCTGAGTGTTGGGGCGTGTGTGTGGGCGTGTGCGTGTGCGTGGGCGTTGGTGTTAACGCAGGGGCCCAGTCTGGTGGCCAGCAGCTGCAACGTGCTGAGGATCTGCTTCTGCACCTGGGTCTGCTGCGCCTGCTCCCTCTCCAGCCTGCCTTGCTGCTCGGCCAGCATCCTCACGGCCAGGCCCAGGCTACGCACCTCTGAACCCAGGGACTGCATCTGGTCGCCCAGGCCCTGCCGCAGGGCCTCCAGCGCTCCTCCCAGGTGGAAGCTGGGCGACGGCTCCCTCCTCTGGGGCTGCTGCTGCTGCTGGTTGGCTGCGGCTGGGTGCTGGATGCGGATGGTGGGGTTGGTGGTGACGGCGGGGGCCTGTTGGGCCGTGGGGCTCGGGGGCAGTTGAGCCGAGGGGCTGGGGAGACGGACGCCCACACGGGGAGGAGGCGGGGCACCCATGCGTGGCTGTAAGCCTCGTCTGGCCAGGCTGGCGTCTGGAAGGCCGTCCACAGCTCTCCTCTGCAGAGTGAGGACAGTGTTAGTTTACATCAGAGGTGGAACGTAACTAAGTATTTGTACTTCGTTACTGTACTTACGTATTTTTTTCTGGAATTTGTACTTACTTGAGTAAAAATAAAAATGCAGACTTCTACTTTTACTCAATCACATTTTTTGACAATTACTTTCTTCTCCTTAAATTCTAAGGAGGATCTGAGAGATCTAAATGAAAAGAGCATGTTAATAATGACCAATCCAGGCCCTTCTTAAAATGAAATATAAATGCATGGCCCTATAGCAAAGACGGTAGCTCTAACAGAAGGCGACACTCAGGTCTTTTATGGGGAACAGTCAATAGAGGGCGTTTTGAGTTAGTTTTGAGTCAAATCCGCCATTCTGGAATGAACAGGTAGTCGTGTACGCCACTCTGTTATGACCAGTAGCCATAGCAACGTTCTTTGGCCATAGGAAAGACCGCGGATCTAATGCTAAAGTTAGCACAATATGGCTAGCTACTTTGGCAAATTTAGCCTTATAGATACTCAAGTTCTACCGTATTATGTAGAAATCCTGTACACATTCCCAATGCATTACAATGTACAGTGGCTTCAAAAAGTCTACACACCCTCTTCAAATGTCAGGTTTTTGTGATGTAAAAAAATGACAGAAAGACAAATAAATTCACAGCTTTTTCCACCTTCAATCTAAACTATTAACCTGTACAATGCAATTGAGAAACAATCATAAAGCTTTAAATGGAAACAATAGAAAATAAAAAGCTTCAATTAACATGGTTGCATAAATATACACACCCTTAAATTAATACTTAGTTGCAGCACTGTTGGCTTGTCTGGGCCATTCCAAAACCTCAAAATTATTCTGGTGAAGCTATTCTTTTGTTGACTTAGGCATGTGCTTGGAGAAATTGTCGTTCTGAAAGATTAGTTCCTCTGCATCTTCACCTTTCTACCAGGGGGCCGAAGGTTTTTTGCCACTACCACGGCCCCTGTGGAAATTTTCATAATTCCCTCCTCCATAATGAAGGCCCCAGTTACAGCTGAAGAAAACCAGCACAAAAGAACAATGCTGCCACCACCATACTTCATGTTAGGTATGGTGTTATTGGGGTGATGTTTTGTGCCAAATATACCCTTTGGAATTATGACCAAGTTCAATCTCTTGGTGGAGTAAATCTAGCAAAAATACTTCTGTAATCTCCCAAATGCATGTGAGAAGATATGTTATGGTCAGGTGAAACCGAGGTCGAACATTTTGGACATAATTCCAAGCGGTATGTTTGGCACAAAAACAACACTACATTGCCAAGGTAACGCCATGCGTAAAGTGAAGCATGGTGGTGGCAGCATCATGCTATGTGACTGTTGTTCTTCTGGGGCTGGGGCTTAAGTCAGGGAGGCAGGGTTTATGCACAGTTCCACAGAGGCCATTGTAGTGGCACAAAACCTTCTGCCCCCTGTTAGAAAGGTGATGATGCGGATGAACTTAATCATTCAGAACGACAATTACCTCAGACACATGCCAAAAATCAACAAAAAATGCCTTCATTAGAATAAGCTTGAGGTTTTGGAATGGCAGACAGAGTTCAGACCTGTATGACACGGAACATCTGTTGGGCGATCTGAGAAGGACTGTGCAGATGAGATGCATTCGCAATCCGTCAGATTTGGAGTGCTTTTGCAAAGATAAGTGGAAAAAAATTGGCACATCAATGTTCGCTATGCTGGCAGAGTCTTACACAAAAAAGACTGAGTACTGTAATAGAAGGAAAGGTGCTGCAACAAGGTATTACTTCAAGGGTGTGCATATTTATGCAACCATGGTAATTTAAGTATTTTATTTTCTATTCTTTCCCTTTAAAGCTTTGGGTTTGTTTTTCAACTGCATTGTGCAGGATAATAGTTTAGATTTAAGTGGGAAAAGTTGTGAAATTATTTGTCTTTCTGTCATTTTTTTACATGACAAAAACCGGGAATATGAACAGGGGTGTGTAGACTTTTGGGAGGCACTGTAATTTGTCCGATATTCATTCCAGAATGGCGGCTGCGGACGAAAATCATGGGGCCGAATGTTGCAATGGACGTTGTATTGAGTGTCGCCGCTTGTTAGATCCACCAGGGGGTGTTCACTCACGGAACTAGCTACTAGCCACAACTGGCTAACCATAATCCTACCTAAGTGCAAAATGAATGGGTGTCAATGGAGTTTTCTACCATTATAATTTTTGTGATTGTTTACAATTTTTTGTCCTGAAATATTAATATTAAGTTCGAAGCTAGAAATAATAAGACCCCATTTGAGTAGCGTTTCGATTATTTTGCGCCACTAGATCATTATATACTGGGTCACAAATCTCAATTTTTATGGGGCCAAACCCATAAACATTAGCGGGATGCTAGCGAGTACAGGTTGAAATCTTCTAACCTGCTGTAAAACTACACGCCTGAACGATTTGTCAATACAGCCTATTGTTAAACAACAGTCATAGTGCTTACCAGGAATGTTTTGTTGATAATATTTGTGACTGGAAATCGCAGTAGCAATGTATTTAGCATATGGGTTCCCCTTTCCATTCCATACATTTTCCCACATGAAGGACTGACCTACGCTCGCCAACTAGTGGACACTCCATAGTTACTGCAGTATGCATGCAAAGCTAACTGGCTACAATGGGAACCAATGAGACTGAACCTTCTCCCTGTTAGAGATTCTCTGGATCCACCTACTTTGCTTATGAACACACTCACCACTTGCTGTGGTCTGGTTGTAGTGAGGTCGATGGAGGAGGATGTCTGGGGCAACACCATGCTGCGCCATGCCTGATCCCTCCTCGGAGCTGGCGCCATCTGCTGGCCAGGTGTGGGTGCGCCTTCTCTGATCTGCAAAGACCAAACAACGAGTGCGTTTTAATATGAGACCTTGCCTCCTCCACTTGCTTCTCGTCATAATGACATCACTGACAACAGCATTATATTTCAATATCTTGCAAAAGCTCAATTGAGTCTTTTTCTCATTTGCAATTGGGATGGTGAATGAAAAACAGTCCCTCAAAAGTTGTTGTGGCTAGGCTGACAGCTGGGAAACTTTATCGTTTTCTCCACGGAGGAGGGGCCAGGAGGCGGGACGAGGAGACAAGCGCAAGTGGAGGAGGCAAGGTCGTATATTAAAACACACTCATTGATGTATAGGTGTAGGAAATCCAGGGAAGGGTGTGAAATGATGACCCCTGGTGTCTTCCGAATAGGGATGCAAATCATCGATTTATTCATTAATTGTTAGCTGATTGACCTTATTGATCAACTTATGATTAATTGATAAACGGTGTTTCCCCCCCACCAATCGCAATGCCTAAAGTCTTAAAATCAAAATTAAAAATGAGATAAAATGCTACATTTAAGTCAATTTCTAAGTAGGCCCTATTCTTTAATCGAAAGGTGATTGGAATGTTTCCACTTTTCACGCGCAATCTGACATGCCCATTTCACCTGGGTCTCTGGCCAGTTGAGTTGGCGATTACAAGTAATTTTATGTAATTAATTAATAACTGTTATACAGAGCTATACAGTAACACGGACAACCTAGATTCAAAAACTGCAATCCAGTGCCACATTCACAATGACCTTGATTTACTGTCCAAATGCCTTCATTGGACAGGTAAAACCAGGTTAGGCCTATGTTAGTCCAGTAGAGTTACATGGATTCCCAGGGGAATCAGGTGATTGTGAATGTGTGACATTGGAACCGTTGGACCCAAATTGCCCATCACTGTAGCAAACCAAAAGACATATACACAAACTACAAGGTAGTGAGTGGAGGACTACTTACGCGTGCTCTGTGAAGCAGAGCTTTGTCCAGTAGCCTCTTGCGGGCTTGGAGAACCGGGTTGGTGGTGGCTGGGGAGAACGTCAGGCGTCTGCGAGCGAAGATGCCCGCCATGGCTCCAACACCCGTGTTCGGGTTTGCCCGCTGGTTCTGGACTCCCGCCCTCTGAGCCAGTGAAGTGACGCTGACGATGCGAATGTCCTCCTCGTCGTTGTCATGTCCAGCATCCTTTTGCTCCTCTCTGCTACCTCCATCGGAGGAAGCTGCTGTCGCGCTGGGCAAGGTCCGCCTGTCATCGGAGGATGGTCCACCTTGCTGGGGAGGGTCTGGGGACGTGGAGTACCCAGCGACACGGGACGCCTCCCGCATCAAGTTCCCCAGCTGTCGGTCTCTCCAGCTGTTGGTCCTGCTCAGGTTGCCCAGGCTGCTGGCTGCCATGCCCTGGACACTGGCTTGAACACCTGTCAGGTTACCCCCAACCTTCTGATTTGTCCCGTTCCTGACATTGAATTCTTTGAGGAACAAGTAGATGGCTTGAGCAGACACCTTGATATTCTCCAGCTCCAGAACTGCCTTTATTTTTCGGAAGCTCAAGCCAGCCTCTCGTAGCTCCACTACTTTACGTTTGGCAGCTTCATCTAGTCGGCCCATGATCACCGATTTCAAAGATGATCACCTTTTCACGCCTTGATCAAACGAGGAAAAAGCTCACCACTGGTCCCAGAACTGTTGACACTTCCTTCATCAAATAATTGCCAGCAGGGTCTGAACCAGCGACCACAGATGCACACACACGGCGGGTATGTTATCTCTCATCGCAAATCCACAGAACACCTCAAACTCGTATGCCGTTTATCTGAAGAGAAAGTCTTGCTAGATGCAACGTTAAACCTTTGCTGCCTTGCTATCGGTGGCTAACGTTAACCAATAAAATATGAACTACAGTAGGTAGGCTACATTATTGCCAGTGCAGAGGAATAGACAGAGCTTACCAAAAGCGAAAAACCTATTGGCTAAAAACACGACTTTTCATACAACCTCGGTGAAGTTGTACAAGCACATCTTTTACAATCATATCTGTGGCACTATTTCTTTTTTCCGTAATGTAAACACTCGTCATTCACGTCGAATACGTGATGATATCATAGTCGCGCAACGTCATACGCATGCGACAGACCACCAGGCCAGTGGGAGGGAGTTGTTTGCTAGCCTGCTGCGAAAATGTAAGTATTGCAATGTAGAATCTGTTTAAATCCTTTTAGATACTTCATTATATGTATGCCCAGACATCATAAATAAGACGTGCACTTTATTGGTAATTGAATATGATGATATTAGTGCGATACGTTAAACATACACACAATACAAAATGCATTAGCTTTAGAAGAATCGGCTTCATTGATTCACTGTTGGCTCAAATGAATCAGGAGTTGCAATGCAAACCTCAACTGGTTTAACGTCAAAGCAGGATTAGATTGAATTTAACAGGAACATTGATATAGTGCTCTACAAGACGAAATTCACCCTGACACTCTGGTCTTGTTTGAAGCCCAGTTATTTCTGTTTGGCACAGTCGTTGTTGGTCGTGGGTTGGGTTTGTTGTTGTGTTGATAGTCCATCAGCTGGACCAAACCTTTCGTCGCGTCCAAGGTTAGCGACCCATACACACAGGCTTGAAACTACTATGGCTGCACCCGACGTGCCAGTCAACAGTAGTAATTGAACGTCTAATTATCGTTTCACCTTGCAAGTGTGGTGGAATAATATACATGTTTTATCGCTCTGCTTGTGTTGTTCTTCCACGTCGCCAAATGTCAGCTGGGTGAAGGGCCATTACGATTTTGGTGATGGTTTGTTTCTGTGAACGTTCAGGGCACCTTCACCCACTAAACGGAAAGAACGTTCTGATGATAAAACGAAGGAGCGAAGCAAAGAGAAATCTGGAGCCAAGCATGGAGCAGAGAAAGACCGTGGCCGAGACAAGACGCGCAAACGCCGCAGTGCATCCACCGGCAGCAGGTTAGCAGGCTTTCACTTCAGATAATTAACGTAATATGTCAACGATATGCTGCCCGGTGTGTCGTACTCAACCGTCGACTGTGATGCCAAAAGGCTGTTCTGAACGTTTTAGAGTAACAATCATGCCAATAACGAGAAGCATTCACTACCCCCTTTTACTTAGGGGATAGGTCTGTAGGCCATCTATGTTGCAATGGGTTGACTGCGTTATCGGGGTAGTAGTGTTTGACCTGTGTATACGCAGAGTTGAAAATCTGGTATTCCGTCTGTGCTATGATGAGTGTGGTTATCTCTTCCATTATGCCATTATGTCTCTAGAATTCTGAAGAGGTTTGGCTTGTTATCCCTGAACAACATCATCGTGCATGTGTCAAATAATTTCATCCATACCAGACTCTGTCATCCTTTCAGTTAGTGCACTGGTGCACAGTCATGTTGGAAGAGGAAGGGCCCCGGTCCAAACTGTTCCCATAAGGTTGATTGGGAGCATGGGATTGTCTTGTTGAAATTCCTTTCACTGGAACTAAGGGGCCAAGCCCAACTCCTGAAAAATAACCCACAACACAATTCCTCCTCCTCTAAATTCCACACTGTGCACAAGACAGTCCGAAATGTACTGTTCTCCTGGCAACCTCCAAAGCCAGACTTGTCCATGAGATCGTCCAATCGAAAGGTGTGATTCCATAGAATGCTGCATCTCAACTGCACTAGATTCCAGTGGTGGTGTGCTTTACACCACTGCATCTGTCACTTTGTATCCACTTGGTGATATATGGCTTGGATGCTGCTGCTTGGCCATGGAAAACCATGCATGAAACATTCTGCCTACTGTACTTGGGCTATTCTGAAGACCACAGGCAGTTTGGAGCTCTGTGCCAATTGACTGTTCAGAAAGTCGACCACCTCTTTGCACTATGTGCCTCAGCATCCACTGACCCCTCTCCGTCAAATGTGGCCTACCTCTTCGAGTTGCTGTTCTCGAAATCTTGTATTTTCTCAAAGCTGACTGCATAATTTAGAATGCTTAAGAGTGAGGAAAATGTATGACTCAGTTGCACAGCTGACACCCTATGACGGTTCCACATTTGAGTTCACTGAGCTCCTCCTGACAGTGGCCCATTCTTTCACAAATGTTTGTAAAAGCGGTCTACATGCCTGGGTACATTATTTTTACACCTTTGGCCAGGCAAAGTGATTACGACATCTGAATCTGATCAGTTTGGATGGGTGAGCGAATGTTTTTGGAAATATAGTGTATTCATGAATCATTTTAAAACCCAAATTACCGTATTGCTTGCCATAGTTTTTCATTCGCTGGAAGGCTCATGTTGTTGAATGGGCTCTACAGCCTACAGCCAGGGTACTTAAGCAAGAAGAACATTTGAAAATGACCCTGAAAATGACCCTAAGTAGGTCAGAACTCAGAAGTGGCATATTTGATAAGGCAGCCTTGCATTAATGGACAAATATAAATAAATTAATCTCAGACCCGCTCAGCGTTATCAGCGTTGGTTCCAGTTGACAATTTTATGCCACTATTTTACACTCTCCATGTAGCTACCATGTAACTAGTGCCATATTTCTCCCCAAAAGGATTTGTGGAATTGCATTGCTTATTCCGTTCTTATTGAACATCTCCCCACTTCGGCCTTTCTTCCCCCCCCCCCCCCCTCTCTCTCTCTCTCTCTCAGGTCTCGTTCCAGTTCCTCCTCCAGCAGTAGTTCTGGCTCCAGCTCGGGTTCCTCCAGCGGCTCTAGTTCGTCCTCTGGCTCCAGTCGCTCTGGTTCCTCTTCCCGCTCCTCTTCCTCCTCCTCATCTTCCTCGGGGTCCCCCAGCCCCAGTCGACGCCGCCATGACAACAGACGCAGGTCTCGCTCAAAGTGAGTAGAATGTTTTTACCTACACTTGTCTGTCAACTGTAAGTCGTGAGTTAGGTCGATACATTTAATGTGCAAAAACACTCTTGTTGTCTCTCTGTGCTATATTGTGCTGCCACTTTTATCCTGTGTCTAAGAAAGCTGCATCACTATCAATATTTTCTTATGAGGTCTAGATCACAGAAAAGAGGAGAGGAGAAGGAACGGAAGAAAAGATCTCCGAGCCCGAAGCCCACCAAGATTCATGTGGGAAGGCTCACTCGCAACGTCACTAAGGTATGACTTGTTGGTTGTATGCTTATAAGTTAACACTGTTAGGACAGAATTCTGGCCAATTTTAACATGTAGATCTATCGCTTCACATGGCAGTACCTGGTGACATAGCTATCCTGAAAGTTGTCTGGAATTCTTCGTTAAATAATGTACTTGCAACAGACAACAGTGACGCGTATCCAACTTTCTATCTTTCTCAACTTTCTCAGCTCTGACTTCAAATAAATAATGGTTACTCTCCCACTGTGTTGTACACTACAGGATCACATCCAGGAGATTTTCTCCTCCTATGGGAAGATAAAGCTGGTGGACATGCCTTCGGACCGCCTGCACCCCAATCAGTCTCGCGGCTACGCCTACGTGGAGTACGAGACCCCAGAGGAGGCCCAGAAAGCCCTCAAATACATGGACGGAGGTAGAGTAGAGTAGGCTGACATGTTGCACAGGTGTTAAAACGAGTAAATCTATGCACATGCATTGGCTACATTGACATGACGGTTTTAATTCGGAATGAATAATTCAGAATTAAATAGTTCAGTTGAGTTTCCTTTGATCTTTGATTCAATTCCGAATTAAGAAGTGTTTACATAACGTTTTCAAGGCGGAATTAAGCTTTATTCAGAATTAAATGAAGTTAATTCCAAATGTAATGTCTCATGTAAACGTAGCCATTGTATGCACATACAAAAGGGTAATCTTTCCTGAGGGAGACCCTGATGGGTCGACAGGTACATCATATCCCTTTCCTGCAGATGGGATTTGCTGAAAAATCGTAACAACAGGGCTATGATATTGCCAAGAGTCGTACGTAATAGATTAAGACATGTCCTATAGTATACCATTTAGGTGACACTTATAACATAATTATAACAAAACTACATGAAAGGGTTAAGTAAACCTTTCATTTGAATCAAAAGGCTTTTTTTATGTCCACAAAATTGTGTGATCACTGTGTTCACAGACTGATACAACAAGACAAAAACAAACAAAGGGGCGCATCTTGCATCCAGTGTCAAGGTGGATGCAAGGTGCGGTGCGCCCCCCCTTTTTTTTTTTATCTGAAGTTTTCATTTGGGCCAGCCGCACCCTCAAAGTTAAAGGATTTATCCGGAGTTGGAACAAGTTTGCCTCATTTTTGCATGTTTGGGATGAAATGCAGTCACTCTAGAGCAAAATCAAGGCAAAAGGATGCATTTTGAGAAAGTTTGATAATATCACGTTAGCCTCATTAGCCATATCAGCTATGCAATATGATAGAATGGGGGCATCATATCTCGGCGATTACTAGTGGTGTGGATCGGCACTGCCCTCACGATCCGATTCGATCACGATTCGGGAGGTTTCGATTTGATTCTATGCGATCCGATCCGATCTGATTCAATTCTATTCTTCATTGCAATGCATTACATTTCTACTGAAAGCAAAGCAAATGTTTAATCAGTCATGATGAGGCAATACAAGTAGTCAGATACTGAGCAACAATTTATTGGCTGTTTTCTGTATCTGTCTTGCGATGTTTTGAAGTGCTTTTATTTAATTTAACATTCATTTGCTCCGGAAATATCCATGGAAGTAATTGAAACTTTAAAAAATTGCCGGATCGATTCTGGAACTTGCCGGATCGATTCTGGATCTGCCATGGCCCGCATTGGATTGGATCTCCGGATCGATCATTGTTGACACCACTAGCGATTACACACATTTCAAAAACACAACATTTTTAAGTCTTGCACAACTCAAAACGACGTCACACTTACCTCGTAATATGTTGTGGGTATCCACACACAAACCGTCCCAAGCCCTTCATGTATTCTTGAAAGGTCTGCAGAATGTGTTTTGTGAAGCCAGAACCTTGACAATATCTACAGTTACGGTCAAGCCAACTTTTTGACACAAAAGTCCATAAAAGTAGATTGCCTAGTGCGTCGCATCATCATGATATGAGCTGTGGTTACGCGCTCTGGAAATCATAGCTCCTAATAAGCACGGACTTAGCACATTTAATGTGGACAAGTTATTGGGTGGTATTGTAGATAGTAACCTATTGATGTGAAGGGTGTAGGCATAAACACTTAAACATTTGATCATGTGTCAGTGCATGGCAAGTCATAGAGAGATGTGCACGAACACTTGTGTAGCCTATTAACTGTTCTGTTCAACTTTGGACCGAGAGATTCGAGGCGGCTGCTCAACTGCGGAATCTCGAAGTGAAGCCCCCACCCTCCCCTCTCTCTCGCTCTGCCCGCATGATTGACAACCTAGACCAAGCTGCGTGAGCAAGCGGTCTCACGTGCAGGATGACTCGAGTTGGTGGGATTACAGGGTTGAAGTAGGCCTATGGCCCCAAACAGTAGCTCTAGCCTAGACTATTTCAAAACGTGTTTTTATTTTCCCAAAAGTAAACATTCTTGTGGACACCGATGAACAATTAAACAAACCGCTGCATTTTTAGGGCGGCGCGCTCCAGTTTGACAGCTGATAATGCCGGTTGGAAGAAAATAGGCTACATTTCACTTCGAGATTCCGAAGTTGAGCAGCCGCCTCGAAGCTCTCGGTCCAATGTTAGTAGGCTAGTTCGTGCACATCTCTCTGTGCCTTGCGAAGCACTGACACATTACCAAATGTTCAAGTCGACTATGATAGCGAGCGAAACAGCTGGATGGGGCGCCCTGCGTTGGGCACGGTGACCGCGATTTCCTCGGGTTACCTGAACGACATCGCAAAGTTGGTCCTGAATCAACATCTGGTATGTTAGCCTATTCTAGGTCTGATTCCAAAAATTAACGGGCATGCCAAGTGCCGTCACGGTGGTATACGGCTCTGGTTATGGCTAGATAGGCTATTACAGTGGCTATATGTGGAACTGTGCCTAAACCAAAACTAATTCGTAAACATAACCTGTCAGTGAAAATGTGTGCACCAACCTAACATGCCAAATTATGCCTTTACCAAAACATATTCCTAAACTTAACCTGTCAGTGAATAATTGTATTTTGTAAGCACGTCTGCATAACTGATCTTAATCCATAAGCTACAGAAGACGTTACTGGCGCGAAATCTGACATAGATAACCACTCAAACCAGATGTTGATCCAGGACCAACTTTGCGATGTCGTTCCAGCAACAACAGTAACTCGAGGAAATCGCGGTCACCGTTATGGCACAAGGTCTTCTTCACACAAAAGCACCAAAAATAATATTTATCCTAGGCTAACACAATTCGGTATGCCTACACCCTTCACATCAATACTATCTACAATACCACCCAAAAACGTGTCCACATCAACTGTTTTAACTAACTACGTGCTTATTACAGAACTATGAGTATTTCCAGAGCAAGTAACCACAGCTGATGATGCGACGCACTCGGCAATCTACTTTTGTGGACTTTTGTGTCAAAAAGTTGGCTTGACCATAACTGTAGATATTGTCAAGGTACTGGCTTCACAAAACACATTCTGCAGACCTTTCAAGAATACACATGAAGGGCTTTGGACACTTCGGTTTATGTGTGGATACCCTCAACATATTACGAGGTTCGTGTGACGTTGTTTTGAGCTGTGCAAGACTTTAAAATGTTGTGTTTTTGAAATGTGTGTAACCGCCGAGATATGATGCCCCCATTCTATCATATTGCATAGCTGATATGGCTAACGAGGCTAACGCGATATTATCAAACTTTCTCAAAACGCATCCTTTTGCCTTGATTTTGTTCTAGAGTGACTGTATTTCATCCCAAACATGCAAAAATGAGGCAAACTTGTTCCAACTCCGGATAAATCCTTTAATCAATGAACCCTCAGTGAAGCCTGCTGCCCCCTGCTACAGTGAACAGTGAAGCCTGCTGCCCCCTGCTACTAGTTAGCAGTGAAGTCTGCTGCCCCCTGCTACTAGTTAACAGTGAAGTCTGCTGCCCCCTGCTACTACAGTAGTTAACAGTGAAGCCTGCTGCCCCCTGCTACAGTGAACAGGGCATTTTTACCTTCGCCAGAAGGTTATGTTTTGCCCGCCGTGTATTTATTTGTGAATATGTCTGTTTGTACTTCGTCTAACTCAGTCAAAACTTAGCCGATTTTCATGAAATTTTGTGGGATGATTGGTCATGACCCAAGGAAGAATTGATTAGTTTTTGGGAGTGATTGGGTCAAAGGTCAAGGTCAAAATGTTTGTTTGTACTTCGTATAACTCAAACAGAACTGAGCCGATTTTTATGACATTTAGTGGGATGATTGGTCATGACCCAAGGAACAATTGATTAGTTTTTGGGAGTGATTGGCTCAAAGGTCAAAGGTCAAGGTCAGGAAAAGGTCAAAAACGTACATTGAGCCGATTTTTATGAAATTTAGTGGGATGATTGGTCATGACCCAAGGAACAATCGATTACTTTTTGGGAGTGATTGGGTCAAAGGTCAAAGGTCCAGGTCAAGGTCACGAAAAGGTCAAAAAACGTAAATTGAGCCGATTTTTATGAAATTCAGTGGGATGATTGGTCATGACCCAAGGAACAACCGATTACTTTTTGGGAGTGATTGGGTCAAAGGTCAAGGTCAAGGTCACGAAAAGGTCAAAAACGTTTTTCTTTGCCAAGCACTATATGCCAGAAGAACGTGTGCATGCTGAATTGAATAAGAGGTCAAGACTGGGCCAAAAATGTAATATTACGATATTCCAGTCCGATTTAAATGAAACTAACACCAAAATTTGGAGAATGTTATGCCCCACACTTTGAAGATGGCCAGAAAAAAGTAAGTGGCGTAGGCGAAGGTTTGCGCTCTACCGAGTGCCCATTCTAGTTGTTCTTGCACTTGTTGCTTTGCTTCAGCCTGTGCTTGAAGAGCAGGATATGTGCGATCCATATTGTATGACAACTACTGTACATAATGGATTCAAGTTTGCAGGGCCCTAAATTAACTTTTTTCACCACCAGCCGAAATCGCTAGTAGATGTAAATATATACAAGCCAAACATTTTCTCTAATGGGTCAAAGTGGCTGCTAAGGTGGTCTTTTCTACCAGCCAATCTGAAATTTCACCAGCATTTGGCCGGTTGGCTGCTGTTAATTTAGAGCCCTGCAAGTTTTGTTTTTTTTCCGAACAACACAACCGTGTTCTGTTCTGACCCTGGTATGTTTGCTGTGGATGTCTCTCAGGTCAGATTGATGGTCAGGAGATCACTGCCATAGCCATATTGGCCCAACGTCCACGCCCTGCTCCCCGCCGCGTCTCACCCCCACGAAGGATGCCCCCACCCCCACCCATGTGGCGACGCACACCCCCACGCATGAGACGAAGGTCAGTGAGCCTCTCTCTCTCTCTCTTATCTGAATGAAGGAAGGACAGCACTCTTCAGGTTTTTCTGTGTTTATTCGCCCATAAACGTTTCGGGCAGAGCCCTTCTTCATAGATTCTGCCCGAAACGTTCATGGGTTAATTAACAGAGAAAAATCTGCCCAGTTAAGAACTGTGAAAACCATTGGGCAATAGTGTGAGCGTGTGTTCTTTACCTATCTCTTATCTCACAGACAACACTTATTAGAGTCTCATTGTACTTGTGTAACGACAATAGAGGCATTCCATTCTATTCTATCCTGTTCTACTACACTGATGCATAGGTTTGTTTTATGCAATTGCCTGTCCAGTTTCTCAGAGTAAAAGTCCTTTTTTTCCATGGTGTGCTCTTGTGCTCCTTGTTTGATCTAAATGTGTTCAAGATGTTAATTGTTAGAGGTCTTGGATTAGCATATTTTACATGTGTAGCTCCAGGCTAAAGATAATTTCGATCCCCTAATGTCTAATGTTCCGTGTGTCTAGGTCCCGGTCTCCTAGGCGACGCTCCCCTGTTCGAAGACGTTCCCGCTCCAGATCTCCCGGCCGCAGGCGACATAGGTCCCGATCCAGCTCTAACTCCTCCCGATAGCTGCTCCTGCAACCACCCCCACCCCCCCCCCGGCCGCAGGCGACACAGGTCCCGATCCAGCTCTAACTCCTCCCGATAGCTGCTCCTGCAACACCCCCACCCCCACCCCCACCCCCCCGAACACCCCCAAGGTGTCAGTTCCAGCTCCAAAAAAGTCAAAACCCTGCCTCATTTCCATGTGTCTGCTAGTCCACATGTCTCTTTCCAACAGAGGTGACTTTTTTTTTTTATTAATTAGCTGGTCTACCTGACTTCAGTGTTTATGATCAGCTGATCAGAGCCAATCACCAATTACTTTTGTGGCAGGGTTTTTAAAATCTTTTTAAACCCGGAATTGACTCTTCTCAAGGCGGGCCATCATGTTTTGACCGTCCGTAGACGGTTCCTCACACCTCAATTGTTGTCTCTGTATTTTCAGAGGCTGCAAACATTTTTTGTTGTTTTGTTTTTGTTTGGTGTTTTTTAATTTTTAAATTAAAAGGTGCTTTGAAGTTGCTGTCTTATTTCCTTTCTGACAATAGGTGCATATTTGTTTAATTATGTTCGCTTGTCCATAGAAATGATTTAGTCAATATGAAAATAATTTTGCTACACTGACTTTTGTACTTGTTTTGGCTATTAAACTGGTGAAATGACTTGTTACCCGTTTTTGTCCTTAAAATGAACGATGAATGATGGAGTTTTAATTGACTTGCTGGATAGAAAAAGAGGTAAAAATTCAAGCCTTGGGTAACTGCATTAATTATTACAAGATCACCTGTTACAAAAGAAGGGGCTTTCCCGACTAACAATTTGCTGAAAGGGAAGAGTTGCAACCTGGGAGCAATGTAGGCTGTGCACAACCATGTCCGGTTGGCAAGTGAAATCATTTCGAGCTCATTCAGGAGACGGGAGCAATTCGGCACAACTGAAGACTGATGCTGGAGCTGGCGCTCTCACTGGGGACTTTCTTGGATGGTTAAGAGGTTTATTTGAAAACGACCACTGGAGGTCTCTGTCTCACAAGACCAAAGCAAGGTTGAAGGCAGAGGGCCGAATGTGAAACGGAGTGGAATTCACATCGTGCCCAAACTGCTTGCGAGCAGCAGTAGTGACAGTTGGACGTCGATGTTTGGAGGCGGTGTTCGCTGTATGAACTAAGACTTTGAGTAGGCCTACGGCTGTATTGTAATTGTTGATTGAAATGGCAAACACAACCGAAGTGGTGAGATACCAAAGTCGGTGTTCTGTGTTAAAGTGATCTCGTATGGTTTAAGTTCCTGCCCTTCTACTGCTGCCGAACTGAAAACAATCTCCGTTCGCACAGCGTCGTCCTGGATGACCATGGCCACGGCATCAGACGCAAACCGACGGGCACTGTTGGAGCTTCTGGACAGAGAAGGGAATGGAAAGTGTGTGGATTGCGGCGTGGCAGGTAAACATGAGCAGATAATTCGTTTGACAGTGCGCTTTCTTTTGCCACAGGCTACTCAGGTGAAGTACAGACCAGTATGCCGTGGAGGCGCGCAAATTGTGTTAAAGCGCATGGCATGGACTCGCCCAGAAAAGCCTAGCTTTACGCATGGCGCATAACAGAAAACAATCTGTACTGCATTCTTTCTTCTTCTCGTTCATATAGCATCAATACATGTGTGTTCCTTGTGTACAGAAAACAAATATGCTAACCTGAATAGGCCTATGTCATGACTGTCAAGTTCGCTTCTTACAAGTTTCCTTTGGGCAAACAACTTCATTTTCAAATCGTAAAGGTCGCTTTGCCTCTTCAGTCACACACCTTAAATTTAAGCAGTGCTTTTGTGTGCACCCATGGCAGCTATCTCAAAGTTATCAGCAGCACTGCACACGTCCAGCCGAGGTGTGGACAAACAGGATTGGTTGCATTTCTTCTTCCCAGAGCGCCAGAGTGTTTCAGACTATTAGACGGCAACTGATTTCTCTCCTCTCAGGCACCCTCCAACAAATGTGGTTTGTCCCCACCCAACCCTTGATGTGATTTTCGCAGGAAGTGAACTGTAGACCAGTGGTTCTTAACCAGGGGTGCGGGCAACCCCTGGGGGTGCACCTGAGATTTCAGGGGGTGCGCGGGGTTTTGATTATGTTGAGGTTGCGACCAAAATTTTTGCTGGGAACATTATATTTAGTCCAATTTAAGACAACATTAAAACATGTTTGGTCCCCATTTAAAGTCATTAAGGTGTTGATTAATGTCCCAAGCAAGAATTATTGCAATTAATCTCATTTTTAGCATGTATGTAGAAGTTTGGGTTGGGGGTGCGCGACTTCTCTTCGGCACAGGTAAGGGGGTGCGTTAAGAAAAAAAGGTTAAGAACCACTGCTGTAGACCTGCAGGCAGATCAGTGTAGACATACAGTAGCCTACATGTAGGCCCCCTAACACAATATTTCTATTCATCGATGCCTGGAAAGACTGTTCAAATTACTACATGGATGTGATTTTTAGCTGCCCATTTGGGAGCACGCAGCAGGTGCCAATTTATCCACTAAGCATTGTGTGTGTTCTAACAAAACAAAAAAAGAATTTGATAAAGCCTAATCAGTATTTGTGGCAATTATAACAGTAACGTTTTGACACAAAGGTTTAGTTAGTCATCTTCCTAAATGACTAATCTGACACTGTAGTTTAAGCCCTTCTGAGTTTATTTAGCATACCTCCGCCCTTTCCCTGCAACACAGTGAAATATTAGTTATTTGGTTCTTAATGCATTCCTCCCTCTGCATCTTCTGATGTCTTCTGAACTTTTGATAGATGTCTTGATGTACTGTATCTGTCCAACCGTGATGAATGGAGGAACATTTTATTTGATTAGGCCTATACAGTATGTAGTTTATTGGTGTGACCTTTGTGTCTTCATATCTCAACCTGTCCATGGCACTGTCTGATTTATAATTTAAAAGCATCTTCAAGTTCATTTTGTCACTTGGATCCTCGTGGAAGAATGATAGGCTGCTGGACTATCAGTCAGCATACTAATGGTGCGTTTCGTGCCATTTCAGGATCTTCCCTTGCCTGCTCAGTATCAATGATCTGCTTAAACCCTAACTCTGTAGGCCTACATAGGAGACATAACGTCTCAGGGAAGCTGTGAAAACCCATCACGATTTGGTAAAAAAAAGTTGTCTGTAAACATAAAGAGGCCTGTGTGTGTGTGCGTGCGTGCGTGCGTGCGTGTGTGCGCGTGCGCGTGCGCGCGTGCGCGTGCGTGTGCACGTGCACGTGCACGTGCACGCGCGCGTCAATGCGTAAAACCGTCTTTCAAGTCCTATCTTGGCATCTGGCTCTTGTGAGATTGTGCCTTTGTGAAAAGCAACGCAGTGGTGCAAAGTGCTGAAGCCAAGCCAGATCCCTAGCTGCACTGTATATTGTGTGAGAACATGCATTCGCATTGACTTGACAAATGCTCTCCGGGCGGGCTCTGAATGATATTAGTCAGATATATTTTGATATCAAGACATGTTACTGCCCGCTTATCATCTGTCTGTCCTCAGCTTGTCTTGGGTAATTTGGCGGTGAGCTGTACAAGCATGCATGCCCGGCTTACAAGCCCTATAAGGCAGGGCTGGACTGGCCATCTGGCATAGCGGGCATTTCCCGGTGGGCCCTGCACTGTCGTGGGGCCCTATTTTCAGAAATGTATGTATATTTTTTTACATTTCTGAAAATAGGGGCCCATGAGGGTGCAGGGCCCACCAGTGAGTCAGTTCTGTGCCGTTCATTTTTAGGGGCCCCTTTTAGCCTAGTGCCTGGGCGCGATTTCTCCCCCAGTCCATCCCTGCTGTAAGGCTACTGGCAGTTTGCTTGTCTGGGAGGCTATACATGGCTTTGGACGGGGAATCAGCCTACACAGCACTTGGGCCCTCTTATGCTCATTAGCTTTAATGCATTGCTTTACTACTGACTCAGTTCAGCTTTTTTGCAAGTCCAAGAAGAGAAGTTCTGAGGCTCTCAAGATTGCGATTTTTTATACTTTTTATTTGGCCACAACTCTAGCCTAAAAAATATATTAAAAAATCGCAACTATGAGTGCCTCAGAACTTCTCTTCTTGGACTAAACTTGAGAGCCCCTACACTGATGAACACCAAGGAAAAAGGTGAACACAGAAGCACTCCAATTATCTGTTTATGTTTTCAGCTTTTTTGCAATTTGGTTCATAAGCCCACTTTCTGTATTGCCCTGCACTGCGGATGGGATTGTCCGATGTTGGACTTTGCTGAAAGAGCTCAAGTGAAGTCCGTCCTAACACCATTGCTATGAAATTACGAAGAGGGTTAAGTAACAGATTACAACAGGGTCATTACCATTTAGGTAGCAACAAGCTTATAATAGAGGCTCATACATGCAGCGGTTGTAAACTGGAACTACAGTAGTTCACTTATATCACTGATCCTGGACCCAACCACTGCAGACCTTATGCCTCTAAGAATCATGGGCCCAACCTATGTGGACCTTATGCCTCTACAATCTCTATCAATGTGAAGGGTTCAGATGCAAAACCCCTAAGTGCCTTTTCAGAAAATAATCTTAATTCATTTTTTATTGAATACAAAGCTATCAAAATGGCATTTTTTAAATTTTATTCATGTAATATAACTATTTATATGTATTATCAAGTACATGAATGTAAACCAAACCAACAACGGAGTTCTCTAAAAATATAGAAGTGCAGGTCTTCAGAAATGGAGTTAGGGGGTTTTGCATCTGAACTCTTCATGTCTTCTTTTTTCTTCTTGCTATTATCTCTGGTTACTGTCGTTCCTTTCTACTTCTCCTTTTAACTCCATCTTTAACATTGATGTTTTTTTTCCCATTTGTTAAGCACTCTGAGCTGCATGCCTTGCATGATATAGTGCTATACAAATACAGTTATTATTATTATTAGTTCTCTCTCTCTTCTGTTGTTCTGGATTTGACAAATTGTTGTACAAAGTTCAATGAAAATTCAAAATTCTAATTCTAATTGAATAGTTTACCCTGTACTGTATGACATAATGGATGCATTGCTAACTTAGTTTGGCGTGTGGAATGTATGTCCACTTCCCTCCCGACAACTCCACTTGTAGAACTGTCCCACCTACAATGTTCTTTAAAAAAAGCAACAACAACAAAATATTATTACTACAACATAAAAAATAAATGTACAGACACATTCAAATGTTGTTGCCCTTCTGGATTTGGGACATGGACTGTATTTATAGGGGCCATGCAAATGCAGGTTACAGTATTGGCTGTCACTTATGCTCCATTCCAAAGTAGGAAGTAGGATTTATCCTACCAGGAGTCAGGCAATTCCTACCTCAAAGCATTCCTTACCTCAAGGTCAAACAAAAACTACAAACACTGAGGACCAAACAAACAGTAAGTGTGTTCATATACGTACAGCAGGGGTGGGGAACCTATATCAAAGAAAGTGGATCTAAGAAGAAGCGTCATTTTGTTTCTTTTCCGGTATCCACTTTATGTCGGGTGAACGCCCCTTTAGGAGACCTTCGGTTAGGAGACCTTCGGAGTCCTGAGGTTGTGAATCAATTAAGTCCCCTAACGCTGTAGATGGCGGTAGCGCACGTCTTGCGCAAACGCCTCAAAAAGAGAAGAAGAAGTAGGGGACAACGCCCCCTTAGGAGACCCAACTTGAGCACACGCTTTTGCATTGAGTGGGCGTGTTTCGCGTTATCTTGGTTTGATTCAGTATTTTTGCCTATATGTCTCGCGGGTCATTTATGGCTCTTGAGGCCGTCTTATCCGGACCTCGACATAATATTAATGTTCTGCAGTTTCACAAGAAATATGACATGTTTTGTAAAGAAATATTAGAAATTGTGGCCCCTCGAATGAAAAAGGTTTCCCCACCCCTGATATGTCCATGGGACCAAAAAGGTAGACTAAGGTTTGAGCAAATCTAAAGATCATAAACATGTTGCTGCATATCATCATGGAAAGGGGCACTACTAGCAAATTGTCAGGCCTGCAACATACTGAATTTGGCTTTGCAAATATCAACACATTTAATTCAAACAAAACAATTAACAACATATTTGTTTCTTAGAAACTTGCAGGAGTTGAACATCCGATTTCAACAGCCATGCTAATGCATTTCTCCTAAGGCAGTCATAGGTAAGCTTTTAGGGCATCAGACTTGTAGCCCAAAGGTTGCCGGTTCGACTCCCGACCCACCAGGTTGATGGGAGGAGTAATTAACCAGTGCTCTCCCCCATCCTCCTCCATGACTGAGGTAGCCTGAGCATGGTACCGTCCTGCCGCACTGCTCCCTTGGGCTGCCATTGGGGGGTGCCCCCTTGCACGGGTGAGGCATAAATGCAATTTCGTTGTGTGCAGTGTGCAGTGTTCACTTGTGTGCTGTTGAGTGCTGTGTCACAATGACAATGGGAGTTGGAGTTTCGCTGTTGGGCTTTCACGCTTTCATGCTAGTTGATGGTGAGAAAGCTCCATCTTCCTTCTTTGGAATGACGCAGGCACACACACACACACACACACACACACACACACACACACACACACACACACACACACACACACACACACACACACACACACACACACACACACACACACACACACACACACACACACACGTGCATACCTGACTGTCATCACCTATTGACATTTACTGTACTGTGTAAGTGTCCTCAAAAGATGATCAGTTAAGCTCTGAAAAGAGCAAATCAGTGGGCGTTGCGCTAAGCCTGTCACGATATACGATAAGTCAATAAATCGGACGATAACTTTTTACAAGAACGATCACTTTTCTGGCCCCGATAAGTAACGATAAGTTATTTGTGTGATGTTTTGTTTTCCCTCTCTCCCTTTCTCTACCGTAGCCGTAAGACTACTGATGGCGCGTTATAGGCCAACGCAGCGCAATGACGCTTAAATGTTGGTGTAATTTTAAGTTTCAGTGCAGTTCTGGTTGGAAAAAAGTGCATTGATCTGGCTACTTGCGTCTTTGAAATAGAACGCTGGTGTTCCCGCGCGTCGCTTGTAAGCCTCGACAAAGAATCAGCGCTAGAGACTAGGAGCGCAATATTCTACTGCAGTCTCAGTCAGCGCATCTGCAACGTCCCTCAGAGAGGGGAATGAACAGCTCCAACATGGAGGCAAATGTTCATTTTGAAACATGCGCAGCAACCCAATATCCACGACGAAGACGTGTTTGTGCAAACATGAAATAGTGGTGCCGTTGCTCTGAGGCTGTTATTTTAAACCTCGCCGAGTTTCCACTATTATTTCAATGCGCCTCCTACCCCGACGTTCGTTGTCTGTTCTTTTTGTGATTTTCGCTATATTTCTTGTTTATTTAGACCTAACAATATGAGTAGGCAGTCCGCAAGCAAATCATGAAGATAAGATTTGTGGATTTAAATCTGTCACACCAGGAGAATGTGAACGGTTGAGCGCACTACAGGGGAAACAGACATGGCGACTCATAACTCATAAGAATCAATGTATGGGCGTTCATAAAGGACTTTAAAGTGCGCAGAATTGCAACTTGTTCCAGTCGAGGGTATCGGAGAGAGAGAGAGACCGAGAGAGAGAGAGAGAGAGAGAGAGAGAGAGAGAGAGAGCTGGAACTTGTGCATCTGTTCATGCTCTTTTGCTTTTTGCTGATGTTGAAATGCCTTTAACAGGGCTGATTTGGGTTTTGACTGACAATTAGCTAGTAACAACGTGCATTTGTTTGAAATAAGCTGTATGAGTAATAATTTGTGAATTAACAATACCCCACCAGTAGGTTATTTTACATCACACCATGGATAGGCCTATAAGCCATTCAGTGTGCTAGAGAAAGATAAATAATAGAAAATGTTAAAGAAAGACTAGGCCTATATAACTTACCTTAATAATCAATACAAAAAAGCCTATTTAGAGCCTATTGTGCTCCATGAGGATGTATTTAAAAACATATATATATCCCCCGCCGTGATGCTTTAAAAATGTGAAGGGGTGTAGTCACATTTTTATTGCATTTTTACATCATTATATTGTTTGACACATTTCTTCTTGGAGCAGGCGTCAATCTTAATTATTTAAACCCCTGAGTCTGCTGGCCCAAATGTTACATTCAATGTTTCAAGAAGGAGGCCGCACCTTGTATAGCAGTGTTTTTTATTGCACATTATATTGTTTGAAAATGGCGAGAGAGACAATATTATCGATTATCGCAATAATTTCTTGTTATCGTTATCGTCTGGCAAAAATTGTTATCGTGACAGGCCTACGTTGCGCCAGATGCAACAGATTGGCATTCGTCGTCACTGTGCTTTTATCTGGGTGCTATTCACAGTGCATCACAATGCTGAAGTGTGCACTTTGGTTTAATTGCAATGGTTCTCGTCTCGTGCTGTGCTATGCTGTTACTCTGGTTTGGCAAGGATTGTCCACAGAACACAGCAGTTGCAGAACAGTTTGTAGGGGAGGATATCGAATATGCACTGTATTTGACAAATTGACATAAATCAATTAAATGTAAATAAAACTTGTGAGTAATTGAGACTGTGATAAAGTTTTGGTCAATAGCATGGTGGGGAGAGAGAGTCGGGGAATGATGGTGAATGACCCGGGCCAGAATTGAACCCAGGTGTCCGGCGTAGTGGCCCTGCACCCTACTGTTAGGTCACAATAAGGCAGTGGTTCTCAACCTTTTTTGAAGAAACGCCCCCTTGGCCTCATCACAAGCCTCCCAACGGCCTCTTGACAGCATCATAAGACTGTGACAACGTCCCCCTTAGTATTAAAAAATTAAATGGACTAATGCCCCCGAATGGCAACTACACGTAAGTCCCGCCCCCTCTCTGCTGAATCCTTCTCAATGCCCCCCCTGCCCCCTAGAGCTCTCCAACGCCCCCTGGGGGGGTCGTACAGCCCCTGTTGAGAAACACAACAATAGGGCAATTATGATATCTTTGAATGCTGCTGCTGCTGGTCCTCCTCCACAGGCATAATGCAGTATGCATGAAAGGTTGTCTCTTCAGTGGCATTGCTGCCAGCTTAACACTTAACAGTCACCATTAAACACATGGTATGAGGTCGTCACGCACTTAGAGACTTGGCGAGGCAAGTAATCAACCGCTGTATCTTCAGCGATCCTCTCTCTCCATCTCTCTCTCTCTTTTTCTCTCTCCCTCTCTCTCTCTCTCCCCCTCTCTCTCTCTCTCTCTCTCTTTCTCCCCTCTTCTCATGTACTAAAGCCTTGTCTGGTCTCATTTGTGTGTGTGTGTGTGTGTGTGTGTGTGTGTGTGTGTGTGTGTGTGTGTGTGTGTGTGTGTGTGTGTGTGTGTGTGTGTGTGTGTGTGTGTGTGTGTGTGTGTTTATTTCTGTCTGGATCCTCTTGGCCATTCGCTGACCACATTAGAGACATTCGTAGTCTGCAGTCTGTAGAGCCACATTCACTGCACACAGGGCTGGACTGGCCATCTGGCATACCGGGCATTTCCTGGTGGGCCCTGCACTATTTTGGGCCCCTATTTTCAGAAATGTAAAAAATAATTGATATAGGTATATATTTTTTACATTTCTGAAAATAGGAGCCCACTGGTGAGTCAGTTTCTGTGCCGCTAATTAGGCCTATGTGGGGCCCCTTTAACCCATTGTGTCCTGGAGCGACATATACAGTACGCTGCACTCAGGTTCTTGAGATCTGAGCTGTTTTATTAAAAATGTGGGTAAGTTAGAGTAGAAAAAACACATTCATGTGCAAAATGAAGGTTCTAGCTTTTAAATGCAAATTATCTGATGTTTTTGTGTGCTTCGGAGTCTGAAATATTTAGGTTTTAATAGGGAGAAGGCACCTTTTCCCAAAAAGGGCTTAGGCTGAAATGGGTTAAGCCAAAAGTGTCTGGGCCCTATTTCTCTCCCACTCCATCCCTGACTGCACCTATTCTCATCCTCTACTGAGGGAACACAGTAAAAAATACAGTGTTAATTCAACACTTAGAGAGCCAATTTAGCATCTTCTAGATTTTATTTGGTCCCAGAGCATTCCATAAATGTCTAATTAACACTAAAATGTGTTAACTGTGAAGAAATGACATCTAATACCTCTACTCTAACCTCATTGCAGACTCAGAGACATATTTTGGTTGCCTGCAAGACGAAGTACTTTACGGCTTCTCTCACCCTGGCCTATACGGTAAATTGGAAACAGAACTGTCTCTCATTTCAACTACAGACAGAAAGCCCGATCTTTAAACAGCATTAGATAGCGGTTGTAGGCCACGCAGGGTGGAAAATTCAGAAGCACTTTCACCTGCTTCAAGTTGGAACCACTGAAATGGTTGTGCCAACATTATTTCACGTAAGGTTGAAAATACTACCTAGGCCTACTGTTGCTTGGAAACTTCAAACCAAACCGAAGATTACCAGAACTCAGACACATGTTTATATTTATTTATATTTATGATATAATTTATATTTATGTTTAGCGCTAGACTATCTGCACCTCCTCCATACTCATGTGTAGAGGGAAGGTTTGCAGCAGTCATAGTGAGAACATCTGTTTAACAGCTAGGTTTGTGGTTATGGCTGATGTGCTAGCCTTTGGGTTTTACTCATTGTTGCAAGTGGTTTGTCTGCTTGGCCTTAAATAATGTGTTGGTGTTAAACAATGTGTGTTTCCTTGGTGGTCGTACAGAGGTCTTGTAGCACGAGGGCAAATGCTTTTACAGCATAGCTGGGCTTGTTGAAAGCACCCTTAAAGGGGGATTCATACTAGTCGTGAGTGGCGCTAGTCTCCTTCATACTTCACTCACGACGATGGCGCGCGCCGTCACGTGGCCTAAAATTTCGACACGCCCCCCGTCGTAAGCTCAAAATTCGGCGCGTGTCGCCACGTCGTGCACACGAGGATTTTTCTAACTTGTCGTGCGCCACCAGCGACCATGCAGGTAGGCAGACAAAGCAGGAGTTGCGAAGAGAGGCTACAACTACTGTAGGCTACTACAGAATGGATCCTGCATCATTTTTAGGATAATAAAATGTCATAGAGAGTTATTTTATCTTCTCTCTTAAATGTTGTTCAGTGAAACAATTGTTTACTTTGTTCAGAAGCACGTTGTGTTCGGCGATCTATTTATAAATTCTGCCGCCAGAACAATGCTCTCACATGGTCTTGGAATGATCTGGCAATGTAGACTACAACAAAAAATATATGTTTCAATGTGGTAAGTCACAAGTCAGACGTTCAGTAGCCCTACAGCAGCCGTGTTTGGCTTTCTATTTTATACATCAGTAGAACTCACGCTGCGAGTTGCGAAAAATACTGCCGTTTCTCTCATGAACAGCAGAGGGCACTTCCGACAATGCGAGCAAGGCGCTTTTGAAGTATGAATAGTCTGTCGCAAGTGATGACGTCATTAATGGTTCTCGCGCCACTCGCGACAAAGTGCGCACGTGAAGTATGCAGAGCCCTTTAAGGGTTAGGTACACCTAGAGTTTCGTGTGAAAGTCAGGTCAGTTTTGGAAGGCCTAATGTTATTGTCTTATTAAGAGGTCAGTAGCCTACAGTAATGTGAAGTTGTAGGAAAACACAAGAGAATGTACACAATGCTATCAGTGGTTTCAGTGTTTCATCATATAGGCCTACACGTATATGCCTTTGTTGTTGACAGGACAGTGAAGATCATGACAGGAAGAGAGTGAGACAGGGCGTTGGGAACCTGGGTTCCCATGGGACATACAAGCCCATTCATGAATTGGCGCATTAGTGTGATGCACCCTTTCACTCTCTCTTTTAACCTTAAAAGGTGCACTGTTTAATATCTGTAGCAGTGTGTTTCCAGAATTTATGCTGCCCATTCGCAAATGTTACCTGTTCACGAATACTTACCACCACCATCAAAATCATTGAAAAATTATGACTGGGGAAATTGCACTTTCCATACATGAAAAGATGGATCTTCTCCATGTCCCTCATTTTGAATGTCCAGAAATACATTTGAGCTGCAAAACGTACTGTACACGTACTGATCATACAAGTAAAAAGTAGTTTATTATTTATTAAATATTCATGAAAACATCAAATTTGGCAACAAGCAGCACAATTTCAATGAGCAGCATACTTGTAGTTTCAATGCCTACTCTGGTCACCACCCTACACAGTGCACCTTTAAATCACACCCTACGGAGAGCGTTCCGGAAGCTCCCATTGTAATGGATGAAAAGCCATGAGGAAAACTCTTAACATGTTGAACAGCTGATGTGTTGTGATGATTTGGGCCATAATAACACCCCAGGGGTGCATTTCTCGACATTATAGTTGGTAACTACCTTAGCTACTTTGTTGTTTGCAATGCTTTTTCCCATTGACAACTACCCAAGTTGCTAACTGGCCAACAACTACGCTTTCGAGAAACGCACCCCTGGATAGAGGCATTTTGACTTCCTGCTGGCATCCCTTTAAACAGAATCCCTACGATTATAATAGCCAGAATGTCATGGGAAAATTGAAATGTGTTCAACTGAACTTGCAATGCTGTAGTGTTTCACAGGTGGAACAGTGAACCCATATAAAGAGATTGCATGTGATTTCAGTGACCTTAGACGTTACAGGTATGCGGTTGACAGTGTTGGTAAATAGCATCGCAGGTTGTGGTTGAGAGTGTTAGTAGTCTGGTTTCTACCTCTCCAGTGCAGTCTACTGCCCCTGCACCTTTTTCTTTAATGCCACATAGTTGCATTGAGCCGTGGCGGCCTACTTTCACTGCTGTTTGCTCCCTGGAGCCCAGAAGCTGCCCTGTAATGCAATAGGCTTACCGTAAGACATACCTACTTCATCTGTGTAGAGGCTGTCAGTGGCTACGTTTACATGATGGTTTTAATTACGAATGAATAAGTCAGAATTAAATACTTCCGTCGTGTTTGCTTTGATCTTTCCTCTAATTCCGAATTGTGAAGTGTTTACATGACATTTTCAAAGTGGAATGAACCTTTATTCAGAATGAAGTGAGTTAATTTGGAATTAAATGTCTCTTGTAAACTTAGTGAGTGTGACAAGAGTTGTACATAAAATATACACTCAACTCACGATTCATTTCCTATCACAATTTTTGACCTACGGTTCGCTACACTGCCACGATTTTTTAAAACGCATCTTTTGAAGTGAATGAACATTATTAAAATAAAAAATTGAATAGAATTTATGATTGTTCATTGGTAGAATAGGTTACAAGAGGCTAAAAAAACGTTTAATAAAGAATGATTTGAAGCTTAATAGCATTGTCATGTGGACTGAAGGGTAACAAAACTTTGATCATTGAAACACTTTCAGAGTTCATTCTTCTCAATATTGCGTAAATATTAAGATATGTACAGTTGAAATTACACTGAATACCTGTATACATTTACACGGACTAATCCACTGTCAGAGTAATTTGACTCTACCACAGTGTTGTAAAATACTCCAATACACCAGAATGTCTATAAGTTTACTGTACAATATTGGCACCCCATTTGTTTTTACTCTGTTTATAAGCAAGTAAAGTTAAAGCAGCTTCAGGCTGTGGAAAGTGCAGTGCTGGCTGGGTAAAACAAGAGGAAATAACATGCAAAGCATGACAAATCAAATACAAAATATAAACAATGCAGAGCAAATACGTAAAGGACTAGCGTCATAGAGGGAGGAGTGCACACAACAAATACACGTCAACAGTGAAAGACACACATGCTGCATGGTAACAAATGAGATAAGATATTGACAGCCAAGTAGCAGCCAAGGCTGGAGAGACACAGACTTAAATAAATGGGAGATGGAGAGAAGGCAAATTGATTGTTTTGGGGCAGACCATTTAATATACGAGGAGATGTTATCTCAAAGGCACTTTTATGTTTGAAGAGAGACCAGGCCTTTGCCAGCAGATCTAAAGGACTTACTGTAGCTGCAGAAAGGGATTGCAACCGGTCTGAAATGTACTACGTCGACAGGGGCCTGCCCGTACAATGAGCTGGTATATACTATACTGTATATCACCTGAGGGAGTTTGCAATGAAGCTAATGGGGAGGCTTTGTACAGAGGCCAGGCCAGGACAGGAGTGATGTGTTTCTGCCTCTAAGCACCTGTCAGCACTGTACAGTAGCTCTGTTTGATGCCAAGCTGCAGTACTTGGGACTGGGGGAGACCACGGTACAGGAGTTGCAGTAATCCACACAGGATGCAACCGTATAGAGACTTGTTTTGGCTTTTTGTTGGGCCTTGAAGGACAAAGATGTTCTGAGGCAGGAGATCATTCTCAGTCGTTAGAAGCAGCTTTTAATAACCTGCCTAAGCATTTTAAAGCAGAGCTCTGAATTGATATTTACTCCAGGCAAATGGTGAGATGTGAGTTACCCTTTAAGCCACGGTGGATAGTGGACCAAAAATAATGACCTCAGTTTTATGCTTGTTTAGCAATACCGCAGATGACTAATTTGGTCTTTCCAATTCACCCTGTCGATATTAAAGCAGATCAAAAGTTTTCAGTGTCTTTCAGCTGTCTCTGGAAACTCATGACAGGACAGAACATGAAAAAAGTCTCGACGGCACGGTTTGATTTGACAGGCCAAATATGCAGATGCGTTAAATATTTCTGTGCCTCAGTGTTTTTGCCAGATGTTGCTCATCATCCTGCTAGGCTACTGACACATGCCTCATCACCTACTTTACATTTGGTTGACAGTGTTGCATTAAAGGTACATTGTGTGAGATTTTTAGTTGTTTATTTCTAGAATTCGTGCTACCCATTCACTAATTATGTTGCCTTTTTCATGAATACTTACCACCACCATCAAATTCTAAGTAATCATTACGACTGAAAAAACTGCGCTTGGAGTGGGATCTTCTCCATGGTCCACCATTTTGAATGTCCAGAAATAGCCATTTTTAGCTGCAACAATGACTGTACTTGGGCCATACAGGAAAATATTTGTTTATTACTTCGTAAACTTTCATGTAAAGATCAATTTTGGCAACAGGCAGCCCAGTTTCAATGAGCAGCATAGTTTCAGTACCTTTTTTGACCATTTCCTGCACAGTGTACCTTTAAGACAGCAAAGTATACTGTGTAGCCTATTGAAGGAATCCTTATCTACGGTACATAAATAAACATCACGACTGTATTAAACTTTCCTGACCCTTTTATCCAAAGTCACTCAGTTATTTTGGTACAGGGTATTGATTACTAGCCTTTCTCCTGACCATCCCATAATACTACCATTTCATTTCGTATTCATGAATTCATGTAATGCAGAGCTAAGTCTCTTGGCGGAAGGACGTAGGATGGTGCGCGAGGCTAGTTGATTACAGTCCCTGGAGCAATGTGGGGTTACCGTAGGTGCCTTACTCAAGATGGCTTCAGCCATGACCTATTGGCTAGGGTGGAATTTGAACCTGCAACCCCCTGATTAATAGACCAAGGTAATGATACACAGGGCAACATTTTTTAGCAAAATTGTCAGGCAAACATCATGATTGGCTTTTGATTTTCTGATGAAATGGTTGAAAAAAGTTGTCTGCTGCTGATAAAGTTCTATTTATAAAAAAGTGATGTGAGAACCAATCTAAACAATGTTATAGTATCGTCGGCCAGATTCATTGCTCAAGAAATTCCCCTATGTACTGCAACATTGTCTGTTCTCTGGTCAGTCCCAGAGTCTGCATCCTCCACACTGGGTGTGTTCCTGATCGATAGAGCAACTCCCTAACCCTTGGGTCACGACGGCTCTGCGTACTGTACTGTACTGTGACTGAGGTCAGTCATGGGTAAGTGGTTAGGGCGTCAGACTTGTATCCCAAAGGTTGCCGGTTCGACTCCCGACCCATCAGTTTGGTGGGGGGAATAATTAACCAGTGCTCTCCCCCATCCTCCTCCATGGCTGAGGTACCCTGACCATGGTACCGTCCTGCCACACTGCTCCCTAGGGGCGCCATTGGTGGCTGCCCCCTTGCACGGGTGAGACATAAATGCAATTTCGTTGTGTGCACTTGTGTGCTGTGGAGTGCTGTGCCACAATGACAATGGAAGTTGGAGTTTCCCAGTTGGGCTTTCAATTTGCTGGCAGATCCGGAGTGGGCATCCTCCACGCTGGGTGTGTTCCTGATCGATAGAGCAACTCCTTAACCTTTAGGTCACGGCGGCTCTGCGTATTCTACTGTAATTTCTGTAAATTTTCTCTCCTGGGCCCTGCCGTGGCCAACCGGTAGGGCACTTGCCTGCCATGCGGCTGACCTGGGTTCGATTCCCGGCCCGGGTCCTTTGCCGACCCCTCCCTGTCTCTCTCCCAATTCGTTTCCTGTGTACCTCTCACACTGTCCTACCGAAGTCGAAAAAGACAAAAAATAAAATTGATAGAGCAACTCCTTAACCTTTAGGTCACGGCGGCTCTGCGTATTCTACTGTAATTTCTGTGTCCTGTTCTCTCCTGCCTGGCCAGATCCGGAGTGGGCGTCCTCCACGCTGGGCGTGTTTGTGTGCCAGAGCTGCTCGGGGCTGCACCGCAACATCCCCCAGATCAGCCGCGTCAAGTCCATACTCATGGACCCCTGGGAGGCCGAGGAAGTCAAGGTGAGCCAAGGGGGAGACACACCTACATGCCGGTACTGTAAATGTGTGGAGAGGAAACATGTGGCTACTTCGATGCAATCTTAAAAAATCAGGTTCTCATTAGGAGCAGTAGTTAAATAGCAAATATTGAGTTGAACAAAGATGATGTGAGGAACTCTGAAGTACAAAGTAAAGTCCTTTATTAATTAATACATTTCATTTTAATTCAGAGAGCCCAGATCATCTGTCTTCATCATCAACACACACACCATTCAATGCATTTTTATCATTACATGCTCATCGTCATTTTCCCCATGCTGTCTCTCTGCGCTATGCTATGCTTCTCTCCCTTATTCTTATTCTTCCCAGTTCATCGCCTCCACTGGAAACAATGCAGCTGTTGCTAAATACGAACAGAAGACCCCTCCTTTCTACTACAAACCCACTAACACGGACTGCAGGTGAGTAGCCACCTCATCATTTCTCCTATCCTTTTTTATTTTTTTTAAATTGTGTTTATTAATTTTTTCAAAATAATTACATAAAAGTCACATAAATGTCCTCACATTTTGAGTCGTATTCCAACATGGTAGTACAAATAAACAGAATCTCCCAATCCCTCCCTCCCTCCCTCCCTCCCAAAGGACTACAGATTCTACGATACATTCCACTCTCCTAATCTTAAAAGATTTTTTTAGGCATTTTTTACGTCTTTATTGTGTGAGAGGTGGACAGGAAGCTAATGGGGAGATAGACGGGGTAGGCAAATGACCCGGGCCAGGAATCGAACACGGGTCGGCCGCAGGGCAGACGAGTGCCCTACTGGCTGGCCACGGCAGGGCCCATCTCTCCTATCCTATCTCACTGTTGATACACCACATCTTGAATGACAAGGTTGTTTCAAAAGCAGTTTCAGAAGATACCAAAACGTTCAGAGAAGTGTACTGCTCAGGGCAGGTGCTATGGTGGCTGCAGAATTAGTTGACAAAAAGTCAAAGATTTACAGAGTTTATTTTTGTTATGACCAGCAAACCAACCAGCTGGTTCAGGAGTTCTTAAGAAAATGAGGACACCAGGCTCTTCTATTAGATGATTTACCTCTTAACTTAACCTGGTTTACTGCTGAACCTGCTTTGTAGTATTGGCCTCAGTTTCAGAAGATATTTACCTGGCTTCCGGGAGGGTGTTGGGCCAGGTACGTTGTGTGTTTGGTCCGCCTGCAGTGTCAAGTTCATCTAGCGTTGGCCAGGGGGCCATGTTGGCATCTCTGATTGCTCTTGTTTGCTTTGTTTTAACGTAGGCGGTACAGTGTGAAAACAGATACTAAGCCTGATATGGCGGTTACAAAACTGTCATTGTGATGTAGTAGAGTAGACCCAGACTTAGTTTATTTATCCTGAAGGTGTCTAGCACATTGAGAGTAAAATTTACTCTCAATGGTCTAGCAGCTCACACATAAGTTACTCACACAGTATACATTGCAAGGCGCAATACAAGGTGCAGATAATATTCATTACAAGACAATACAGTGAGATGGATCAAATACAGCCATAAATAGAGAATGAATAATATACAATCAAATAAAGATTAAAATACAAAAAAACTAGTCTAAATAGGTGCAAAATTTCCTGATAATAAGATGTGTAGAAGTAGTCCAGTAGAATGAAGTTAGTTATTCGCCAAAGGTGGTATAGTACGTTCTTCCTGTATTCTCCCTGTTTTGAACTTTGACCTCCATAATTCTGCGATGACAGGGGAGGGAACTGGCATCTTGTAATTCGAAGTTCCATATTTCTTCACTGTTTCCTGGCCTGAGTAAATACATGACAACAGGCGGGGTGGAGCTGTTTACGGAGCAGGAAACTGTAGCATGTAGCACACATGTGGACATTACAGAGAGGTCCATATACTGGATGTACAGTATGGTATTTAGCCAACACTTTTCTCCCAAACATTCAACACTATCAATTACAAAATAGTCATATAGCCCGCCGTTTGGCACCTGCAATAATAAAAAGTAAAAAAAGGGAAGGAAGTGCAAGGAAGAGGGGTGGGACACATGGACATAATGTTTAGGACTTATCTATGACTGTGTCATGACACTATTATGACACTGTAATGACATGCTTATGACACAGGCGTCAAGTAAAGTGATATACCCTTTTGCTGCCTGCAACGGCCGCTTCCAAAGGGCTTTCACTCCATGCAGCGATTGGGGTTGTGAAAGACTGACTGAAAAGATAGGCTATGAAAAACTAGAGCTGCACCAGATCCTGATTTTTAGGTAACTGCCGGATACCGGATCCACTGCTTAAGATCCTGCCGGACTCGGATCCTGTGAAAAACCCTATTATCCTGACGGATCTGGAACCGGATCTTGGATCCGGTGCATCTCTACTTAAAACTACAT
>NC_085858.1:47663303-47670803 GCF_034702125.1 Engraulis encrasicolus | reverse complement strand
TGTGTGTGTGTGTGTGTATTCAGAACAGAAGTGCAAAGTCATTGTCTCAACCCAGTAGCACTGAAGAACCCAAACACAAATCAACACACACACACACACACACACACACACACACACACACACACACACACACACACACACACACACACACACACACACACACACACACACACATTCTCTCTCTCTCTCTCTCTCTCTCTCTCTCTCTCTCTCTCTCTCTCTCTCTCTCTCTCTCTCTCTCTCTCTCTCTGTCTCTCTCTCTCTCACACACACACTCTGTCAGACAAATCTGTTTACATGGCTTTGAAAAGCCTCTGCTGAACACTTCACTGTTTTGTGTTGCTGTGTTGATGTTCAACACTTGCAAAAATGTGTGACTCACATTTCCATGGAAACAAGATTTCACATGCGTTTTCATAGAAAAGGGCAAGAATGTCTTAGTAATTCTTATCAAATGACTTGTACTCACTATTTCTGGGATGGGAATGCTTTTGTTGCTTCTGACCACGGTTGGGAAAACTTTATAATTCGAGGGGCCACTTCAAATTTCAAGTCTTCCAAGGGCTGTACTATGAACGCAAAGCAGGATATCCCCCTGCACTTTATATAGGCCTATATAACTGGAATGCACAACTCTACCTCTTTTCTTAATTTATGTTCTGTGTTTGTCTGCTGTTGCCAAGTCTTGCACTTTATATGTCTGTATGGGTATTGTATAGGTACTCTAGGTGTAATGTATGTATACTGTCTGTCTGTCCACACCTAGAGTCTAGAGTCTATGTGTGTCTGCATGGGAAAGTAAGAAACGTAGCCTAATTTCAATTCTTTGAATGACCAGCGCATGTAAAGAAATTGACAATAAAACGGACTTGACTTGACTTGATATTGATGGCGGCCAAAGTCAAAACAGAGCCTACCTTCTCTAGGTGGCCTAATAATATGATTAATTGGGAGGGAAAGTAATCTCATCGCCCCCTGCTGGCAACGTTCCAAGCCCCTGCAATAAATGAATGGGTTTTTTATTTGAAAAATTACTCGGCCCTGACGACGAAGTAGAAGTAGTGGCAGTCATATTATGGGTATGTTGGCCCGTTTTATCGAATCAGGTGGTAAAATGTTCGGTTTTTCACTTATCTGAACTGATTTTAATATTCTTTAAAAAGCTGATACAGAACTACACTGACTGAGATGTGTGACGTGTTTACTCCATGTAATTAGCATAGCCAAATTAGCATAGCCAAACATGAGCCAGAGAGGTGGTTACTCGTCACCACAGAAGCCATCATATCTACTAGAGAAGTTAAAACCAAACCAAAATGATCGCGTGTATATATATGTAATAAGAAGACAATGTGGAACTCACAGGATTACAAGAATGTGAAGATATGCGAAGAACTTGCGTTCATTCGCGTTCATTTGTGTTCATTTGTTTCTCTGTGTTGTCAACGAGGCGCGAAGCACAGCATGCTGGGAGCTGTAGTCCGTTTCCGACCAGATTGGCACAATTTCTATTTTTCTTAAAAGGGCAAAAAATGACTTAAGATTTTCACAGGTAGTAGTTCATCCTATTGCAGGGGCGGAGTGGCCCACCTTTTCCCACCGGGAGACTTTTCCCCTTGGCGGCCCTCTTTAAAAACAAAAAAACAAAAAACAAAGCGAACAACATGGTTTCCTAACCAAAAAGACAAAAGCCACGAAATCTGCAGTCGTAGCCTACTACATGTGGACATTAGTGTTGTCAAAATATCAACCTGAAGTGGATAATTGTAGCCTACACCTTGATGAAATACCAATTACCAATTGCGTTGTACCTGTACAATGACAATAAAGTTTCATTCATTCAAAGTTTCATTCAAATGCACAGCCAGTGGTGTAGTCTACGTAAAACGCAGGTATACGCACCCATTTCAAAATTTCAGGGATTACAGTATACCCACTTAAAATTGATTGATCCATTATTTACAATAGCACAAATATATACAGTAGACTATACACACATCAAAAAATGCTCAAATATACAGTATACCCACTTCAAAAAGTAGACTACACCACTGGAGCCATCATCACAGTCCAAAGCATTCATAGGCCTACTAGGTTAGGCTACATCACGCTACTGTTCCATGCAAATGTGCACTCCACTGTCATTTTGACAGTTTGAAATTGAAATATCGTTTAAGGAAGACAGGATGAGCATGGGCACAAAGTTTTGAGTGTTGGGATTTTTAGAAGAGTAGGCTTACAAAATATAGTATAGTATCTATAGCTTAAAAAAAGTCTGTCTACATTGTGCAATAAACCCACCATGCAGCAAATAAGCCAAACCTAGCTACTTCAAACCACAACCATAAGTCAACAAAATGTATAACCAAACGGTGTAGGCCTACCTTAAAACGCTGTTTTCGTCGCAGCAAATGTCTTTGTTTCTTGCAATCACTCTACTTTAATCCACAGCTTAGCCTACACACCCAGCACTGGTTACATCAGAATCTTGTGTGGTAATTATTTTGTTCCATTTCTTCAGACATAGGCTACATCCTAAATGTACCACATATAAATATATATAATATAATATAAATATATTATTTCGACTATAAGGAGATATAAACTGGTAGGTCTAACAAATCAAAACAAAACCCATTGCTTCTATTAGGTGCAGTTCTCCTCCTTACCACTTGGTGGAGTCTGTTCGTAACCCAAGTCAATAACAACAGAGCAAGTGAATCTGGACTGGAAAGACTGTAAACTGAAACAGTCGTGTGGAAGTCGGAAAATAAATCATAATTTATTAATATTTCCATCCTTTGGTAACCAATATACATATCACAGGTTCTTCAGATACTGAAAACGAAACTGTGTTACTAAGATCTTGTAAACTTCCGCGATCTACGGTGTATGAAAATTATCAGTAGAGAAGGGGTGTGGCCAATTCACTGTTTGACACCGTCAGTGAGGTATTGCCGTCTGGTATACGGTATAAATAGTGGCTAGACAACGACAATACAGTACAGTGAAGAGAAGAGTGGTAACTCAGTGCTGATAAGAACAAGTTCTGAACTTCAGGGCCGGCTAAGAACGTGGTGCGGCCGCATTATTACATTTCACGGCCGCGG
The DNA here is from genome assembly GCF_034702125.1 of Engraulis encrasicolus. Classification (NCBI taxonomy): domain Eukaryota; kingdom Metazoa; phylum Chordata; class Actinopteri; order Clupeiformes; family Engraulidae; genus Engraulis; species Engraulis encrasicolus. Next base: position 47,667,693 of record NC_085858.1, on the reverse strand, counting down.
CCCACCGGGACAAGTCCCCGATCTCCCGACGGCCACTCCGCGCCTGTCCTATTGTGTACACTGAAAAATGTGTCTGGTGTTATAGTTCCTAGTCATATCTTTGTGGTTTTTTTTTTAAAAACTCGTCTATGGGAGTTTCAATAGGATCACCCTGGTGTTTGGAACTTAACCGCTAGGATCGCTGTTTTCCACTTTCCCCCCCAATTGTATAGCAAACGTAATTTCTAACATTTCTTTACAAAACATGTCATGTTTCATGTGAAACTCCATAACATTAAAATTATGTCGGGGGCCAGATACGATGGCCTAAAGAGCCTAGAGACATAGGTTCCACACCCCTGCTTTTGACAATGGCACATTTCAATTCCATGTTTGGATTTAAAAGTAGAACAAAATAAGAAAGCTAGCAGTATTCTGTGGGCACAGGATTTATGTAAACTTTTCGTTCATTCTGAATGTAGCCATGTTTCCGGTTGCTAAATGCTGTTTCACACGTTAACAGCATATTCCAGAACTTGTTTTTAAAAAAATATATTTTGAGGGCTTTTTTGCCTTTATTTCTGACAGGATAGTGGAGAGACAGGAAATTAGTGGGGAGAGAGAGACGGGGAAGGATTAGCATATGCCCCGGGCCAGAATCGAACCCGGGTCGCCGGCGTAGTAACCCAGTGCCCTACCATTGCAGAACTTGTTTTAAACCAAACACAGACAATATTCAATTTGAAACCGGAATACTCCATACATGTTACTCCATGCATATGTACAAATAAATGTAGGCAACAGGTCATCGACAGGGCCAGATTAAGATGGCGCGGGGCCCCTTGGATGGCAAATTTCGCGACAAAATTCCATAGACTTTATCATAATTATGAGCAAGGAATTGAGGATGACACGTCCGCCAACTGTGGAGAGGAGAATTAACAAGTTCTTTTTCTGTCTTACGTTCAACTACTCTCTATGGGATTGCAGAGTACAATTCCACCAAAAACGTATTAAAATCATGCCGAAGGCCACTGGCTGCCTCCTTTCCCGCCGTCCTTTGGGGCATATGTAAGGTAACGGCACGATTTTAAAATTGCACTCAACACGACAGATGATTTTTTAAATAATCTTGCCATAATTCTGCTGGGTTTTTTTTTAAAACGTTTGGCCACTCAGGGCACCCCTGACAGGTGGGGCCCCCTAGGCTGCAGCCATATCCAGCCTGTATGTTGATCAGGCCCTGGTCATGGGTGGGTATGGTCATGGGTGGGTATGCTATGCACTGAGGGTTTCTCACTTGTTCGGAGTAGGTGGACATGACCTATGACTGTTTCGTTCAGCATAGCGTTAGCAAAGAATGGTGTAGGCCTACGTGTTACCAAGCAAACAGAAGATAACACAGTCAAATGACATGAGGCTTTGTTTCCATAACAGAGAGAGGGAGATATCTACTTAGATGTACTGTATTTTTTACAGTGTATTTGTATTCACAATGTGCGTGTGTTTGTGTGTGTGTACAATGTTCACATGTACAGTATGTATGTAGGGTAGGGTATGCATGCATGTATGTATGTATGTATGTATGTATGTATGTATGTATGTATGTATGTATGTATGTATGTATGTATGTATGTATGTATGTATGTATGTATGTATGTATGTATGTATGTATGTATGTATGTATGTATGTATGTGTGTATGTATATCTGTTTATTGAATGTGTGTGTGTGCGCGTGTGTCTTGTCCTTCCCTCTGGCCGCATCCCCTCACTGTCTTGTGATTGGTCAGGCTATTGATTATGACGTTGGAGGAAGCTGTCTATCGATCCCTGGTGTAGTTCCAGCTGCATAATGAATGAATGGCTGTCTGGGACCAGTGTTGCCAGATTGGGCTGTTTCCCGCCCAATTGGGCTGCTTAGGATGGCCGTGTGCGGGAAAAAATGGCATTTAGCAGAAAAACCCGCCCAATTTTTGCCATGGAAATCAATAGAATTGGGCGGGATTTTGTGCTTCCAGGCGGGTTTTGAGCATTTTTTGGGCTCATCTGGCAACCCTGTCTGGGACACCAACACAAGGAGGGCCTGGACCCCTGGGGATGGGGGTGGAGGGGGAGGAGTGTAGAGGGGAGAGGAAAGGGGGATGAAGAGGGGATAGAGAGGGGGTGGGGATGAAGGGGTGGGTAGAGGGTGAGGAGAGGGAGATAGAGAGGCTGCGCGTGTGTGTGTGTGTGTGTGTGTGTGTGTGTGTGTGTGTGTGTGTGTGTGTGTGTTGTGTTGTGTTGTGTTGTGTTGTGTTGTGTTGTGTTGTGTTGTGTTGTGTTGTGTGTGTGAGTGCAGAGGGTGGTTGGGAGGAAGGAGAGTGGGTGGGGGAGGGAGGAAGGTTTAAGGTGGTGAAGGAGAAGCAGTGGGGTGGGGGTGGGGTCGGGTGAGGGTGGATTGGGGTGGTGTAAAGGATACGGGCATCATTGATCAGTGTATTGATCTGAATTTACAGTAGACAGTACAGTCAACGATCTTAGATCAGTCCCCTTCTCATTCTGCAAGCACGCACGCACGCACGCACGCACGCACGCACGCTAATTAATCTGCTCACTATGCACTTTGTATCTTCAAATACTGTATAGTATGACGATGTCCTCGTTTGTAAATGGCTTTGGATAATCTCAATTTAAATTTCTTTATTAGGGATAGACCCTTGAGATGCTCCATCTCGTGGTCCCCAAAAACACCAAAGACATACATTTCTCACACTCACACACCCATACCAAAGCGCTTCATCACTCGTAGAAAGCTGCAGCTGAGCGGGACGATGCTTAGTTTCCATTGGAGTGAATGGGTCTATTTTTGTTGAACAATGGTGGAGAACCACTGACCTAATGTAATGTAAGGTAACACTTAACTTGACACCGGCGTCATACGCATGACATACAGGTAACAATGTCATAACAGTGTCATAATGCAGTCATTCATGTGTCATAAACATTAAATGTCATACACTTTTTATGAGTTTATCATTGAGTGACATTCGGTTGTGGCAAAGACAACCCTAACAATGTCAACTTTTCATGACCTTAAAACATTTATGACACTGACACCATGTTTATGACTCACTCATGACTTTGTCATGACACTGTTATGCCATACTTATGACGCCGGCGTCAAGTAAAGTGTAACCTAATGGTAATGCAATGTAATGCTGTCCTTGGCAGGGTACAGGGAGGGGGCTCTGTGGAAACGAGGTCGAGACAACGGCCAGTTTCTGAGTCGCAGATTCATCCTGTCGGAGCGCGAGGGAGTCCTGAAGTACTTCAACAAACATGACGTAAGCACTTCAATCGACCGCAGTGGCCTTATGCAACACTCGAAATACGCTCGCACGCGCGCGCGCACACACACACACACACACACACACATACACACACACACACACACACATATGCACACACACACATGCACACACTCACACACACAAACACACATGCACACACACACGCACACGCACGAACATACACACACACATGAAATTCGTACACACATGAAGTTCATATAGACACATTCATGCAGCCAGACTAGTTTGGCTTGTAACATGTTAACCTTACAAGCCAAACACACACTCAATGGGACAAAGTGGCTAGTAAGTTGGTCTTTTCTACCAGCAAAACTGAAATTTCATCAGCATGTGGCTGGTTGATTAAGTAATCGTCACACTTTATATATTGTGTGGTTTTAGGTGTGAGTCTGCCCCACTTCCCCTTGACTTAAGTCACTTAATTCAAATGTATCACACAGCGAGTGTGATACGCAAGAAGAACAGCTATGAGAAATAAGATTTCTGTTACGTTGACCACTTCCTGTGAGTTATTTTGATGTGTAACCCTCTTGGAATAGTCCAATGAGTGGGTCACCACAGAGTCTTCATGGAAAGTCCCATATTGTAGTATCAGTATAAATACTGTAGTCTGCAAGGGGTTCCATTCAGGGCTGGACTGGCCATCCGGCATAGCAGGGCATTTCCCGGTGGGCCCCGAACCCTCGTGGGCCCCAATTTTCAGATATGTACATTTAAAAAAAAAAGAGAGAGAAGATGGAAAAGAAAAACAGGCCGTGCCGTGAACTTATAACTGATGTGCAAAAAAAATGCACTTTGAACTGTTCCAACGGCGACGACAAGTTGGAAAGTTTTTAAGATCTCCACTCTGGAGACGTCTGTGTTCCTAAAAACACTGTTGCCGTATGCAAGGTAGGCACATCTGTCCAAATGTTTCACATTTACCTATTGTTACGGTTGTCATGGGCACATAGCTTTAGTTACCAGCCATTTCACCTCAACACTAAATGTTGTTTATACATAAATATGATTCGGGAGGAAGCCTGTGAGTGATTGACAGCTGTCATTACTTGCTCCCGCC
>NC_085858.1:47640803-47658303 GCF_034702125.1 Engraulis encrasicolus | reverse complement strand
GTATTTAGCTGAGCAGCCTTAATTGATGATGAGCTGAATGGAAACTCAATTAAAGGGTAACTTCTGACAATTTCGACATGCAGTTATAATGCTCACACTACCCTGGACGTGTCAGTACCTGATAACTTTTTTCTTTCTCCAGCCTTTTCCGGGATTCTGGTCTTTGTAATGGGGGAAGGCGTTTGTTTACATTTCAAAAAAACATCTTGATTTATTCCCAATAACACCCAAAAGGTTATGCAACATCAGCAGACAACTAGCAAACAGCGATACCTTTTTTGGGATAATATTTAGACTAGTCAAGTCAAGTCAAGTAGGTTTTATTGTCAATTTCTTTACATGCACTGGTCATACAAAGAATTTGAAATTACATTTCTTGCTTTCCCATACAGACATAGACTAATGTAAGGTAAGGACATAGACAGTATAGACATAGACAGTACTTATACATGGACTTAAGACAGTATGGACATAGACAGTGCTCATACAGACATTTAAAGTGCAAGACTGGACAACAGAAGACTTGTAGAGGACATACATTAAGAGGTATTTGTTGTGTTTTTGTGCTTTTCCTAAAAAAAGTCCTTTATAGCGTTCTGACATGGTAATAGTAGCATTTGAAGAAAATAAATATAAAAAGGTCTGTCAAGTACACCAGCAGCAGTGTGTGTGTGTGTGTGTGTGTGTGTGTGTGTGTGTGTGTGTGTGTGGTGTGTGGTGTGTATGTGTTTAGTGCAGGTAGAAGGTGCGGTGTGCGCGTCATGTGTGTGTGTTCGTGTGTCTGTGTGTGTGTGTGTGTGTGTGTGTGTGTGTGTGTGTGTGTGTGTGTGTGTGTGTGTGTGTGTGTGTCAGTTGTTGTGTATGTTGGGTTTAGTGCAGAAAGTGCAGTGTGCTTGTGTGTGTGTGTGTGTGTGTGTGTGTGTGTGTGTGTGTGTGTGTGTGTGTGTGTGTGTGTGTGTGTGTGTGTGCATGTTTTTGAGTTAGTGCAGTTTGAAAGTTCAGTCACAAGTATAGTAGTGCAGGTGGAATGTTCAGTCGCAGATATGGTGGTGGGGATGGGGAGGGGGGGTTGTCAGTGGCCTTGCTGGCTAGAGGCTGACAGTGGGGGGGGGGGTTGTCAGTGGCCTTGCTGGCTAGAGGCTGACAGTGGAGGGAGAGTGGGTTGAGTGTTCAGCATCTTGATCGCTTGGTGCATTGTGCTGCTCGCCAGCCGGGTGGTACGGGAACGGAGGCGCCTGTACCTCTTTCCAGAGGGCAGGAGGCTGAACCAGTTTGTGTGCAGCTTGGCTTGTGTCTTTGATGATCATCAGTGCTTTCCGGGTGAGGCGTGTGGTGTAAATGTCCTGCAGGGAGGGGAGTGGTACTCCAATGATCTTCTTCGCTGTGTTCACAACACGCTGGAGTGTCTTCACTGTTTTTCTCCGTGCAGCTTCCTCCCCACACTGTGATGCAGTTGGACACGACGCTCTCTATGGTTCCTCTGTAGAATGTTGTCATGATGGAGGGTGTAGCACTTGCCTTCTTTAGTTTGCGCAGGAAGTAGAGACGCTGATGGGCCTTCTTCGCCAGTGATGTAGTGTTGGTGGTCCAAGAGAGGTCGTCGCTGATGTGCACTCCAAGGAACTTGGTGCTGCTCACTCTCTCCACAGCATCGCCGTCGATGGTCAGTGGTGGCAGTTGTTTTTGGACCCTTTGGAAGTTGACAACAATCTCCTTGGTCTTGTTGACATTCAGCAGGAGGTTGGTGTCTTTGCACCATCTGGCCAGCAGGTCTACTTCTTCTCTGTAGTGAGTCTCATCGCCCTTGGTGATGAGGCCCACCAGTGTTGTATCATCCGCAAACTTCACTAGATGGTTAGTGCTGTGGGGCGTTGTGCAATCGTGTGTCAGCAGCGTGAACAGCAGGGGGCTGAGAACACAACCTTGCGGAGCCCCCGTGCTCAGGGTCAGGGTGCTTGAGGTGTTTTTCCCTACCCGTACTGCTTGTGGTCTTTGCATCAGGAAGTCCAGCAGCCAGTTTGCAGAGGGAGGTGCTGAAACCTAGTTTGTCCAGTTTTCTGATGAGTTGTTGTGGTATTATGGTATTGAATGCTGAACTGAAGTCAATGAACAGCATTCTCACATATGAGTCTTTATTGTCCAAGTGGGTGAGGGCTGGATGGAGGGCAGAGCAAATTGCATCCTCCGTGGATCGCTTGGCTCGGTATGCGAACTGGTAGGGGTCTAGGGTGGGGGGTTGGGTGGCTTTGATGTGTGACAGGACTAGCCGTTCGAAGCACTTCATGATTATGGGCGTCAGTGCTACAGGACGGTAGTCATTGAAGCATGATGGTGATGATTTCTTCGGCACAGGTATGATGGTAGCAGCTTTGAAAAGTGATGGGATGACTGCTTGCTCCAGAGAGATGTTAAAGATGTCTGTGAAGACATCCTTCAGCTCTTCTGCACAATCCTTTGCGTGGGTTGATGGTGGCCAGTGTCCTCTTAACACTGGCAGAGGACAGGTAAAGGGGTTGATCATGGGGGGGAGGGGGAGTTTTCTGTGGGTGAGTGTCATTTTGTGCTTCAAAGCGGGCAAAGAAACTATTCAGATCGTTTAGCAGAGAGGTGTTGTTGTCACAGCTTCGTGGTGCAGGCTTATAGTCCGTGATGGCCTGTATGCCCTGCCACAGGCTCTGTGCATCTCTGCTGTCTTTGAAGTGTGTTGTTATTTTGTCTGAGTATTCCTTTTTTGCTTTCCTGATGCCCTGGGACAGGTTAGCCCTTGCTGTCTTTAGGCCAGCTACGTCTCCTGCTCTGAAGGCTTTGTCTCTGGCCTAGGCTTATGTTAAGAAAGTTTTTAATGTAAACAAAGTCTGCCCCCTATTAGAATAGTTCAGATCTCGGAAAGGGCTGAGTCGAAAAATCACAGGGTACTGACAAGTCAGGGTAGCGTAAGCATATTGAAATTGGCAGAAGTTACAGTATCTAAACTCTGCACACGAACACTGCTCTCACAAAATGCACAACAGCCATTCCCATCAACAAAAACACAGTTTTGAAAACACAGTGTGCACTTGTGTACTATGGAGTGCTGTGCCACAAAGACAAGAGTTGGAGTTTCACAGTTGGGCTTGCAAGGTTTTTCAGTTGGGAAAGGTGAGTGTTAGGCTTTAGAACAGTATCATATATAACTTTTTAATGGGTTAACAGTTGTAAAACAAACTGTAAAAGGCTGGAGTGAAACAGACAAAATAGCCTTCAAGCGAAGATGTATGGTGTGAGTATAACCCTCACCAGGGATGGACTGGCCATCTGGCATAGCGGGCATTTCCCGTTGGACCCCGCACCCTAGTGGGCCCCACTAGGGTGCGGGCCCCACCGGTGAGTTAGTTCTGCGCCACTTATGAGGGACCCTTTAAGCCAAAAAGTGCCCGGGTCCTATTTCTCCTCCAGTCCAGCCCTGCGCCTCACCTCCATTCTGTCATAACCACTCCCTCCCAACCTCTTTGCTGTATTTCTTCTGCTGTCTTTCCCATGGACTGAGCTACCAGAAAGCTCTTACCCCCCAAACACACCAGAGTTAAAGGACCAGTTCAGTCAATTTCAATATGCTGTTGTATTGCTCACGCTACCCTTGACTTGTCAGTACCCGGTGATGCCACATTTTTCGGCTAAGCCCTTTCCGAGATATGAGCTATTCTAATGGGGGCAGCGTTTGTTTACATTTTTTTTTTTAATAACATAGGCCTACTCCAAATATTTCCACAAAAGGTACCGCTGTTTGCTAGTTGTCTACTGATATTGTATAACCTTTCGGATGTTTTTGGGAATAAATAAAAATGTTTTTTTGAAATGTAAACAAAGCGCTGCCCATATTACAATGACCAAGATCTCGGAAAAGGCTGAAGAAGAAGAAAAAAAAACCCTCAGGTACTGACAAGTCCAGGGTAATGTGAGCATTACAACTGCATGTTGAAATTGACTGAACTGGTCCTTTAAAAACAAAATGCAAGCATCCCAACATTCCAACTGGCTGCGGCAGCATCACAGCTAATAATTAGCATATTTCTTGAAGTTCAACGGCAAACAGCCGCTCAAATTACTTAAATCGCATCTTGTTGCCAAAATCGTTTTTTTTCTCTTCTGTTGCCAGTGACAGCATACAGTCAATTACTTCCGTCGCTGGTGTCACTTTAGTTGCATCTGGTGTATTTGTGCCATTACTCCTCAGCTTCGCTTCATTGTTCCTATGCATTGAGCTACTATTAACTCGTTTGTGCAGAGCCCATGTTAATAACCTAATCGTCACTAGATTGTAATGACCATGTCTTAACCTGTAACTTAAGGCTCTCTGCAATGTCATAGCCATGTTGTTATGATGTATAGTTGAGTCTTTTCATCAGAGAGTGAACAGGCCCGTTGGTGAGCCCATCTGTCTGCATAAAGAGGCTACTACCACCTGCAGTCTTGCCAGATTTGTCTGATCAAAACCCGCCCAAAAGGTTCTCAAAAACCGCCCAAAGGCGCTAAATTCCACCCAATTTCAACAAATTGCATTGGTTTCTATGGGCACAAAACGGCTTAAAAAAACGCCAAATGCCCAATTTTTCCCGTTTTTACCCGCAGACGGCCATCCCAAGTAGGCCAATTGGACAGGCAACCCACCTGCCCACCTGCTATGTTGGGTGGAAATTATTTTTATTCACTTACTTTTGCCTCTTTTCCACTGCCGTTTTTCTGGTAGGCCTACTGCTCGACACAGCGCGACTCTGCCCCCATTTTTTTGCTTTTCGAATAGGCACGACACAGCTCAATCGTAAAGCAAAAAGTGGCGGCCGAGTTGCTCTGTGTCGAGCTGTTGGCCTACCAGAAAACGGGCAGTGGAAAACAGACATTATTTACTTACTTCCTGTGTCTGTCATTGGGTGACAGGATGCGTATGCCCGTGGCGAGGTCTTCATCGGCAGCAAGGAGAACAGCTACACCATCCTGCCCGGCCTGCCGCCCTCCATCCAGGGCAACCATTGGCCGTTTGGCATCACCATAGTAACCCCGGACAGGAAGTTTCTGTTTGCGTGCCAGTCCGAGGCGGATCAGCAAGGATGGATTGCAGCGCTTCAGAAAGTTGTTAATCGGCCAATGTTACCACAAGAGTACGCAGGTAATCCACTTTTACACAACATTTTCTTAGACATTTTGAATAGGAATATGGAAAAGTTAAAACCCAGCTTATGTATACATTTGTATATTCTACTCCTCAGAGGCTAGAATAACGCTTGGAAATTATGACTTAATCTAAAGGATACATTTAGACAATTTCAACATGCAGTTGTAATGCTCACTCTACCCTGGACTTGTCAGTACCTGACTTTTTTTTTCAGCCTTTTCCGACATCCTGGTCATTGTAATGGGGGCAGGTGTTTGTTTACATCTTGATATATCCCAATAACATTCAAAAGGTTATGCAACCTCAGCAGACAACTAGCTAACAGTGATACCTTTTGGGAGAATATTTGGCCTATGTTAAGATTTGTTAAAAATGTAAACAAAATCTGCCCCCATAAGAATAGCTCAGATCTTGGAAAGGGCTGAGCCAAAATATGCAGCGTCACCGGGTACTGACAAGTCAAGGGTAGCGTGAGTAACACAACAGCATATTGAAATCGGCTGAGCTGCTCCTTTACGTTATTAGTGTGATGTAAAGACCTACAGTCATTTTGCATTAGCTGTGATTGTAAAGCCAAGCGTGATAGGAGTGCCCTTCTCTGATCCACAGTGGAGGCGCACTTCAAGCATAAGCCCTGAGGGTGGCGCTGTTTGTCCATGTCGGAAGATCGATGCTTGAACAAGAGAGCAGAGGGGGAGTGCAGCAGGCTTCAGCATCGGACGATGGATGCCCACGAGCGAGCGAGTGAGAGAGAGAGGGGCCATGTAGACTGGCCTCAGAGACCTTCGCAGAGAAAGAAGATGCTTTGGTGGATTTGAGTGACAGGATGGATATTTCTTCATGGATTTGTTGCACATGCACTGTAGAAGGGCCCCAGTAACTCTTACAAACACCGGCACAGATACAAACTTACACACAGACACAGACACACAGACACACAGACACACACACACACACACACACACACACACACACACACACACACACACACACACACACACACACACAGAGAAACAACAAATAGACAAAAACACATCAAACCCATCCCAAGTCTCAATCCTATCTGATATTCATGGTGAGATTGACACATTCTTTCACAGACATACTCACGTACTGTACTGTACATCCACATCCACTCATACTGCATCCACTGAGACTTGAGAGTAGACTGCACGGAGATGAATGCAAATCATTGGAGACGGACGATCAGAAACAAACATCTTGATTTGATCTGATCTGATAGGCATGCACCCAAGGCAGGTACAATATTAAGAAAACCTCAGTGTGGCCAGAGAGAGTAGAGAGAGAGAGGTTCCATTGGCCCATTGTTTCCGGGTTCTATTATTGGGGGGAAAATCCCCCTTTAGGCAGACCTAGGCAGACCTGAGGACTGTTCTATTCAATGCTAGGAGCATTATGACACACCCCTTTACGCAGACATGAACCTGGTCATGTTAGGTACCCATAGAAACCTAATATGTTGGCATATCTCTATACTTAAAGAATCTCTGGTGTGGCCCTGCCGTGGCCCAGGGTTGGAAATAAGCACCCGTCCACCCGCCAAGGACGGGTAAATTTCAGGGCTGACGGGTACATTTTTCAACCCACCAGTCACTTTGAGTGGTAAAAATAGGTAGTGACTGGTAGATTTTAAAATCTACCTGCCACAGTGACTGGTGGGGAAAAAAAATAAGTTCCACCCCTGCGGCGCGGCCCTAACGGCACTGGGTAGCTATGCCGGCGACCCGGGTTCGATTCCGACCCGGGTCATTTGCCAGTCCTTCCCCGTCTCTCTCTCCCCACTCGTTTTCTGTCCCTCTCTCTCACTATCCTATCACAAATAAAGGCATAAAAAGCCCTAAAAATACGAGTATCTTAAAAAAAAGAAAACCTCAGTGTCATCTGCATCCACAGCACCTGGAATCCACATAAGCTCTCGACACATAGGCTAACCTTGCAAGGAGCAGACCTGGCACCTAGCACTGTGACAACTTGAGTTTCAACGGATGAACGTTTGAGTTTATAACTGAGATGGAAGGCTTGACCTCTTCCAAGCTCCAGTTTCCCTGAATGAAGCTGCTTCTAAACACTGTGTACCAAGTGGACGAGGGGATGTAGGAATTGTTGGGACTTTAACACACTAATGCCTCTTTTCCACTGACGTTTTTCTGGTAGGCCTACAGCTCCACACAGAGCAACTCGGTCGCCACGTTTTGCTTTTCAAATAGGCAAGACACAGCTAAATCGTGAAGCAATAAGTGGCGAGTGTCGTGCTGTAGGCCTACCATAAAGCCAGCAGTGGAAAAGAGGCAATACTGTACGTGGTGAAAGTGGTCAATCCTGCCTGTACTTCTTAACTCTGTTCTCTTGCTGTTGTCAATAAGTAATTGAGTAGGTAACCAGTACAGTGATGATGTAACAATCAAAGACGGGTTTTCATTGTTATTTATTCATTAAATGCAAGAACTGTTGCCTGTGGCGCTTTGTAGATGGTCAGCTTGACAAATGAATGTTTTTCCCCCTGCTTCTGCAATCTACCCACAAGTATGAGTTAACCACATCCAGACTTAAGCTGCTTTTCTCAGTCTCAACGTTGCCTCTCCAAAAATCAATAAGTCCTCTTTGAATTCTGCTGTGTTGTGTTCTCCTGCCAGAGGAAAATAATAGCAGATACAGTAAGTATATTGTGCTCTTCAGATGGACTTGAATAATTTGACTATAATTTGGGAGTTTTAGAATTACGAAGTAAAGATTTGAACAAAATCGGATTTCCTTTTGAATCATGTTTAACAGGAAAACTTATTTGAACACAGTGTAACAGCCGATGTTGTTATAACAAGGTACGGCTGGGAAGAAAATGCTGCAAACATCGAAATGTTAGTTGGGTGTTTGCACCTAATAAATGCTGCTTTTCTCCGTCGTTGTTGTAACAAGCTGTGCTCCTGCCAGGGCCTCAGGTGGTAGTGCTTTATGATGGATGTGTTGTTTTGCTCCAAAAGCTAGTGAGGTGTGCAGTGCTGTGTGTTTATATTGTATGTGAGTCAGGGCATTTGGGAAGAAAGATGAGATCAATACACGTTCAAATTATCCCTGTACCTGTAATTTTCTCAAGGCTAAAATCTGTCACTTGTTGTTAATAATATCCTTATTGTTGCTGGCAGCTTAAAATGTGCCTCTGTTTTTTGCCTGGTTTTCCTAAACAAAACACACTTAAATCTGTGTATCTGGAAGTAAATGTGCAACTGTATATTGTTCTACCAGTGTGTTTAAAATGGATGTTTGTTTCACTAATTACACAGTTTCCCTATGGATGACGTTTAGCTGAGCAATCACACATCGTTTCAGTGAATGACTGGAACAAAAACAAGAGATTCTGAAGACTCATTGAATGTACTGCAACACTGTATACTACATACAGATAAAATAAGAGGGAAATTACTCATGCGTGGTGTTTCATTCATCCTTACATGGCAACTTCATCCTTGTATGTCGTTCTTACTGTCACCATATGTTTTGCTCTTTTGCCACTAGGGGGAGTTAGTGACAAAGGTTTTCGAGGAGTTGGTGTACTGCAGGGGTATTCAATTAAATGTCAATGAGGGACAGTTTTTCAAATTCCTCCCAGTAAAGGTGCCGAACTATACGTATGTATTATGGTTGCCGACTGTCGATGAAAAAAGTATGGGACACTTCATTGAGGTGGGGGTCGGGAGGTGGGGGTGGGAGAATTTTTTGCATTACTTAGAGGTAATTTCCTGCATTTTAACGTCCAGTGTCCCGTTTCAGCTCGATACGGAACCCATACTTTTATCTCTAAATTCCGAAAGACGATTCTGTATTTCAAGGGGCTTGTGGGGAGCCAGAACCTTGCTGTCCAAGGGCCGCATCTGGCCCCAGGGCCGCCATTTGAATAGCCCTGGTGTACTGTAACATCTTGCCTATATCATGCATTCTTCACAAATTTACCACTTCCTTGATTTGACACACATGACTGTCAGACGTTCTCATACCAGACAAAATAAACGACTACGTCTGAGTCATGTGTTTTATTAGAGTGGCATTAAATCTTTATTTCAGATGAAAATTACTGTACATCCAAGAGATGGAAAAAATAGCTTAGGTACGGCAGGCAATGGTACAAATGGTACAAACTCCAGATTTTACAGATGGTTAGCAAAGCATCACTCAAATGAACCGCAAGAAGTAAAAAGCATGGACAGACACAATGCCAGTTTGGTCGAACGTCACAACAGTTCAGTTCTAATCAATTTCTAAATTCTAAATAAAGCAAGCACAGAAAAACGAAAGCGTTACTTGAGCTACTGAAGTCAAATATCAGAATACTTCAATACTGCATCACACTAGAGAAGAACTGGTCTATTAAAAATGGATGTCTGCCATGTACGTACTATATGTATCTAGTAGAATCAATTCAACTGAAAACAAATAAAAAGTAGAAAAAAAAACAAAAAACATAATGAATAGCTATTGCCAAGAGAGAAGTACTCGGTATTGAAAGATTTTGAATTCATCAATCTGTACATCACATTACTCATAATCATAGAAAATGAAGAACCTACGGCTGAGTCTACGTAGAGCATGTTTGAGCTTTTATTTGCTATTCTCTATCTGCTTGTGGGCAGCTCATAGTATTTTACAGCTGGTTCTAAGTTTCCACAGCTAAGAGATCTACAGTACAAGTCTACACAACGACTGGAACCTTCAGCATTTAATACTCATAGAATAGCAGTCTACTAACAGTAAGACATCACAAAAAAAAGATTCAACAATGACTTTACATACCTCACTGCAAAATATGAACTCTTCCACTTTCATCTATTTACATTATTTGGTAACACTTTACTTGACGCCGGTGTCTTAAGCATGTCATTACAGTGTCATAATAGTGTCATGGCACAGTTATGCATGTGTCATAAACATTATGTCCATGTCATAAACATTTTATGACTGTTGGCCTTAGGTGACATTCGGTTATGGCAAAGAAAATTGTGGCATAACCGAATGTCACTTAAGTACAACAGTCATAAAAATGTTTATGACATGGGCATAATGTTTATGACTTATCTTTTATTGACACTATTATGACACGTTAATGACATGCTTATGACACCAGCGTCAAGTAAAGTGCTACCCATTATTTGAATGGTATCATGTCATATGTGTGTACAGGCCGGTATGACTTTAACCGTTGCTTTTCTCTTCACACCCTGTGGTCTGAATTAATGAGGCCCCTCTGCATTGCACACAGGGCCCCATGGCAAAACAGTGATAGGGCCCCCCATCCAGCCAGTCAAGGCCATAATACGGCCCCCACCTCCAATACGGGAGGGCCCTGGGCCCAGGGGGAAATGCTCTGCTTGCCCCGTCTATAGCTCTGGCCCTGCCCTCTGCATTGCAGCATGGAGGTCTGAGGGCATCTGCCCATCTGATATCTGGATACGGTAGCTGTTGCAGCAAGGGCGAAGCTATAGGGGGGACAAGCAGGGCATCCATGCAGGGCCCTTCTGTATTGGTGTTGGGGGGCCTTATTGTGACAATGGCAGGCTGTATGGAGGGGCCCTATAGGTTGTTTGCCCAGGGGCCCTGTGCGCAATTGTTCCGCCACTGTGCTGCAGTGGGAAGGGTGGGGTGGGTGTCAACAGACCGGTCGTCATGCAGACAGACCGTTACTGGTTGGTTGAAGCCTGATTTTCTGGCCAGAGGCTATATCAAAGTGAATGGAAAAAGCTTTTCCCCTCTGGCTTCACTCTCGAGAGACTTTGTGTGGATTTCTCTCTCCGCCTCCACATATACACCACCACCACCACCGTTCCACCATACACCACCACCATATTCTGAAGTTAGCCGCTGTCTCATCATCCACAGAGCTGGGAAACCCTGACATCAACTCTACAGGTAAAGGTGCATCATGTTGCCCTTTATAAACAATTATAAAATGGTTATTTCCATTGCTTGTGGTGTGTGTGTGTGTGTGTGTGTGTGTGTGTGTGTGTGTGTGTGTGTGTGTGTGTGTGTGTGTGTGTGTGTGTGTGTGTGTGTGTGTGTGTGTGTGTGTGTGTGTGTGTGTGCGCGCGCACGCGCATGTGTGTGCACATGTGTGTGAGTGTGTGTGCGCGCGCATGTGTGTGTGTGCGCATGTGTGTGAGTGTGTGTGCTTGTGTATGTGTATTTAAGCAATGGATAGCAATCGTCTGGTACTCTGGGGGCATATACTACAGGTAGCTTGCACCTGCACTCTGGTGCTTCTTACCTAGTGGTTAGTTACATGATGTGCCTTTAACAAACGCACAGAAATATAAATAAAGTATATACATGCATTCACACGGGTGCTGAAGTGGGGTATACACTGACATCAGTGTGTGTGTGTACGTGCCTGTGTGGGTCAAAGACGTTCAAAATGAAATTGTCCTTCAGTGTAACGGATACCTTCTGCTGACTGTAACTGTTAAAAACATGACTTTTTTATTTATTTATTTTTTCCAGTGAATTCATGAAAATTCATGTCATCCATTCACTTGAAACAATTTAAAAATCATGTTTTTTTACAGTTACAGTCAGCAGAAGGTATCCGTTACACTGAAGGACAATTTCATTTTGGACGTCTTTGAACCGTGTATGTGGCTACGCATGTGCACGGGCGTGCCTGTTTATGTATGTGGCTACGCATGTGCACGTGCGTGCCTGTTTATGTGTGTGTACGCGTGTATTGTGTGTACATGATTCAATTGTACTGTATGAGATAATGTGCTGTGAGTGTTGGCGAGTCGGTTTGCATTGGGGCTGCATGGACATTGTTTGTGTGCAGTAACATGGCATGAACTATTTCAGAGTTTGAGTTACATTCGCTGTTGCAGGGGGAGGCGGGTCAGTATATTGTACTCAACACACACAGTCTCACACAGCCAAACATACCCACAGCCACAGTAAAAAGCAACCACACACACACACACACACACACACACACACACACACACACACACACACACACACACACACACACACACACACACACACACACACACACACACACACACACACACACACACACACACACACACACACACACTGTAGCTGGAGGAAGGTGAATTGCTGGTCAATATGAAAAAATGAGGTACACAATCTCTCTCTCTCTCTCTCTCTCTGTCTCTCTGTCACACAGACACACACACACACACACACACATGAGCTCGCTCTCACACACACACACACACACACACACACACACACACACACACACACACACACACACACACACACACACACACACACACACACACACACACACACACACAGAGTGGTTTAGATGAGCCTCTGGTTGGTCCCGCGTTTAGGTCCTGCAGCAGCCTGCGGTCCTCATCTCTCTGTTGACGTACTCCTGCAGCTGGAAGCGCGGCTCGTCAGGGTCCTTCATGCTCCGGTGTTTCAGCTCCCTACAGCGGCAGAGGCAGAGAAAGGGTCATGAGGAGGAGGAGGATGACGATGATGATGATGATGATGATGATGATGAGGATGAGGATGGTGATGGTGATGAGGTTAATACTATTCAGAGGTGAATAAGAGAGGAGGATGAGGATGATGATGATGATGATGATGATGATGATGATGATGATGATGATGATGATGATGATGATGATGATGATGATGAACCGGGGCTCGTCAGGGTCCTTCATGCCCCGGTGTTTCAGCTCCCTACAGCGGCAGAGGCACAGGGACAGGCAGAGAGGAGATCATGAGGAGGAGGAGGAGGAGGAGGAGGAGGAGGAGAAGGATAATATTCGGAGGTGAATGGGAGACAATGATGATGATGATGATGCTCCAGTGTTTCAGCTCCCTACAGCAGCACAGGGACAGCAACATAGGTACAGGACAGGCATAGAGGAGAATTAGGA
This sequence comes from Engraulis encrasicolus, assembly GCF_034702125.1. Taxonomy (NCBI): domain Eukaryota; kingdom Metazoa; phylum Chordata; class Actinopteri; order Clupeiformes; family Engraulidae; genus Engraulis; species Engraulis encrasicolus. The sequence goes on along the minus strand of NC_085858.1, from coordinate 47,645,244 downwards.
GGAGGAGGAGGAGGAGGAGGATGATGATGATGATGATGATGATTAAGATTAATTAGTGCTCTTTTTCATCACCAGCCAAAATGGCTTGTAGAGAATGAATCTTGCTAGCCAAAAACACACTCACTAATGTGTCAAAGTGGCAAGTAAGTTTTATTTTCTACCAGCCAAAATTAAATTTCACCAGCATTTGGCCGGTTGGCTGATGATAAGTGGTAGGGAGAGGATAACGAGAAAACAGTAAGAATGATGTCGTGATGATGACGACAATGACGCCGACTGGTTCAAAATTTGACAGAGAGAAGATAATTAGGATGATGATGATGATGGATCATAATATTCAGAGGAGGATGATACTGCAGGGAGAGGATCAAGAGGAGGCGGCAATGATGATGGTGGTGATTATGACGACAATGATGACGATGATGATGGCAATGCATTAGGATGACGATGATGATGACGATGATGATGATCATGATGATGATGATGATTACGATAATAATCGGAACGGAACAGGGATGAAGTTACAAGGGTGCACACAGGTGCCAAGCATTGGTATAAAATATACAGCGGTGTGTAGTACCGGTAAGAGATAAATAGGAGGATGGATGATGGTGATGAGGATTATAATAGTCAGAAAGAGTATGATGATGATGATGATGATGATGATGATGATGATGATAAATGCTAATGACGATATTGATGTCCACCATAACGATGACGACGATGATGGTGATGATGGTGATGATGATGATAAATGTTAATGACGATATTGATGTCCACCATAACGATGACGACGATGATGATGATGATGATGATGATGATAATGATAAAAGTGGTGGTGATGATGACAGGGATGGTGATGATGATGATGATGATGATATTGATGATGGACGAAAGGGGTGAACGCGTGGTGATTAGGCGAAACACAGAATACACAGAATACCCCGACATCAGAATATTCAGCTAAAAATCTGCATACAGTTTCGTCTTCCCACCCCTCTCAGTGGGCTGCGTTAATTACCCTTTGCTTGCTTTCTCTTTAAACAGGGACGCTGATCTACTCTGCCTAAGCTTCCCTCTCTGTTTGCTTACTGCTCCAAAGTCAATCAATATGAAGTCATTTTAAATGAACACTGATTCAACTTAACGCCATCGTGACATCGACTTCCTTCATTCAACAGTAAAAGTTAACGAGCTTAGGGTAATGACTTCCCTTACACTCTTCACATTGCAGCACCGTTATTCGTCAGGTTACATCATCGGGTTCAGGGACGCTGAAAGCTTTGAGTGGGCCCAGGGCAAAGTCATCTGAAAGGGCCCCCCACCCAATACATACAGTGCAATGAGGACCCATCTCTGGGCTTCCTCTCTCCCTAGTCCCGGGACAACTGACCCCTTTGTCCCCCTCCTGTTGCCTTCCCTGATCGGGTCACTATATTACTTTGAGCGTCTGCAGTACTGCTGTGTAATTTCAGATCGTTAAGATTAGATTAGCCTTATTATGGCCTTGAGAAATTACAGTCTACTTCACTTCCCACTGCTATTCTCTGGGCACCTGCCACACAGACTGGGGGAGAAGTAGGGCCCAGGGCCCGGGCACTTTTAGCTTAAAGGGGCGCCCATCAAAATTAGCGGCGCAGAACTGACTCAATAGGGGTCCACAAGAGTGCATGGCCCACCGGGAAATGCCTGCTATGCCAGATGGCAAGTCCAGCCCTGCTGCGCTGCCATACCAGGTGCTGGGGCCGGGGGGCGCTCACTCACTTTGCAATGGCGGTGAAGGCCAGCTCCACGTTCAGGCCGGAGCGTGCGCTGGCTTCCATGAAGGGTACGCCAAACTCCTGCAGAGGAAGAAGAAACACACAGATATACAAATACAATAACCAGGGAACCTAAATCAACTTTTTTCACCACCAGCCAAAATGGATGTTACTGTAAAGCAGATGAGTAGCGTCAGTTTTTTTTTCACTGTGATAGCCTACCTGTGAACCAAACCCACTGCAGAAATATAACGTGAGCAGTAGACTTACTGTGTGACTAAATGAAAGCCACGAATAAGTATAAATTCTGACAATACTGGCACAATTTCATACCCTAACAACGGTGAGCAGCTACAGTTGGGCAGCAGGTGCCTCTGGGTCAAAACTGGTTGTTTCAAATATGGTGGATAGCCTACCAACATGTCTGACTACCTAAATGGGCTAGACCAGGGGTGTCAAACTCAAATAGGCCGAGGGCCAAAATCAAAATCTGGAACGAGGTTGCGGGCCGAACTCAACAATTATTATTTTTAAATGGACTAAAATAGTGCACATACATTCACATACATTCTTTGCCATCATCTTTGTTAGTTAAAATGTGTCTGCACATCCTGTGACACAACAAATGTAGTGTTACACTATACATTAATGGTGTATGTGGGACAACTGCAATACACATTTGAAATGGTCTCGCGGGCCAAATAAAATGGCTCCGCGGGCCAAATTTGGCCCCCGGGCCTGAGTTTGACATCCCTGGGCTAGATTATCGGATTGCAGCAACATTAAAAGGCTCAGCCATATTCTACAATACAAGAACACTACACGCAAACAGAACGTCCATCTCCTTTTAGGCTATTGGTTTATTGTCTTCCATGTCTGGCCCATTTCTGAGACCTCCATTTTCTCACCTTAACTCATTACAGGTGGTTTCTCAGCAGGAGGAGAAGTACGACTGAGCTGAGGAAGACTCCATTATTATTCAGAGACATCCCTCCAACTCCCCCCACTGAGCTATAAATAATTTGAGATCATTAACTAGTTATCAACAGCACAATGCCTGCTTGTCACACGGAGATCAGGTCAGCGTTCTAAGATAATATTCATGCAGAGAGAGGAGTAGCGCTGCTGTTGTGTAGAGGAAAAGTGACGGATACAAGCAGGGCTGGACTGGGGGAGAAAGAGGGCCCTGGCACCTTTGGCTTAAAAGGGCCCCTCATAATTAGCTGTGCAGAACTGACTCACAGGTGGGCCCCGCACCCTCATGGGCCCCTATTTTCAGAACATTTCTTAAAATAGGGGCCCACGAGGGTGCAGGGCCCACCGGCAAATGCCCTGCTATGCCAGATGGCCAGTCCAGCCCTGGATACAAGCTAGCATACATGAGTAGCTAAATCTGGAAGATTGCAAAGCAAGTAGTAAAAATAAATATATACACAATCAGTCAGGTGAGGTTTTGAACTAAGAACCAAGAAACCAAGTAATAATAGTACTGTATGTTACCAACAGATGGCCATTATACAAATTTGACTGGGTTACGCGGTACAATTCTAGGACATTTACTGTATAACTTTTGAAATCACCATGTTGCTATAGTTTCCACAGCTATTTGGTAACTTAGTACCAAGTCATGATGAATTCACACATGGGTTTATGCATGATTTAAATATTTGAAATTATTATTATTATTATTATTTGTAATTCCAGTTTAGGGGTACTATCATTATTTTATTCCTCTCACTTTAAAACTTGGATGTTAGTGTACAACAAAGGACCTTCAATCATTACTCATTATGAATAACTGTAAAACAGCTGTGTTTTCAGAGATTACTTCTGTCTTTATATCACAAGATAATGTGTCACAATAAATCCTGTTTGTTCTTCAGTCTCGTTTGAGTCTTGTAGATGTTATTATATATATTATATAAGATCTCAGAGAGTGTGTTCAAGCATCTCTCAGTGGGATCCATCCTTACACGCTGCATGGCCCTATCCTGTCTGTCTGTCTGTCTGTCTGTCTGTCTGTCTGTCTGTCTGTCTGTCTGTCTGTCTGTCTGTCTGTCTGTCTGTCTGTCTGTTTGTTTGGCCTATTCTGCTCTGACCTCCAGTGAGAGTATGACAGGGACGATGGACTATGTATGAAATGTGCATATATTGAGTTTATGGTAACACTTTATTTTAGGGATACATCTATTAGCACTAATACATACAATATTAATGCCTGTGTAAGTAACTTGTAAGGCATGTACTAAGCAAAATAAGACAGTTGTTAAGCATGTATTCACAAATGTCTTGTTCATGCCCAATTAGGGATTTATTACCAATATAACCTTAGTAAGGACCTAGTAGACCTAGATTTCTATTTATGAGTAAGCAGTAAGGGCCAGAATACAATGTGTATAAGCTCCTGGTACACTGTATGAACAAACCCTGAACAGTGTGAAAACAGATGTGGAATAAGGGTCCCTATTCTAAAGTGATGCATTGCTCAGCCCAGATGGCTTAGGGCCCCCGCACTACCTAGGGCCCCCACACTACCAAGGGCCCCCACTCTACCCACACCCTGCCCCTGGGAAGCAAAGTGTAAGAACTTCCCTAAATCTGCATTAGTCTCATTAGGTATGTTGATCTCACTTATTCTATTCAATATATGATAGAGTAATTGGAAGCATTATATAGCAAGG
>NC_085858.1:47628303-47635803 GCF_034702125.1 Engraulis encrasicolus | reverse complement strand
CTAACCCCACATTGCTCCAGGGACTGTAGCCAATACCCTGTACCTAAACATCTAATAAGTCGCATTGGATGAACGCATCAGCTACCGCTTATGTATCTATGTGTCTATCTATCTCTTAGTAATTCAAGAGATTGCGCTGCACGCTGAGGGCAATCACTCTCTTTAATCAGAAGCGGAGAAATTACACTCTTGTCTGAATGACTACAGACACATCCATAACCCTTCTCCTTGCCAGAAGGTTAAATTTATGCTTGTCTGGAAGTGCTTGTCAAAACCATCCATAGCCGTCTGCGGAAAGGGAGGGAGGGAGGGAGAGAGAGAGAGAGAGAAAGATGGAGAGAGAGAGAGAGAGAGATGTTTGTTATCGTTGTTTGTTGTGTCTGTTGTGTTCAGTCAGCAGTGTGCTGTTTACACCCTACGGCATGCAAAGGTGCTATGGAGGAGCAGGCGTTACTTTGACTTTGTTTTGTCATGGGAAGTTGTTCCACATTTGTCAAACAGTGTTTTGACAGAGACAGTATCTGGAGCGCAACAAACCACCGAAGCAAAACTAAAACGCTCTCGGAAATTTAAAAAAAGGAAAGACTCTTAATTTCATGATTCATAGTCTGATAGAAGTAAGAGATCACAGACGACAAGCACTTTGAATATGAAACGAAATGAAAATGATGAGCAATATGTCTGTGTTTGCCGAGGAGTTGAGTGTCCAAAATCGATACAGGCCAAAATTGCCCCCACTTTTGTGTGCTGACAGTGAAGAGAGATGATTTACTTAGCAATGATTTTCAGAAATCAGCAGAAACAATGTCTGCTGACACCAAACAACCACCTTCTCCCTCTGTCAACCCCAGAGGAGTCAGAATGAGAAGTATGAAAGAATGTGCCTGCAGATTTCTGAGGATAATCAAGTCTGATTGTGCATGAAGGGGTGGTTTATTGCTGAAAATACACAGAAAGACAAACTGTATAGATGTCATTATGACTGGTGGTGGTGGGGGGACAGAACCTTCTTTACCATGTGATGTGAGGGTTTGACCACCAATCAGTAACGAACTCCGCGGGTGCGTTGTGCATCACCACTCTCAACTGTTTGCTGATTGGCAGAACTGTGAGCAAACTGAACTGAGATAGGAGGGTAGGCCAGACTATGTACAGAGTCAAAATCTTTGGGTGGAAGTATGTAGGATGGAGTTGCCAGGCTAGGTTTACAGGCTACGTTTATCTGTATTCTCCTTATTGATTGATATGCCATTGTAATAGGTTGCTATGGGCACCTAACGTGACCAGGTTCCGGTCTGCCTAAAGGGACTTGTCATAATACTCCTAGCATTGAATAGAACAGTCCTTAGGTCTGCCTAAAGGGGGATTTCACCCCCCTCCCCCTTGCAATAATAGAACCCGGAAACAATGGGGCAATGGAACCTCTCCCTCTCTACTCTCTCTGGCCATAATGTGTCTGAAGAGACACAGAATGACAAACTGTATGTCATGTATGTGCAAGATGTCATAATGACTGGCGGTGGTGGGGGGACAGATCCTTCTTTATCATGTGATGTGATGGGTTTGACCACTGGACCAGTTTGCTATACTACGTTTAGCTATATTCTCCTTATTGATTGGCCACAATGTGCACCGTTCTGCAACCCTATCCATCCATCTTGAAGTCGGCCCTAGAGATGTCCTTCTCAGAATGGGAACTCCTTGGGGAAAACTATGAACCCGAATGTGATCGAAGAGACACCAAAGTCACTGTCATTGTCTGCGATAATAAATGAATAAGTAAAGCATGAGAGAGAGACATCTAAGCTATCAGCTATTCAGTAAATCAATCAACCCAGGGGTGAATTTCTCGAAACCAAAGTTGCTTACTACATTAGCTACTTCGTTGCTTTCAATGCATTTTCCCATTGGCAACTACCGAAGTTGCTAACAGGCTAACAACTTCCATTTTGAGAAACTCACCCCAGGGGCGGAGCTATAGGGTGGGGGCGAGCAGGGCATTTGCCCCTGGGCCCAGGGACCTCCTGTATTAGTGGTAGGGGCCCTATTTTGACCCTGGCAAGCCATATAGAAGGCCCTATCAGTGTCTTGCCCTGAGGCCCTGTGTGCATTTGTTCCGCAACTGAACCAACTCCAGTAGCATAATAAAGTAGGTGTTTTGACTATGTTGCATCAGGCACAATATCTGAAGTTTATTCCCACCCCTTCAAGACTTGGTTTGCCCATACAGAACTACATATTAGATGTAATTTGACATGGGTGATTTACAAGTTTGGCCGCCCACCAGAGGTCTAACCTACAGTAGCATACGGGTTCTTATGGAACTGTGTCGTAGCGTTCTGAGCAAATTGAGCCATTCAAACCTATAAAGGCATATAGCTGAATAACATCTTATCAGTCTTCCAGCAGCACTGTGCCATACAGCTTAATAAGCCACGCTCTGCAAAAAGAAATTGTTTTTTTTTAGTCATTTTTGTCCTGCCAAGTAGTGCTAAATCAGAAATACATTACAAGAGGTTATCTGATTTGGCGGTAGCCTACGCATCCTCTCCTTTCTCCTTGAAATTTTCATCAGGGGTGTCCCAGTATGACTGAGTCACCAGGGCCCTAAATAGGGGGCCCACACCGTGTCTGATTTATGTAGATATATGTCTGGGGGGGTCCATTGGAGCTGATTTTGCATAGGGCCCACAATTTGCTGCTACGCCCCCAGATTTTCATTGTGCTGGTTCCTATTTTTCTATCTGGTTTCTACCTCGCTTCAGGAGATGTTAAAATCTGAGATTTATAAGCTTAATGAAAAATAAGGCGAGTTGCCTTAGAGAACACCTTTTACAACTTGTATTTGAGGAGTGTTTAAAGACCTGATCTTGTCTTTTTGACCCCACTCCTTCCTTTGAATTTAAGACTTTCATAATTTTCACAGATTATTACAGTGTATAAACCCTGTCAGGCACCGCACATTTATTTACAGTCGCTAAGCAAAAGACACGAGGTTGCCTTAAGGGTGCTGCATTTCAGTGGAGCACTGGTAATGGACCAGCAGTTTGATGCCAGCCCTAATAACCGACTGCTGCTGTTATGAAGGATCAGCTCAGAACAGCAAATGTCAAATTTAACCGGGGTTGTCTGACTATAACAAGTCCCTTAACTCCAGAAGCATTGTCGGCTAGCAGACATGCTCAGCCTTCAATATCTCAGAGGAAACTTTTCTGTGTTTCTTTTGACCCACGGCTATTGGTATGTGAAAGATGCTGTGAGAGAGATGCTATCGGGGTCAGGGTGTTACCACAGCACAGCCGTTTATTTAGCTAATTAGCTCAAATGCTAAGCCGAGCACTGGTGGTGTTCTGTTGGTGAAATCCTATTAATTCTATTCTACAGGCTTAAAATAAATGTCTTCTCAACACTCTCAACCCAATTTGAGGATTTGCCTGAGGCAAAGCGGGGCAGAATATTTGTATTTAGACCATCACAAGGCTGTTATGAGCAGGCCCGCTGACAAGGGGGTACAAAGGGGTATGCTGTACCGGGCCCAGGGAGATAGGGGCCCATAATTGGGTTCCCGACCGTTACATTGCATGTATTGGTTAGGGGGCCCTTTTGGATGACTTTGTCCTGGGCCCAGCAAAAGCTGTCAGCGGCCCTGGTTATGGGCACTGCAGTGCAACACTCTGACCACTCAATTATGGCTGTTAGCTTTCTATTTCAGAAACTAGACAAGCCCTTCTGAACAGTAATGAACGCTCTGTCACATGTAGGCCAAATACATTGCATAAACAAACTGCAGCCTGTTAGGAATTCACCCATTAATTTCTTTGCTTTGGGCTGGGAGAGCTGTTTAAGTTTCCTCTTCTCTAATGAGCTGAGTACCTGAGAGAAATCCATAATCTGATGTAGGGGCCTATTAGCCTATTAGCCTAGTAAACTAGCCCCACCCGCCAGCGGCCAAAATCATTTTCGCCTGCGAGTGGGTCTAGCCTCGGACAATGCCCATGCCCTGAAACTGACAGAACAATCACAACGCAGGAGATTTGATTTGATTTGTTTTGACTTTTTGGATGCCAAGCTGGCAGGATTTTTAAGGGAGTGATGACGAAGCGTTGGCCAATAGGCACAGACAGTTTGAAAAACAACAGGCTGTTCCCATCAACAATCTTCCCATGTCTCATTGATCGGGGGCCAGACTAAATATTCACATTTAATCTCACATTGAGTCTGGCTTGCCAGGCTATTGGCCTCAAACAGCATAAAAAGGCCCCTGTTGTTAGCCCCACCATCTGACAGTCCTGCATACTAGTTAATGACGCCACTGCCTCGTAAAACAGCCTCCTTGTTTCATGTGATGCAGCAAAAGGCTGAGATTAGTGATGTGTGTGTACCCCCTCCATTCGATCACACAAAATAGCCACACTACAAACGCCATCCCAATGAAATGGGTGTTCTTCGAGGCAGGCATGCTCAGTGGGAATAATATAAATGACCTTTCCGGATTTGTGCTGCTCTGGTGCGCTATGTAATGATTGTGTTTATATCGGAAACGTAAGTGCGCCCAGTCGGATGGAACACAGTCCCACCCACTCAAGCTTGGCCATAGTCGTGCAAGTGCATTTACTCATGTCAGTGCATTTCTGTGTCAGAGAGCGCTGTTAGCTGCCATTGCCGTCGATGATGTGACAAAGTTTCATCTTGCGGGTGACAGGCTGTGAGTAGAGTGACAACTTCTACCAGCACTAAAATACCAGGGGCTGATGCTATATGCATGCTCAGTGACGAGATAAAACGATAGAAGAAAAATGTTTTGGTAACTCGTGTCAGAAATATTCTTGCCTCCTTCCTTCCTTCCTCTTCTCTTGTTTCTCTTCCTTTCTTTCTTTCCTCCTTCCTTCCTTCCTTCCTTCCTTCCTTCCTTCCTTCCTTCCTTCCTTCCTTCCTGACACCTGTCTTTCCACTTGCTTTATCTCACCTCCACCATTTACTGCCTTTAACTGGCAACATTTCAATGGTTATCCTTTCCGCTGCTACCACTACTCTTGTGTCTGTCCACTACGGCAGGGGTTCTTAAACTTCTTTGACCCCTACTTTCCAAGGAACCCCTAATAATCGCACCACAAATTACAGTCTCTTTAAAATTGTAATTTTAATGCATACGTGAGGTAAGAAGTAGGTAACATGCCACTGAATGAATTAAACAAATATGATTGGATTATCGTAGATAAATGTGAAAGATCTTCACAAAACCCAATTTACTTTGCTATTTTCGCATATTGCATAGTAACAAAGTTTTTCAAGGATCACCTGACAATACACCTCAGGGGTCCTCAGACCCCATGTTGAAAACCACTGCCAAAGAGCAGCAGCTAAACCTATTCTCTGCTCTTTCCTAGCAGGATCTGCTACGGGCTCTCAAGTGCAGATCATTACAACGTTTTTTTCAGACACCAGCTCTGTTTCCTGTGCCCTTACTCCTCTCACCTTGTTGGATCTGCTATGGGCTCTCAAGTGCAGATCATTACAACGTTTCTTTACTTTTCATGAACTTTTGCTAATCTTCTCTTCGCTGTTTTTTTTTAATTTATTTCCATTTCCTGTGGCCTTATTCATCTCACCTTGATCAATAATACGTATACAATACATGTAATGATGTGATATCATGATCTGAAGATTCAAACATTTCTAGAGCACAAGGACATATGATAGAACAGCAAGGAAGTGAGCAGAACGAGAGCCCCAGGTTTACATTCAGAAAGTCCTTTATGCATTGCTGAGAATATTTTATTCACTGAGACGTTCAGACATGTTTGTGGATTTTCCAGTTGCTTGAGAATGGCGCCACAATGCTTCTTTTCAATTTTCCTACAGAATGACCTACCCTTCACCTTGCAATTCGCTGCAATGGCCCCTTCATTCAAACAGCCCCATACTCCACACTATATACTATTACATAACCATGGCGGCAATAGATTTTCACTGCACCATATCCGTGTTTCCGTACGCATCTTCAAATCTTCACATACTTCGTTGACCTTGTGACATTCAGCTTTCAAAACCAACAGTCTGCACACATATTCCCTTAAACAACCATGGAGCCATCTTCACTGCACCACCACATTTGTGTTTGCTGTACACATCTCCACATCCTCACATTCTTTCTTGACCTTGTTACATTCACTTTCCAAGGTCAAGGGAAAAGAGATAGGAAAATGGAAATGGGGTGGTGGTGGTGGTGGTGAGTAATTCCTATTGCAGCCCTGGAAGAAGAACAAAAGCCATTTTTTAAAGTTTTAAAGAGTCTTAATTAAAGTCTCTTTAGAATTCTAATGACTTGTTGAATTCACTCACATGATGCAAAATCCCACTGTGGGGATTAAGGTTGTCTGATGCTCCCTGACGCATTCGGGTGGACCTGTCTGACATGTTAATGCCTAACGCAGTGATTGCTATTGAGGACGCTCATTCTACCACTGCTGCGACGACAGAGGCAGCCTTGGTCTTTATCTTCTCTCTGGTGTCGTGACACACGCTGACTCTCCAAATGCCACAGTCTCTGGGCGTTGGTGGTTCTTTGTGATGGAGCAATTGATTTCATTGTTTTGTTCAAAAATATCACAGAGCTTAGGCTGTGTTTGGGATGTGCAACTCTCTGCTGCAGCATAACCATTCATAATAGATTTTGATGTAAGGCTCTTTCCTTTCCTTCATTGTCTGAAATGGGATATCAACTGTACTTTATAAGCGTATGCAGAAATGGGGGGGGGGGTCTCACTTCAAAAAGCTAGTCAGGCGAAGAATTGATTCTCTCTAAAACAGGTAATTTCACAAATGAGCTCATCTCTCTCTGGCTAGAAACGATTTGATAATAGAATTAGCTTGGTCACTGAATGGCTGGAAATCATCTTCTATTCGAAATAGGCCTACTTCTCTCACAATTTGGTTTCCCATGATAACAAACAAGACCAGACTGAAAGGGGTGCAACTTTTCTTTTACCTCATTCTCTGCTTCATTTCATTTATTATGGTATTAATCAGGAGACGTCTACCTAAACTACAAAAAGAGCTGTACAATTTTGTAGACGTGTGTTTACGAAACCCACCACCTGTTGAGACGGCGTCCGTGTTTCACACAGTATGGCAGCAATTAAAAATCCCTTCCACACCTGGTGTCCCAAAGACAATTACTGTACATACAAACAACCTCAGCAGACCTTCCTCCTTACATCTGTGCCAACTAGACTGTGACAGTGACTGTTTGGTTCCCCACATCATATGACGACGCTCTGCGGTGGTAACCAGTGTGATAATTAAGCTGTGTGCATGGTCGTAAAGGAGTGCATGCAGGGCCGCTGACAGCTTTCGCGGGGCCCAAGACAAATTCATCTGAAAGGGCCCCCTACCCTATACATACAATGTAATGGGGACCTAATTCTGGGCCCCCTATCACCTTGGGCCCAGGACAACATACCCCTCTGTCCTCCCTGTCGGCGGGCCTGTGTACATGTT
>NC_085858.1:47603303-47625803 GCF_034702125.1 Engraulis encrasicolus | reverse complement strand
AGTTAATCCAGATGGCAAGGACTGATGGACAGACAGACAGACAGACAGACAGACAGACAGACAGACAGACAGACAGACAGACAGACAGACAGACAGACAGACAGACAGACAGACAGACAGACAGATGGACTACTCCACACACCATTAAACACCATCAGGCCCCAACAGTGAAATATAATACTGTCACAGTAGTCTTGAGATGGAGGTGACGGACAGCTGGATGGACACACACCATTAGACACCATAAGTGCAAGTGAGAGATATATTTTCAATGGTGGTATAAATCACAGCCTCCATGACGATACGATTCAATATCGATATCTTATTATTCAGTGCGATACGATTAGACTATTTTCGGTACTTAAGAATGCCCCACGATACCATACGATACGATTCGATTAATTTTTTTTCCCAATTACTTTTCCACTTCTATTAATTTATTGGGCAGGGGCCAGCGATTCGATTCTTTTCGATACTTAAGAATTCCCCACGATACGACGCGATTCGATTCAATCATCAAAATATATCACGATATATCTATACATTTCGACATTATTTACACCCCTAATTTTCAATGCCTCAAGATGTTCAAGCCTTGGGCAGGACATTGCAGACTTCGATCAGGGACTTTCATTAAAGGTTGTCTCACTTTATTCACGATCCAAATTTTGAGGAAATTGGGCATTGTGCATTCCAATATGCACACCCCCATCCTCCACTTGTGCTTGTGGCCTCACCCCGCCTCCTGGTCCCTCCTCCGTGGAGAAAACATTGTAGTTTCCCAGCTGTCAGTCTAGCCACAACAAGTTTTGGGGGACTGTTTTTCATTCACCATCCCAATTGCAAAAGAGAAAATGACATTAGAATTGTGCTTTTGCAAGATATTGAATTAATTTTCTGTCATCAGTGACATCATCATGAGGTCACAAGCAGGCAAGTGAGCAAGGGAGGACGGCAATCTGCATATTGGAGTCCACTCATACTGTCACTGCCTAACCGCGCGGTCACACTGCCAGCGTTGAACGCGTGGAAAGATGCGGAAGTAATTGACTTTGTATGGGAGAGCAGGCGGCAGAAGCGTTAAAAGCCGCAAGCGTGTCTAGAGTCAAAAGCGTCAAAATCCGAGGGCGTCAAAAGTTGAACTTCATCTAAAAATATGTAATGAGCTCGGCGGCAGCAGGCGTCAGCCAATGGAATGTTCACATTTTTCTAAACGCGAGCTTCAGTTGGTCGAGATTCTTGGTCTTAAGGCTTCAGGTTGAATCTTTTGCCTTGTTCAACGCCCCTGGCCTGTGCTTTCCAGGCAGGAGTCAGCAGCGTTTTAGCTCTTTCAACGCCGGCGGTGTGACCGCAGCATAAGCCTCGGGCGGGGGGCACTGCAGACTTCGATCAGGGACTTTCATTAAAAGTTATCTCACTTTTTCACGATCCGACATTTGAGGAAATGTATGCATGTACAGGTACTATGCATACTGTCACTAAGATGTTCAAGCCTCTGGCATTGCAGTCTTCGGTCAAGGTCTATCATCAAAGTTTCACTGACGTTGTTCGTGATTCGAAATTTGTGGAAATGTATGCATGTCAGTTTGCACCTTTTGAAGAGCTTCTCTTGATCATACCGGTTCCATGCAGAGAGCCACCTGCACAGGCAGGCAGGATGGGTCAGAATCTGTTCCAGGGTGTCCGGGTATACTCTAATGCAGGGCTATTCAATTAAAAGTCACAGAGGGCCGGTTTTTCAAATTCCCTCCAGTGAAGGGGCCGAACATACAGTAGAATCTGTATAACTGTGAGCGGCACGGTGTCTGAGGTTAGGGTGCAAAACAAGTGGATTGCTTTCCAGACAGAACAGATTTTCGCTTCTCTATTTCTTAGTAGGTCTTTTTATGACACTGTTTTAGATAAGATTTCACTGTCATGTGAATGCATAGTAGATATATCCCCAACCTGAATTGTTAGTGATCGCAAATTATGCACGGCCACAGAGAGCACACTTAATTTTTTTTCATTTTGTTCTGACCTCATGGGGGGCCAGAACCTTGCCATCCAAGGGCCGCATCTGGTCCCAGGGCCTCCATTTGAACAGCCCTGCTCTAATGCCTACATGGCAGGGGACTGGAGGGGCCGTGAGCACCCAAATATTATCAGACTACTGATTTTGTGTGATGATACCGAATTAATGGAAATGTGGTGTATGTTGTGCTTACAGGTGGGGCTTTGGTGCTGAGCTTCTCTTTTGATCCTAGTGAGAAGGTGGAATCAGTGACTTAGTTAGAATCTTTTACTGTCCCCATGGGGAACTTTCATCAAGACATCAAGAGAGAGGCACAAGGGATGTTGTCATCTGCCTTTGGCATGATGTTAAAGGACAACTGAACTATTTTCAACATTAAGTCCCTTTTCTGAGTTTGCTGCAATGTTTTGGAGTCCCCCTCACCATTTGTTTCATGTTTGCTGCTGTCTTTGTTATGTGACATTAGTTATGTGCAACTCACCAAGTGTTCAGGGATATCCACTGATATGGCTTCTGCCATGTTTTATGTTGCATTTTGAAAAAAAAAAACATTTTTACCTTTAATTCACAAAATGTCAAATAAAAAAATGACAGAAGACATATTTCACCTTCAAACTCGTTAGGAAATGCCAGTGAGCACCCCTCATCACTTAGTGAGATGCATACTTTTGAAAACAAATGTGAAAGTTGTTTTATAAGAACATATTTGGACATGCCCATAGATGGCCATTGTAAAGCCAATAGAGACAACAAACCAAAAGTCAAGAGACACCGCACACTTACTTTTCTTTACTTTATTTCTCGGAGCCAACAACGCGTTTCGCTCAATGCGTCATCAGGTTCGCTCTATGCCAAACCCCCATTACCCAGGTGTACAAATAAAGTGCCAAATGATCACATGATTCTTTGCTACCAATCTTGTGCATAGTCTCAAAACCCATCCCCACAGGTGCGTAAAGTAGGTAAAACATGATCAGTCCATGCAGGCCATCACAACAATATTTTTCACATTGATGTCCCCATGCAAAGGCTATATACAAAGGTAACACAATTCCATCAGTTACATTCAGATAGGTCAATAAATACCACAGAAAATAGTCATAATGTTGCATATTCATCAATATTACACAAATCCATAATTTTACTGGATTTGTGTAATATTGATGAATATGCAACATTATGACTATTTTCTGTGGTATTTATTGACCTATCTGAATGTAACTGATGGAATTGTGTTACCTTTGTATATAGCCTTTGCATGGGGACATCAATGTGAAAAATATTGTTGTGATGGCCTGCATGGACTGATCATGTTTTACCTACTTTACGCACCTGTGGGGATGGGTTTTGAGACTATGCACAAGATTGGTAGCAAAGAATCATGTGATCATTTGGCACTTTATTTGTACACCTGGGTAATGGGGGTTTGGCATAGAGCGAACCTGATGACGCATTGAGCGAAACGCGTTGTTCGCTCCAAGAAATAAAGTTAAGAAAAGTAAGCAGTGTGCGGTGTCTCTTGACTTTTGGTTTATTGATTCACCTCCTCCTGCCTCACACCTGCACCTGCATTGAGGGGCTGTGCACAAGGACTCTCTTGTACTTTGAACAATAGAGACAACATCTGAATTAGCCAAATAATGGAGACAGACTCTAAATCATTGCAAACAACTGATAAGCAGCTGTCCTTTAAGTAAGGAAAAATCAAGCTGTGACACTGATAATCGACTTCATACTTATTGATCACTGAAAGCACATTTTGGACTTGGAGGACTAATAGTCTAAAAATTCATGGCAGGTGACAACTTGATGCCTCCAATACATTTGCACAGCGGCGTGGAACAGGGGGGGAAAACCCAGACTCATTCTTAGGGCCCAGCCCACCTGGGGGGCCCACCAGGGGGGCCCTATGGAAAATGTTCTTCTTGTTTTGCTTTTTTAAACATTATTTTTACAATAATGTCAATACATGTTGGTAATTTATGTAATTCCAATGTTCTCTGGAAATACATCTGTTAAATTGGATATCCTAGCCTGCAAATAGGCTATAATATATATCAAACACCCCCATAATCAGTACGCATTGGTTTAGTCTGCCCTCTCGCGGACTTTTGATTGCACAATATGCGTAATCAACACTCACTCACTTCATTATTAGGTATTACACGCAGCAGCCGGTTAGCAATGAAAGATGTCTAAAACACCAGGCTTTCACAAAAAGAATAGAAAGGCAAGAGAGACAGGGGAAACCAGATGAAGAAACTGCTGCTGATTTCTTGCAAGAAAGGTGAGCCCAAATGTCAAAATTACAGCCTACAGTAGGCTAACTGGTTATCTCATTCCCATTCCGTGTGGCCTACTGTGATAGCCGAAGTCAAATAAAAAAATAATCTCATTTTTTGGCTATAATTGTGATAGGCTATTGAACCCATATTTGTCTTTGATATATTCACAAGTCACAAGACCAACATAGGGTCGATGTTGGTTCAAATATCCAAATGATAGCAAAGCAAATTTGTAAAATGAATAAAAAAAATGTCACAAACATGAAGATGCCCCCTGTCACAGCAGATGCAAATTGTGCGAACTTGAGAGAAGGTGAGCCTATTTTAGCTAGCCTAATATCCTAGTGTTGAGGAAAAGCAGTTTCTCAATCGGGTGCATCAAATTTGCAGATTGATTATGTCCTCGTAACGATATTAATCGACGTCACGTTCATCAGTTGCCAATGTCAAGGTGGCGGTGCAAGCTGTCAGTCCTGAACTGTCATTCTGCTTTTATTTTGCCTTCTCTCAACACTCTCAATATGAAAGCTCTGTTTACTTTTCCTGGCCATCTGACAACGTCCGTTGTAGCTGAAGTGTGGTAAATTAATGACGAGATTTTGACGGGGCACCAGTCTGCGTTTTGAATGCTGCTGACGCCATTCTAATCTGCGCAAAGCGCACGACAAAAGATAGGCAGAGTAGCCTACCTACCTCCGTGCTGAGCAGGTAGCCTATCTGCATTGAGTGCTCATGACAATTACCCTATTTAAGGTAGGCTTCTGTGAAATAGTTACTGGCCAATTTAAATCTGAAACTATATGCAGTAGCCTAATAAATAATGATTTCTAAATGTGACTAGGTTCGGGGTGCCCTGACTTTAAAAGGTTGAGAATAACGACATCAAATCCAAACAGCGATACTTTTGTTCTAGCCTATTTTAAGCGACATTCCATAAGCTTAAAAGTAAATCTTCTGCCAGTAAATCACAGCTGATTCTCTATTCTTTGCTCTCCCAAAAAACAACTAACGGACAGATGACGTGCGGGTGCGTGCAGCGGGCCAGTGCAAGTGAATGAATGTGTGCGCGAGCGCGTGTGTTTCTGTTCAGGGATGCACATTGAAGAAAGTTCAGTTCCTTATCAATGTCTCATGTCTTCTTAGTGCACGAAATATTAGGCTAAATGCATTGTGAAGAGAGATTTACCAGTCTCTCTCCTCCCCCTCACACCATAGTGATGAAGTGATTAAAAGTCATCTCTATGAATATGATAGCCCACTTTTCACAACTGGTGATGTGAAAAAATAAGGACATTATGTCTGTTCTGTGATAGGCTGTCATGTGATTGAAGATGAGGATGATTCAAGTGAAGGGGAGGAAAGCATAGAGGGGTTGTCTGAGGAAGGCAAGGAGGATGACAATATCAGGAGGTAGGCGCGCGGGGGTGGGGGGGGTGGTGGTGGGTTGTGGGGTGTTCATGAAAGGAGTTTGTGAGTAGGGGGGCCCATGAAAGAAGTTGTTCCTAGGGCCCAAAATTTGGTGCTACGCCCCTGCATTTGCATAAAGTTTTCACTTACAAAGACTTACACCTTTTGCAACAATCAAATACCACTATACTTGTACACAAGAATCCAGAGCACCTGCATTTCTGCACACTCATTTTTTGTTCATGTTGTACTGTTTTCTAGCATAGAAATATGACACAACCAGTCACTATATGTACTGTAGTAAAAAAAGTGTTTTCAAGCCGTTTTTGTGACATCACAATTTGACAGGTGTCATAATTATGAGCTTGATAATGACAACTCTGGCAACATGCAACATGCAATCCAGATCGCATTTGCATTGTGGGAAAATGCAATCGGCTATGGACCATGCCACAAAAGACAGGTGTTTCTTTCGCTTGGCGGATGGGTTCGACAACATCTATAATTGATGTGGTGTGCTCAGGTCAATGCTTTTCCAGGGGTTTAGCTTCCTCTGAAGCGTACAATTTGCTTGTGTGATCCACACACACACACACGTACACACGCACACACGCACACACGCACGCGCACGCACACACACACACACACACACACACACACACACACACACACACACACACACACACACACACACACACACACACACACAGAGGCACAGACACACACACACACACACACACACACACACACACAGACACACACACACACACACACACACACACACACACACACACACACACACACACACACACACACACACACACACACACACACACACACACACACACACTCAATATGAGTGAGCTCCTAGCGCTGGACCCCTTTTTTCCGAGTGACTGAGGACGTGAGGAGGAACATATCCACACACACACACCACTTTACTAAACAGATCCACTCCTGCACCTGCTGCTTCTGTTGTGCACGTATCACTGGCTTTCTGTGGGGAAACAGGCGGAACAGTGTGCTGCTGTTCTGTTATGGAGCGTGTCTTGAAAAATAAAGGGATAGTCTCTACTCTCTTATCACTGTGTTGGTGTATGTGTGAGTGTGTGAGTGTGTGTGAGAAAAAGACAAAGTGCTGTTTTCCTGTTATCGTAGTGTGTGTGTGTGTGTGTGTGCGTGCGTGCGTGCGTGCGTGCGTGCGTGCGTGCGTGCGTGCGTTCGTGCGTGTGTTTGAGTAAGAAAGATAGTACTGGCTCACTGTGCAAGATCTGATTGGGTGCATGAAAGTTCAGAAACTTGTAGGGTTGTCTAACTTCAGCTCTCCACGGAAAAGCCGCTCATTTGTTGCAGTCAGGGAAGCCGACACAGGGGGGGGGGGGGGGGGGGGGGGGAGGGGGGGGGGGGGGGGGGGGGGGGTGGGGGGGGGGCGGGGGGGGGGGGGGGGGGGGGGGGGGGGGGGGGGGGGGCAAAGGGGTCACTTGTCCCGGACCCAGGATGAGAGGGGGCCCAGATTTGGATCCTCATGACATTGTATGTACATTGTATGGAGGGGGGCCTTTTCAGATGTCTTTGTCCCAGGTGCAGCCAAAGCTGCCAGCGGCCCTGTTTGCAGTGGATGTGCTCTGTCTGACTGAGTGGACACCAAGGTCCTCGCGAGGGCCAGAAGTAAAGTAAACACACACAAAGAGGTTTCCGTCTCTGCCTGCCTGTGCCGGGAAAGCAGGCAGCCCTACAGCATTAAAGAGCCAGAGCTGAGGTCCTAATGGGCCTTTATTACAGGCAATCAGACGGACAGCCAAACAGCATTAGCAACGCAAACAAGGCCCCCAGCTGGGTAAACAGCAGCAGCGGCGTAATCAGTGGCGGAACAATTGCACACAGGGTCCCTGGGCAAGACACTTATACAGCCTATACAGCTTGCCAAGCTCACAATAGGGCCCCCACCACCACTGGGCCCAGGGGCAAGTGCCCTGCTCGCCCTTCCTATAGTGCCCCCCCTAGGCCTAATGCATTTGTATATGGGATCGGGCAGGAAGAAGATAAAGCCTTCAGCCCGTGGGAGTCACACAGCTCACCTTTTCGCACAGCATTAAGATGCAGCTCATGTGCAGAAGACGGACGACTGTGGCCATTTCTCCTCACAGGTATCTGTCTGTCTATGTATCAATTGTATCAATTTGCATCAATCTATTCATTCCTTCATCCATTTTGTTCCAACACAGCATTAAGATGTACGTAGCTCAAGTGCGAACGACAGTGGCCATTTCTCCTTATAGGTATCTGTCTATCTATGTATCAATTTGTATCAATCTATTCATTCACCCATCCATCCATCCATTTGGTCCAGTCTGTATCTAGTGATGTGAAGGCAACTTGGATCACATGGAACAATATAGTCGCCCTTTATATTCAACCTGGCATTTAGCATATGTCTATCCATCTGTCAACTCATCCATCAAGCTCTCAACCCATCTATCTATCTGTCAAACTGTCTATATCCATCCATCCATCCATCCATCCATCCATCCATCCATCCATCCATCCATCCATCCATCCATCCATCCATCCATCCATCCATCTGTCAAACCGTCTATATCCATCTAGAGACCCACCAATATTGGGTTTTTCTAAGGCCAATGCCGATATTTAGCAGTCAAAGTCAGCCGATGGCCGATGTGACCTGCCGACTTTTTGGGCCGATTTGCTTTGTTAATGAAAATAATATTAATTGTATCCTCTTTTTTGTTAAAATTTCACTTAGATTGTCCATTACTATATTTTAGAGCCAAACATCACGCTGGTGGTCACCAACATTGATCATTCCAAGTAGATAGCTGCTCGCAGATGTGTCTGACTTAAAATCGGCACAGCCAAATAAGAAAATCGGCTGATGCCGACTTATTACAAAATAGCAAAAATCGGCCGATTAAATCGGCCGGCCGATTAATCGGTCGGTCTCTATATCCAACCATCCATCGTCATCTACTCTACTCTGTCATTCTATGAATATATGATGGGCGTCGTCCTCTTTCCAGCAACTGAAAATCTCAGCATTAGTTCTTTCTTGTTTTGCTATGTAATGCAAGGCTTTGTCTGTGACAAAATAAAATGGATTACAAAGCGTATTTGTTATGGTGTGCAGAGGAGCCGTGCACTGTGCACAGTGTTGCTCTGTCTTGTGGGACTTATGACAGGAGAGGGGATCGATGGGACCCTCGTTCTGACTAATTCCCCCTAAGCTGTCGCCCTATGTTACTGCACTTGTAATCACATCACTTAAAGAAATTACGCTCTAAGCGATCTCACCCGGTCACATCTCGGATCGATGTTATTGAAAGTGAGGGTAAACACAGTACTGGATACCAGGCTTGTACGAAATTCAGAATTTCTGAATTAAATTCAATTCAGGAAGTGGAATTGAATTTGAATTTAATTGACTCCACCCCTACAGGATGTTGAATTGAACTGAATTTGAATTACAGGAAATGGAATTCAAAATGGAATTGAAACTCACTGCAATTCAGGAAGTGGATGAACACACAACTTTTGTGTTTTCAAAATAATAAAACACAACAATAACAGTGTAACTAATAGTGTACAATAGCATTAACAAATATATATATTGCTAATACATTTAACTACAAATGTATTCAGCATTCAAAATGATAAGTAAATGTTGTATAAACCATGCAGGCCCCCATTGTGATTTTCAGTAGTTGCATGTATAATAATTAGTGTTATGCAAGGCCTACAGATGACTTTCACACTTCTTATTTGTTATGTACCAAAATGTATGTAAATATTACCACCTAAGGTCTACAGCAAATAGAGAATGGCATTGTACTAACTCAAAACGGAAGTTAAAAAAACCCAAAAGTCAAATAATTACCTACCCAAATCCTATAGCACTGCTAGGAAGCAGGACAACAGGTGACCTAAGGGGGCTTTAATCACTCTTCCCACCCACCTTGCAGTGCCGGGAATAGACACATGCTTATAAATATACAGCACCATCTAGTGTTCTTATTTTGTCATTACTTTGAGTTTCTTTGAATTTTACACCACCACCCAGGGATGGGCAAAGACACAACTAAATATATTTCAAAATACAATGCAAAAAATACCCAGCTCTAAGATGTTACAAATACGTTACAAAATACATAACAGTAAATGTATCAATAATCAAAATACTGTATTTTGCATTTTCAAATACACAAAATACAACAGAAACAAGGTATGTGGGTGTGTCCTGACTTTCAAGCTAATGAGTCTGGCTATTTGGTGTAGCGGTTAGAGCCCCAGTTTTGCATGCCAGAAGTTCAAGGTTCGAGTCTCAGCAAGGAAACTCAATTTCCCTTCGCTACTCAATGGCTTGTTTGGCATGACCAAAAATAACAATTCAATTCACTTACACAATAAAAGGTAGGCCTACTTTAAACCACACAAACTCCTGTGTAACCATCATTTCCAGTCATTCAACAAACAATAATGTTAAGTTCTTGTAATTATGGAGAAGGCTATATAAACAATGGGCTACTTGGCATCTAGCATTTAAAAATGGTACAGATATGTCAAGGTCTGTATGTGAGTTCAATAAACAAGAAAGTGTATCTTGTAAATTATGTCCACGTATGTTGCAAAGCTTCACTAATGCACCATTTGTGGCCTTAGAGCGCCATCTTGTGGGTGATGCATGGTAATCATAAAGCATTAGTAATGATCACTGTTGCACCTTTGGTGCTTGGCATGGCAATTTCAATTATTGATGATATTTTATCAAGAGTGGTGTTTTTTGATCCAACAGCACATATTCAATAATTCAGAATTTTGAGGCTGGTTATTCGTTAGTAACTCGTAGGGGTGGTACGGTTCACAAAATTCACGGTTCGGTTCATATCACAGTGTCAAGGTCACGGTTTTCGGTTCTCTACGGTTCTTTTTTTTAGTTCATGATAAATGGTGCACTGGCTAATAGAATCGGACTTATCACTAAATATCCTACATATGGTTTGTATAGGCTTATAATGTGAAAATGGTGTGATTTTAATTGTGTCATCCTCTGATTTGGTCTTATACGCTAATGTTTTAATCAGAGAGACTGGATAAGATACTCCTAGAATCTGTTCTAGATCTGTCTAGAATATGTTTCACATATTTTTCTGGGCAGTACATGAATTGCGGTTTGCGATGGATTGCACGGTTCGGTTCGGTATGTGTGTGAATTGTACGGTTTCGGTTTTCGGTGCGGTTTGTGCCATCCCTAGTAACTCGTAGTCAGGTAGTCACCTGCCAATATTACCTGGGAATTGAACTGTCAATCTTTGGAGTCCTTCACCCCTTTCCCAGACAAACACTTTTACATTCCAATATAGCTACAAGCATCACTTACATACTATTTGATCCGTGTTCCTACTATGTAATTGCATTGTTCAGGAGAAATTAGGCTATTGTATTTTCTCGTATTTTGAAAATTCAAAATACAGGGGGGAAAGTCAAATACTTGTAATTCACTGACATGAAATACAAAATTCAAAATACTATGTTCTATTTCGAGAAATGTATTTTAAATGAAGTATTCGAGATACTGACCATCCCTGCCACCACCTAGTGTCAGTATTATGTCACTGCTTTGAATTTCTTAGAATTTAAATTCTATGAAATTCAGTTTCCTGCCATTCCAATTCGAATTGCAATTCCATTTCCTGTTTGGAATTTCAATTCAATTCATGTTGAAATTCACGAATTGAATTTGAATTTTGGGGTCATTCTCAATTCAATTCGGAATTTCGTACAAGCCTGCTGGATACATGCACACACACACGCACACGCACACACGAAATTTTTCAGCTGCGAGTGGGTCTGGCCTCGGATCTGAGAATGTTTTGAACACTGTGCCCTGAGTCTGGCAAAACCAATTACAACGCAGAGATTTGTTTTGAATCAAAGCAGGCGGGATTTTGAGGGAGTGACGACGAAGCTTGCAACACCGTTGGGAAAGCACATCAACGGCAAAGATCGCCGATTGGTCAGAGCGCCGGCACGGTTTGAAAAAACAACAGGTTGTTCTCATCAGCAATCGTCCGAGGTAACGTTCATCGGGGCCAGACTAAATTACTCCGGTCTCACATTTAGGCTAGTTTATCAGGCTATTGGGGCCCCCCACATTTGGGATTATATCCCCACACATTTGGGCTTACATTGCCCACGGGGACCCCGGTTTGAGTCGGGTCAGGGGTCATTTCCAGGCCCTGCCCCATCTCTCTCTCACAATCTTCTCCTGTCTACTCTCACACTTTCCTGTCATAATAAAGCCCCAAAATCCCCCAAAAAAATACTTAAAAAAAAAAGAATACCCTTGGGGAGTATTAATCTTGCTAATGTGGAAATAGTCCATTGGTGTGGTGTTTCTTCGTATTGCAAGATAAATGCTGCTCCCTTGTAGCATACCAAGTCAGAACAGAGGAGTTTTTAATCAAAACATGTCACTGAATTTACTTAGTTTTAAGTTTGTTCTTAAGTACTGAATATAGAAGTAGGCCTATTGAATAAAAATGCTGCAATGCTGTTATAATTCTTCATGATGAAGAGCTACTTCAATATGTTCTTAATGGGTTCCCTTTATTGAACTGGATGACAAAAGTACAGATTTTATTGCGCAAGTCTGCATATGTATGATGACCAGGGCAGCCAACAGGGGGCGACAAACAGGTATGTTGTCCCAGGCCCAGGGAGAGAGGGGGCCCAGAATTGGGTCCTCATTACATTGTATGTATTGTGTGTGTGTGTGTGTGGGGGGGCTTTCAGATGACTTTGTCCCGGGCCCGGCTTTGTCAGCTGCCCTGATGGTGACTATGTGCTGCACGAAGGTCATTACCCCAGCATATATCTGCAGGGTGGCAGGAGGCCAACTCTGCTGGCAGACCCCCCCTACACCTCCGGACATCTCTCCAGGATGAAGAAGCACTTTATCCCTTTTCCTTTATATTTTCAGAGCATCACACTAAAGGAGAGCATGGTATCCTGAAGATCATTCTTAAATTATGTGCCTAAAAATACCTCACAAGAAAACAATGTTTGAAGAAAATAACACTAATTAGACGAAAGACAGAATTGCATAATTTATCCCCTCGATTATGTAGGCCTATTTCATCT
This sequence comes from Engraulis encrasicolus, assembly GCF_034702125.1. Lineage (NCBI taxonomy): Eukaryota > Metazoa > Chordata > Actinopteri > Clupeiformes > Engraulidae > Engraulis > Engraulis encrasicolus. The sequence goes on along the minus strand of NC_085858.1, from coordinate 47,612,942 downwards.
ACAAGAACAGTTACTAAAATTAGACAAAACTAATAACAAACAAACAAAGAAACAACAAAAAAAAACAAATCTAGTCCTGCTGAACACTAGACTAGGTTAGTCCGCAATGGAACTCAGAGTCCAAGATACCCAGGAGGAAGGCAATTCAAAAGACCTGTCAACAAGACAGAGGCATCAGACAAGTACAATTCATATACACTCATCTGTACTCTTAACAGAGATGTAAATGAGGATACATAATGAGGATTACTGTACGCTTCAAAACTCAGCGCTGTAGTGCAGGCGATGTGGAGCTGACAGTATTGTATAATGTAGTGTAAATCCATGTAAAATGGAGGCTTGACAGAAGCCTTGCTTCCCAGACAGCTCAGCAAGCCTGGGAACAGGATATTAGTGATTGACTGAGGTCTCAGAACTTTCAGTGTGGTTCACAGTGTTGGTTTTTTTTTTTGATACTTTTTATTTATGGTATTTTATAGATGCAAGACAAATACAAAGACAAAAAAACAGGGAAAAAACTAAAAAACAAAAAGAAAAATAATGTGGAGGTCAGGAGAATAAGCGCATATCACAGTCAATACAATACAATACAATACTATCAATACAATACAATAGTCTCATTAACCTGTGTTGTTAGTTCTGTCATTTATGTAAACGGACCATTTAATCCACTTTCTTTCTCCAATTTCTTTTTGCAGCCTTAGGGAATAGGTCATCTGCTCAAGAAGATGTAAATGTTTTACGATGCCAACAAATGTGCCCACCGTAGGTGTATTTTTCTGTAGCCAATATTTGGTAATTGCCTTTTTCCCTGCTGCCATCATAATTTTTAAGAGGTACTCATCATCTTTGTCTAATTCCTCAGGAAAATGACCTAAGTACAGAAAAAGAAATGTCATATCCACACTATAACCCAACACCTTATCAATAACTTCTGTCACCTCCATCCAGTAAGTCTTAATGGAGGGACACAACCAAAATATATGAGCATGATCCACCATGTTTTCTCCACATTGTCTCCAGCAGCCCAGCTGAGTGTCTGTTTGTTTGCCCTTTTGCTTAGGGGTTATAAAGAAGCGGATCAGGTTTTTCCAGCAAAAGTCTCTCCACCCCAATGAGTTTGTAGTAGTTGACTGTATTTTCCAAGCATTCGTCCATATGTCCTCTGTTATTACAATGTCCAGTTCTTTTTCCCAGCGTTGCTTCACATATTCTGTTGAGTCCTTCTTAAGAGATCTGACAGCATGATACAGTTTACTTATCAGCCCTTTACTGCTCATGCAGTTGTACGCTCCAACAAATAATTGAACAACCTTAGAACACTCTTTCTGTTCAGAGTCCCTAACCTCTTTACAGAAATAATCAGACATTTGCAAGTACCTGTAAAAATCCTGCCTCCTCAGACCATGGACCTTACATAGATGTTCAAAACTGTGGAGTTTTCCATCTTTAACTATTGTACATAGAGATGTGATACCTTGATGGACCCATTGTTTGTATCTGAAGTCATACAATGATGGTTTATAGTCAGGATCATAAGCAGGCCAGCTGAGTAGTTTTACTTCCCTCTGGAGCTGATGGCGTTTAACCATTTCAAACCATATCTTAAATGATAAGTTCACCCAGTTGCTTTCTGTCTGTGGTCTTGACATATCCCTGTCAACACAACCCATAGATGCCTGTAAGGGGACATCTGTTAAAGATGTCTCTATATCTTTCCACTTAGCTTTATAAGATGGGTTGCATAGACAGACAAGTGGCCTCAGCTGAGCAGATATATAATAGTCCTTTATAGATGGGAGTGCCATACCCCCTTGCAACCGTGGCAACTGGAGAGTGGAGAATTTAACCCTTGGCCTCTTATTGTTCCACACAAATAATGAAATGTGCCTATTCCATTCTCTGAATTGTTTTGTAGGAATATCTATAGGAAGTGATAAAAAAAGATAAAGTAATCTGGGCAAGATGTTCATCTTAACTGTTCTAATTCTACTGCCAAAGTCAAGGGGGAGGAGACTCCACCTGTTAAGATCCTCATATATTTTTTTACTAACATTGTTGTAATTACGTTGGAATAACTGAGACAAATCTTTAGTCAAATAAACTCCTAAGTATTTAATTTGGGTAGAGTGCCAGTTAAATGTATATTTAGTTCTAAGTTCCTGCGTGGGAGCAAAATTAAATGTCATAACCTGAGTTTTATCTATATTGAGAACATAACCTGAATATTTCCCATATGTTTCCAACATGTCCATTAAAATAGGCAGGCCAGAGGCTGGTTCAGACAAAGTGACAAGTACATCATCGGCATATAGGCTTACTTTATATTCTTCTCCACCTATGGAGATACCCCTCAGTTTTTCCTCCTGCCTTATGGCCTGTGCCAAAGGTTCAATGAACAGGTTGAAGAGACTAGGACTGGCAGGACAGCCCTGTCTACATCCACGCTCCAGCCTAATAGGATCTGAAAGACTGCCATTTACCTTAATTCTAGCTATAGGGGAGGAATAAAGAGCTTGAATATAACTGATGAACTTATCCCCAAAGCCGAATCTTCTCATTACTGAATAAAGAAAATCCCAGCCCACTGAGTCAAAGGCCATGGCAGCATCTAAACTTAAAATAATGGCCCTTGACTGTGTTGTGTTGATATGTTCAATAATGTGGAGGGATCTCCTAATATTATCTTGTGTTTGTCTATTCCTAATGAATCCGGTTTGATCCTCATCTATTAGATCGTGCATTGCTGTTTCCATTCTTTTCGTTAAGATTGTTGCATAGAGTTTATAGTCTGAATTTAACACACTGATTGGTCTATACCCTTTGCAATCAGTCCTATCCTTCCCTTCCTTAGGGATGACAGATATGAATGCCTCTCTCCAAGATGGTGGGGTATATCCATCCTCTAATATGTAATTAAAGCAAGTATCAAGAAGGGGTACCAAATGTTCCCTCATGGTTTTGTACCATTCTGGGGGAAATCCATCCACACCAGGTGACTTGTTATTATTCAGACTTGAGATGGCATCATTTATCTCCTCCCCTGTTATTGGCTGAGTTAGTATGTCATTGATTTGTGTACCAATATTTGGTAGGTCTAAGGAATTCAGGAACTCTGTTATAGATTGCATATCTGCCTGGTCCCTATTAGAGTAAAGGGATGTGTAGTATTTCTCAAATGATTTCTGTATGTCATCTACATCTGTAACAATCTTATTCGTGACAGGGTCTTTTATCCTATGAATTGTATTTTCAGCCTGTTGTTTCTTTAGTCTCCAGGCTAACAACTTTGACGCTTTGGGACCAGCCTCATAATATCTTTGTTTCATAAATCTGAGTTTTTTCTCCACCTCCTCACTTAATATTTTGTCTATATCCTGTTTAACAAGTCTTATTTGTTGTACAATGGCGTGGTCTCTATTGGTGATATGCATTTGTTCAAGGTTCTTTAATTTTTCTTCCAAGTCTGACAGTTGCATTGTTTTTAACTTTTTTGATAAGGCTGACCAAGCTATTATCTTGCCTCTAAGGACGGCCTTAAACGCATCCCATAGCATACTAGGGTTTACAGTCCCATTATCATTTTCCTGAAGATATAAATCTAGCTCAATTTTCATCATAGACACAAAACTGGCATCATTTAACTTACCACAGTTTAACCTCCAAAGGGTTTTGCGTTTTCTACCTTCTAAATGCAGTGTTATATGAATTCCTGCATGGTCAGAGAGGATTCTCTGGCCAATTTTACATTCTTTAATTCTGTGTAGATCTTTTTTATACATAAACACATAATCTAGTCTGGAGTGAGTTCCATGTCTCCCAGAGTAGAAGGTATACCCAGGTTGTGAACCATGTATTGCTCTCCACACATCACTCAGTCCTAGTTCTCTTATGGCCTTATTAATTATTTTTTCTGTGGGGGTTCTTTTCCTGTTTTTATTAGTGGTGTCTAAAGAGGGATTGAGTAAAGAATTTAAATCACCAGAGCAAATAAGCGTTCCATATGTCTCTGTTGCAATCAGATCAAACACCCTTTTAAAGAATGAAGTCTGACTCCCTGGAGGGGCATAAATATTAAACAAAGTCACTTCTTGCTGATCTATTTTGCATTTAACCAGAACAAACCTACCTTCTTTATCCCTTATTTCAGAAACAAATTCGAATGGGGTGGAGTTTGAAATTAGTATTATTACTCCCCTTTTCCTTCCATTTTTATATGATGAAAAAAAAGAATTTTTAAAACCCAGCTTTTTAAATTTTTCATGCTCAACTGCAGACAAATGGGTTTCCTGACAAAACATTATATTCACCCTGTCCCTTTTAGCCTTGGCTATCATCTTACTACGTTTTATAGGGTTGCTAAGCCCATTTACATTCCATGACAATATGTTATAACATTGATAGTACATTCATATTATCATTTGCATCATGTGATCTACACTCCCAGACCTCAAAGAAAAACAAGTAGGGAAAAAAAGGAAAACGTAATGGAACTTCAACTATAATACAGATAAATGAACAGGGCTCCCAACAAGAAAGGTGACACATCATCACCTTTAGGAAGAGGGAGGGAACTGCCACTAGGTGGGGTCCCTCAGTCAGCTGACGCAAAAACAAAAAAGATTTGTGGCAGTCTGATGACAGTGCATAGTATCAGCTTTACAAATATAAACAAAATAGACGACTATTCAGGCGAGTGGTTCTCCTCATCTGAGGCATCCTTCCTGCGATATTCCTGTAGCCTCTCTCTCACCTGCTGTTGGTATTCTTCCCCTCTGTTGCGGGGCTTGATCACCTCCCATGGTAGCAGCTTGTCAAGCGAGGCCTCCGTGTGAGCCCCCGTGTTTCTTTCGCATGTGATCTTGCCCACGTCGAACCCACGCCTCCTCAGATCCTCTGCTGCTTGCGTCGCGTTGTAATAGGTGACCGCGCCGCCCGGTAGATGAACTCGCATTCTGGTCATCGGAGTCCGGAATCGTATCCCCCTTTCCTTCAGCGCTTTCTTAACAGGGACGTATTCCTTCCTTTTCTTTTGGACAGCTTCGGCATAGTCATGGTCAAAATACACTCGCTTGTCATCGTGGCTAAGACCTTTGTTCCAGGCTGCGGTGAGGATCTTTTCTTTCACTGTGAACTGGAGGAAACGAACCACCATTGAGCGTGGTGGAGCATCAGGGGATGGTTTAGCAGCCAGCGCTCGGTGAGCGCGTTCTATCCCAAGGTCGCAGCTCCATGTCGGGTCGATGTCATCACTGAGTTGGGTCTTAATCATATTCACCACAAACGCTGTTGCAGAAGTACCCTCTGCGTCCTCTGGTATTCCATAAATTCTGATGTTGTTTCGTCTGGCGTGCCCCTCCATCTCGGTCACTTTATCCCTCAGCGTTTGTTGGTTTGCCAGCAACTGGGTTAGCGTCTCCTTCACAGCAATGTCCCATCGCTCCGCGTCCGCCATGCCATGTTCAATCTCTCCAACTCGCTCAGTAACATCCTCAACTCGGCTGGTCACATCTTGAAGTTTTGTACGCATTTCAGAAGTGAACTCGTCCATTTGCTTTTTAATATCTTCTCTTAGACATTTACTAAATTCTTTTAAGTCCTTTTTCAGTTCAGTTCTTAGGCATTCCATTCCTTTAGCCACAGCTGCACTCACTGCTTCTCGAATTGTCTCCATAACTTCGCCATGTGCTCCTCCCTCTCTTTCAGCCTCTCTCTGCTTTTCCTCGGTTTCTCGCCCTTTCGTCGTCTTTCCTTTCGTGGATTTGCCCGCACTCATTCTTGCAAATGAATTTTAAACAAAATATATGAATTTTTATCAAATTGAGTGGGAAAAAATAAAGCTGATACAGGAGCTCAGGTTTTACGCTGCCATCTCAACTCTCGCGCCACCGGAAGTTCCCGTTCACAGTGTGGTTTGACGCTGAGAAAGGCGCAAGTGCGCCGAAACGTCAGCCACTTTGTGCACCAAATTAAAACACCTCTAAAAAAACACCTCTAAAAAAAAAAGTCATCCCTGGGTCTAGTCAATGTGAAGTGGCCCAGTTTGTCCAAGTGTTTGACCAACTTGACTGAGGACATTTGAAATATTTCCAGTACTGTACATACTGTACTTGTTGGACTGCATACGCTTCCAATGACTGTCACTGTTTTTGTGAGTTCTTCCTCAGACAGTATGAAAGAGGCTGATTCGGAGGCTGTTCTACTCCACTACACAAAAATGTATGTACAGTACATGGTGAAATCACTACATCACTAAACCACATACTCACTCCAGGGCCTCAGAGGGATGATGACAGAGTTGCAGACGCTGACAAATTTACGCAACAGCCCCAAAAACTGACAACACTCACTTGGGTGGATGGGGCTTAGATAACATCTGTACTGTGCACCAGACCTAGTGCAATGGAATATTTCCAAAGTAGCGAATGCAAACCACATTTCCTGTCTGTGTTCACAAGGCTCGCAGTCAGGGAAGCTGACAGAGGAGTCAATGGGGTCAGTTGTCCCGGGCCCAGGGAGAGGAGGGGTTCAAAATCAAGTTATCATTATTCTGTAATATGACGAGTTCCTTTGCAAAATGACGTGCCATTTTTAAAAAAAACTTTTGCAGTTAATTATTGGAAATTACGTTCTTTCAGCTAGGTGGGAATTCTTGCCATTGAGAACATGCTTTTTAAACCTACACTCTATGAAATGCATTTTGCAATGCGAGGCGATGCCCAATAAAAATATGTCAAATCCTCAAAATGTTCAATAATTGATATACATCATTTTGCAATCAGTGAGAGACCTTTAATTCCTTGGCAAAGAATGAAGCATTAGACCTTGGCATCGGCACTGGCCATTTAATTAATGTACAGGGTTGCTTCGAAGTGTCAAGGTGCATCGGTCAAATTGCAATCCTTGTTTGCTCCCATCCAGCCCAAAATCCATTTACCATTAGGGCTGGCACCATGGCTACTACACTTGCCAAAGGAAGAGCAACCATGCATACACAATCTTAAGTCTTCCTTCCACTCTCAACAGTGGTGTAGTCTACTTTTTTGTGGTGGGTATACTGTATATTTAAGCATTTTTTGAGGTGGGTATACTGTATATATTTGTGCTATTCTAAATATTGAATCAATCCTTTTATTTAAATTTTAAGTATACTGAAATCCCTGACATATTCAGGTGGGTATACTGCGTATACCTGCGTTCGACGTAGACTACACCATTGACTCTCAATTTCTCAAAGACATTTTTGTTCACAAGGTGCTTTTCACATACTGTGATATTACTTCCAAAGGATCACCTGTTTTCAAATCATAGTTGTTTACAAGGCAAGAAGCAGATGGAGAGCTAGCAGTTGCACATACACAAGGACGTATACACAAAGGTACTGTCCACACATATTATTATTTTGTATGGGGGCTCCAAGATTTATTAGAAAACAACACGGCATCCAAAAATATTTACAAAGAGCATCTTCCAGTATCTACCACATCAATAAAGGTACCACACACAAGTGCAGGAAGCCCGGCAGGCACGCAGGCACTCAGGCACTCAGGCACGCAGGCACGCAGGCACGCAGGCACGCAGGCACGCAGGCACGCAGGCACGCACACGCTTGCCTTTTCCACATTATTACATTGCCAACATAGAAACTTGTGAGTTCTAGGTAACCATAACAACTTTGTAGTATACAGTACATTCCGTGTCCAATAAAAAAGAGGTTTCATTTCAAAAGTATTTCAAAAGGAAGACCATGACTCTGAAATAACAAAACAACGACAGGAAATGTTAATTTGACGATATGAGAGTAGGCCGGTTTACCAAATTGATTTGAATGAGAAATTCACTTGTCACATCACATGCAGTATAGTAGTTAAATCATTATTGTTTTATAATAAAGTGTATATAGTCAAGTCGCCTAATTCCGGCCGTCTCCCAATTCCACCCCCTCTTTAAAAGTGATGATAGTTAATTATTTCTCCACTTTTCAAGTCAGGAACGGATATCGTCATGATACGGAGTTTGTATTAGGAATGAGATATCTGTATCGATGTATCGGTATCGGGTTCAGATATCAACATAATTCAGAGATCGGATCGGATCGGAATTTTCCCAAAGTATCAGAACTTTCCTGATACTGACATTGAGCCAGGTCTAATGTTAATTTGAAATCATAACACTTGCATATTAGTTTTCAGGATGGGAATGTTATTTTTTTACTTGTTACTTTTTACTTATTAATTGGTTTCCTGTTCTTCTGACTTCTTTTTCTGACCAAATAGTCTACTTGGGCCTACCTCAAGTTGAAACCCATGCATATATGTGGTTTTGGTATAGGATCGGAGTAGTATCGGTATCGGCAGATATCCAAATTTAGATATCGGGATCGGATCGGAAGTGAAAAAATATGTATCGGTGCATCCCTAGTTTGTATGCTTATAATTTGAAACGGTAAAGACATTTAAACCGAGTCAAACGGCCCTAAACAGCATTGTAATGAAGGGTGTCCCGTAATGGCAGCTTGAGAGAGATGGAACTCTAATTTCGCGACGACATTCTGGCTTCAAACTCGACCTGGCCGCTTCCCCTTTCAAAGTTAGGACCAAAATTATTCAACCGTTTCCACAGTAACGACCAAACTAATCACAGTTTCTGCATCGGTAAAGCCAGGACTATAAGTGTGAACGAAATCAGCACAACAGCGCAAAGGAATAATAAACAGTAAAGGAAATATGGACATGACCTGAAATCAAGCGGGCGGAGTTAGGAGTCTCTCGCTGGTGAATTGTGCTGAAGCTAGGACGTTTAACACCAAATTACGATAGAAAGGGCAACCAATGTCAGCTCATATTGCTTATTACCTCATCTACACAGTTGCCGCTACCCAAAAATGTACGGTATCATAACTAAATAGTATTTGAAATAGGGGTATTGTCACGTTTTCAATGAAGTGGGCGGAATTTGGTGACTTATGGTGACGATATTAATGTCAAGTACATTAGCCTCTTTGCGCAGATGGGCCCACCGGCGGGCCCATTCACTCATTGCTGAAAAGACTCAACTAAGGTAGGCCTACATCACACAAAATATGACATTGGTCATTAGAATTTTGGTAACACTATGGTTATTTGTGTGGGGAGGATTGGTATGGACTTGATGGGAAAGAGGCAGTGGGTTAGGACATCCAGTGTTTCTAAGCCTGCAGCACTTGAATGTATGTATGTAATGTATGTATGTCTGTATAGGCTTGTGTCCTTTGTTTTGTTTTGTCTTTTGTCAGTTGTGCAATAGTCTTGTGATGTGATGATATGTGTATGTCCTGTCTTAAACGAGTGTTGCTCAGGGACGCAAAAGGAATTTCAGTGAAATCTGACAGTAAAGTCTAATTGTATCGTATCACATTTTACTTATTGTCTGTTTTGTTTGTTGGTGTTTTCCTCTTGTGTGTTTTATGGTGCTACAACTTCCCTGATTACGAGACAAATTTCTCCTTGGTGAACACTAATAAAGAAACCTAACCTAACCTAACATTGGCTCTGCGCAAAGGAGCTAAGCTACTCTCAAGTCTTTAAAGGCTGAAATAAAGTCTTTCCAGGCAGTAGTGGCCATTTGGTATGCTCTGTTTCTTTCTTGCTTAATTGACCA
>NC_085858.1:47580803-47598303 GCF_034702125.1 Engraulis encrasicolus | reverse complement strand
AGGCGAGAACGGGAGGAAAGACAAACAGAGGAGGGAGGGACACACGCCTCGTGAGTAAGAAATGGACCGATGGTCTCCTAGTCACTCGCACCATACCGTAACTGTTATGGTATCTGTAGCCTACTTTTCCAATAAATTAACCATGTATTTTATTGGTTGAAAATACGTTAGACACATGGTTTTATTCATTCCACTGGTAGTGTGTTTTGCTCAAATAGGAATACAGGCCCGTCTCTAATTCTGGCCTCCTTCCAATTATGGCCTGGTCCAAGATGCACTTGAGTAAATACAGGCCCCGGCCAATATTAGAGGATTTACGGTATATGCACCTTTAATGACTATTATATGGGCCACCTAGATATTCTGCTTCACAAGGACACCAAGGTATATACCATAGTAACTCAGCATGGGAGAAATCCCTCCCCGTTCGGGTGTGAGTGGTCACTGAGTCTTTCCTATTTCCAATTTCACGCTAGTCATTAATCTTGACATTAGAAAATTAATTAGTCCTAGTACAGCTAGGCTAACAGTCAGTCAATTGAGATGGCTGTAACTAGCCTAACAATTATGGAAGCCCTCTTATCATTGATTGCCACACCACTGAGACAATCTGCACATTTTTTATTGACTAGTTGTCAACTGAGTCTGCCAGCTAATGGAATCGCTATTTTATGGAAATAATTTGCATCGACAAAGAAAGTGCCCTACCAATCAACAAAGCATCCCACAGAAAATGGAGGCAATCAGATCAATTACAAAAGGCCCCACTAAAGTCCTTTTTTTGTGGAAAAAAAAGCAAATGCATTAACATGTCACAGGATGCTCAATAAAACTGATGAAGATCAATGCTGGATGCTACGTTTAGACAGAGTAATATTTAAAACTAGTCCAGGTTCCAATGAGAGTGACACCTAATGATGATTACAGCTATAAGCCGATGCAATCCCTCCAAAGGTGTTACTTGGAGACGTTCACACCGTGACATGCAAGACTTTGCATCAGTACAAATTAAACAGTCCCGTGTTGCTTGTCGTCTTTCTGCCATGACATATAAGACTCTGCGTGTGGAGTAGTCAGCAGGGGTTCTATTCATTTTGGGGGCCCTAGAGGAAAATATAGACATGGGGCTCTCTTGAGCTATCAGAGGTGTCAAAAGTAACCGTAAAAGTAAAAAAAGAAACACAATTTCCTTAGAAACAGTTAACTTATTTGAATAACCAGTATACATGTACTTGTCTTGGGATTAGCTACCTATGTGCTGGTTGGATCAAATTCGTGGTGGATTCTTGTTGGGGTTTTTTATTTACCATGGATCAGCTGACTGTTGGGGGCCCTGTTGGATATTGCCTACTCTGCCTATTAGTAAAATCGGCTCTGGGTGCAGCTCCACTTCAGCTGAGGTGGTCTTTGTTGTCTTTGTCGGGTGGGTGACATGTAAGGCTTAGCATCTACAGTACAGCCCACTGAAACATGACATCTTGACACTTCAAGACAGCCGTGGGATGTTCATAAACCACATCAAGGACTTTTTCACAGACTTTGTGCCACGCTTGTGTTGCTTCGCCGCAGACTGTCTTGAGTGCATGGCGGTTAATTATTTCTGATGATTCACAGCAGGCAAACCTCTGCCCTCCAGCAGGTGCAGAAAATGTAAAAATATGTGGTAACAAATACATTATTATTATTATTTTGACTATTCTTTGGCTGGAAAAGAGTAATGGTTGCTGAGCGGAGGTATATCACGCGTCTGAGCTGAGCGATCCGTCTGCATTACAGCTGTCCACGCTGACAGTAGGTTGGCTTTATGCGAGACACCCAGTAAACGCTGACAAAAGAGGCCTGTCACCTTGATGTGATTCACAGGGCCGGAGGCTCGACAGAGAAACTTGCCACCGCCGGCTGTTTGAGTTTGACATCTCTGTGTAGGTCGTTTACTCTTATTATACAAAAAAGGACCAAACACAAATTTGACAGGGTCTGCTTTTATTGGCTGAGTTTTCATTCAGCTCTGTATGCATTCATGTCATTGAAGGAGAATACTGAACTACTATTACTATTACTGCAACTACCACAGCCACATCAACGACAACTACCACTATTGCTACTACTACTACTCAGGGAAACTGACAAGGGGGGAGAAAGGGGTCAGTTGTCACAGGCCAGGGAGATGCGGAGCCCATAATTGGGTCCTCCTCATTACATTGTACAGTATGTATTGGGTGGGGGGCCCTTTCAGATGACTTTGTCCTGGGCCCAGCCAAAGCTGTCAGCGGCATTGCTATTACTACTACTACTACTACTACTACTACAACTACTACTACCACTACTACTGCAATTTGTGCTACTCCTTCAACTGCAACAACTAATACAACTCCTACACTGTAAAAAATGACAGTGAAATGTACAGGGAAACTATGTAAAATGCCTACAGAATAGCACTGTAAACCACAAAACAAGTATGTATTGTTGAAATCACAGTTAATGTCTGTATACTATCAAACATAAAGTTTTTGTTATATTTACTGAAAGAATGTGTGATTTAAAGCAAATTTATTTGTTAAAGCTACAAATATTGGTAACAAAAACAGAGGAATACAGTAACACTCATAACACAAATGTTGTGTTAATTTGACACGTTTTTAATGTATAAAGTGCTTATTTAGGCTGTTTTTTGTTTTTTTTTTAAACAAAGGCTTCAGTCTAATTCATTGTTTGGGAATTACATGGATATTAACCCTTTAAGCGCCACAATTTATTTTTCAAAAAAGCTGAATATTGGCATGATAAATTCAAATGACTGGCTTGACAGTGGTAACAGATAGAGCTTGACTGTCAATTAGACAAATATTGGGGATGACCCCAAGATTATTTTGGGAGTAAATATGCATACCTAATTTGCATATTCTGACGTCATGGCGGCCATTTTGAATTTTTAATAATTTTTGGAAAATATTGATAATTTTCAATAGATTATCGAATTTATTTAGCAATATTTGACATTCCATTACTATCACATAGTGCACATACACTATGGTGAAGGAAATAAGTAGTTTTAGGCAGAATATATATTGTATATATTGTAGCCTAATATTGCAATAATATAGGCCTAATGCAATAATATTGAAATGTATAATGCAACAATTACTACTTTTGCCATGTTTGTATCTGTAACCTGTACCTTTTTAGCTTGTGAAACTTTCACAGAAAGGGTCAGCACACACATATTCAATTCATAGCCTATTTATGCCTATTTTTACATCTGTATAGCCTACTATGGCCTTTGGAGCAGGCGCATAGGCAGTAAAATGGTTGATCGTGGCACAGTAGCTCAGTGACTTCTACAGTTTGTCACTTACATTTCACAAAACTAATGGGCAAACTGTCAACATAATGGGTACGAAATCATAAGTATTATGTCCATAGTATTGTGTCCAACGTAATTAGGCTACATTATAGCCTGACACCTGAAGCCGATCAGGAACACAATCCCCGCCCCCTCGCGTGGAGAGCGCAGCGCCCTTCCACCCTCTCCCCCGTTTCAGAGCAATATATCGCCACCTCTTTCGTCTTTATTTGCTGTTTTACTGATTTGTATAACTCTTACAAAGACAGTCAAAACACTGTGACCAGTCTGATTGTCAACGACGAGTCTGAAACATTCATGTTTTAGGGTTGCCTATGCGTCTTCTCTTCACCGTGCGTTCTATTACCAAAACCTCTCCATATGGAGATATGGCCACGTTCGCCGCTGCCATCCACCCAGAGGAAGTCAGAAAGAGGGACAGAATGAGTGCATGTGTGCTGCTTGGTGAACAGTGTTTGTCTGATCCCAGGATTATTGCGTTTGCGTCCGGATAGGTGGCTACCCGCATCACCGGGGCTGAATGGACGGAGCGCAAGCTAACATTAGGCCTACACCAGACCCACTTCTCTCACCCCTAATTCCTCCACCAATACCTGTATGGACACTACGACTGCATTCGCCACTACCACCGACTCACTTGAGATCGGATAAAGTCACCGAATGAGTTTCAATGCGTGTGTGCTTAGAGAACATCCTTTCTTCGCATGTCGGCATCACTGCCTTCGGAAGTTTCACTGCGGTAAACAAAGTGCTCGTCCGATCATTATCCTCCTCGTGAGATAAGAACTGTCCTTCAGAGTCAGAATAGGCAAATAACATGCTCAGAACTTCGTCACGATTCAACTTCTCACTAGCCATGATGAAATAGCTCACTGACAGTTCGCTGATAACAACACAAACTCAACTCGCACGCCTCGACAAAGACGCAAAGTGGCTACTTCCGCATTTTGTGGTACTCTGTGAACTACAAAATGACGTAATCGTAGTCTCAAGTCAAGTCAAGTCAAGTGGGTTTTCTTGTCAATTTCTTTACATGCACTGGTCATACAAAGAATTTGAAATTATAGTCTTGTTTGCATCAAGCGAAAAAAAGAGAAGGAGATGCAGTAACATGCATCCTTAATTCAAGGCTTGCACAGAGACAAACTTTGCAAACTTTGATGTGCATGCGCTCATCCAGACTTCAGAACGTTCTGTTGCTGAGCAACGACTTGAGGAACAGTCCATCCGGCGCGCGCCCAGACGACCCAGAGGCAGCAGAGAAGACTGGAGCAACACGGAAAATCTTCGGCTGAAGTTGAACATTGCTTGGTTAGCTTCGTGTGTACTTTCAAGTAAGCATATTTACCCAGAGACATAAAACAAATGTGTTTGCTTTTTAAACAACATGGCGTAAGTCATGTTAGCTACTAGGTTAAATTGTGTTTCGATGTGAGGAATGTAGCCACTTGTTCTGGGGCAAACGGCTTGCCTGTGGCCGTCGTTGGGTTAAAGCGTGCACGACGACAGGTGTCGTGCCGTTTACTTGTTCATGACAGAAATGGAACACGTTGCTGTGTAAGATCGGTGTAACGATAGTGTGCTAACTGCATTCCAATTGTGGTTATTACCGATACACGCAAGTTTGCAGGATATGAGTTAAACTTTGAGGCTCTTATTGTTCAAGGGGGGAAGAATTTGAAACACGTGGTGTAGGCTAGTTCGACGTTTGCTAATAAGCTATCTATAGCATACCCCTGTCGTTGTTAGCGTAATGAAGCAAATCTAACAACATGTTACCGTGTGCGTTTTGTAACAAGACATTAGCAACTTTAAAAGGCTATGTACTGCATTGCAGAATACACAGGAATGAGCCACGGTGTCTCTTCAAATGTCAAGCCCCCAACTGTAGGCAGACATTTACGACCTACTCAGCGTTCAGGAGGCATTTTTATAGAGTACACAATGCACCGACACCGGGAGCTGTTAAAGCTATCGTTGCAGATATGAAATGTGCTCTTTCGATGTGTACCCGCCATTTTCACACAGTGAAAGAGTTGGCGTCTCACTTGAAAGATCACATTTCAGAAGGCAGGCCTGTACCATGTCCAATGAGAGGTTGTAAGCATGTTTTTACAAAAAAGTCATCTTTTACCTCTCATATGAGTAGAAAGCACAACACATGCTCCCCTGATGTTAATGACATGTACAGGGTGACTCAGCCCCCAAATGACATTGCCTGCACACATGATTCAGAAAACGCAGTTGAAGACATCCCAACTGCTAGTACAGCCAGTGATGTGCCAGAGAATGACAGTCAGTCATATCTTAGAAATATGTGTCTCTTTTATCTCAAATTGCAAGGACAACTGCTTATTCCTGCCTCCACCATACAAACCATTGTTGAGGAAATGCAAACTGTGCATGAGCTAGGTCAGGCCTACACATTACAGAAAGTGAGATCTTTACTCACAAATTTGAGCCTATCAGAGGACGCCGTCACTAAAGTATGTGATTGCATTAAAGAGTCTGATTTGTTCTCAGCCTGTCATCAGGGGCCATTAAGAACAACATATGCAAGAAGTCAAACATTTGCAAAAACTTTGAAATACACCGCACCAAAAAAGGTGCCTTTAGGAGTGGATGAAAACCTATCACAGAAATATGCTTACTACATACCATTGGCAGACACTCTAAAGAGTTATTTACAGTCACATTTATGGAAGAATGCAGAGTCAGAGAACTTTGGAGATGCTGATCCTGAGATTTTCACAGATGTATATGATGGACACAACTTCAAATCTCACCAGTTCTTTAAAGATAACCCTGAAAGTCTCAAACTGATTTTGTACCAGGATTCATTCGAAATTGTGAATCCCCTTGGATCTGCAAAAAAAAAACACAAAGTACTTGCAGTGTATCTGTCATTAGCAAATTTACCCATTCATTTGCGTTCTAATACTGACAATATGCTTTTAGTCATGCTCTGTGTTGAGGACAACTTCAAGCATTTCGGAACTGCCAAAGTGTTCTCAGAGTTACTAACCGATTTGAAATCCTTGGAGACAGATGGAATAATTGTAGATGGAAAATCAGTTAAGGCTGGACTGTATTGCATTGCAGGGGACAACTTAGGTTCACATTGCATAGGTGGCTTCACAGAGAATTTCAGCCGCTCTCATTATTTCTGCAGGTTCTGCGAAGTCACGCGAAGGGAGTTTGAGGCTGACCCTAATGCCTGTGGCCCTCTGCGCACACCAGAGACGTACGATGCAGCAGTTGCTGATCTCACTGAAAACACCAAAGAGGTCAAAGGAATAAAGGTAAATTCCGTTTTCAATACTCTCAAGTCTTTTCATGTATCCCAGCCTGGACTTCCACCTTGTTTGGGTCATGACCTCTTTGAAGGAGTTCTGTCATATGATGTCGCTTTGTACCTAAAGAACATGATTAAAAAGAAAAAGTGGTTCACATACTCGCTTCTTAACAGGCGCATTAAGCAATTTAAGTACAAAGGTGCAGAGGCACTCACAAAGCCCTGCACTGTCAATCCTGATGGAGCGAAGTTATCAGGGCAAGCCATTTCAAACTGGAACCTTTTGAGGTTGCTTCCAGTGTTAATCGGCGACAAAGTTCAAAATCATGACGATGAGGTCTGGCAGTTGACTCTCCACCTGAAAGATATTGTCGACCTTATTTGTGCACAGAAAATTTCGTTGTCCCAGATAGCGTATGTTGACCTTTTGATCCAGGATTATTTGGGGTTAAGGAAGCTTCTCTTTCCAGGATTTCCACTGAGGCCCAAGCATCATTTTTTGCGTCACTATTCAGCCCTGTTGTTGAAATTTGGCCCTTTAATGAGGTTGTGGACACTCAGATTCGAAAGTAAGCACAGCTACTTCAAAAGGTGCGCCAGGCACTTGAAGAATTTCAAAAACATTTGTCAAACATTGTCAGAGCGTCATCAAATGTTTCAGGCCTATTTAGCTGAGCAAGACTACAGTAAACTACTGCATGTAAAAGATGGCTGTCCATTTTACCCCAATCTATATAGTGACGCCATTACACATGCAGTCAGGGAGTTCACCTTTTCAGAAAGCAATACCACAGTTGCTACAGACATTCTGTACAAAGGCACGGCATATAAAAAAGGACAGTATCTTGTGTACAGAAATGATGACCATGTAGAGTTTGGTGAAATTCTACTCATTTTTATTCAGAGTGATACATGTGTGCATATTTTGATGGATATCCACAAAGGCATCTTCCTCTCAGAATACCATCTGTATTCTGTTGTAAAGGACCACATTGGATTCAAGTGTGTTAATATTAATGACCTGCTTGATTTTTATCCTTTGGTGTCATATTGCCTGGATGGATACCATGTCATTCCACTGAAACACAGCATTGTGGAAAAATAATCATTTGGGATAATGTTTCACTTTTGTATATATTTATGTAGTGTATATAATAGTTACGTTATACATGTTCTGTATATACAAAGTATTTTCTGTTGGAGGTTGACATATCCTCTTTTGTACAGATATGGATCTGGAGCAAACATTTCTTGATGCTGCCTTGGAAGTTCTACCTGAGCTTTCATCAGGAAACAAGAGTAGCCTTGGAGAACACTTGCAGTCCATTGGAGTGAAGACTTGTGATGATCTGCAGTTTGTAACAGAGGGTGATTTGATGACCGTGCTAAGACCTATACAAGCCAGGAGGCTTCTTTTGTTTTGGAAACAGAAATGTAAGTAAAATACAGCATCATTCTATTCAACTGTATAATGGCTTTGAAATCAAACATTAAACCACATGACATTGTATTTTCTGTAATCATAATATTACATTTTTGTCATTTAAAGACCCTCCTTCTGAGAACAGTCACCCTTCATCTGTGGAAGCCTCACCCTCCCAACCACTGACATCATCCCGAAGTTCATCATCCTCCAGCCCAGTACCTGATATAGAGTGGGATGACTTTGATGTTCCTTGGCGCAAGTTCCCTGAAGAACTAATTCAATGTTTGGAGCGAGGAAAGAGGCCAGGGCCTAAACTCAGGAGGCAGATGGTACGGATAGTTGTAACTGAGATGATGCGGAAAAGCCCTCATGTAGGCAAAAAACACGCAACTATTGTTGCCAAGAAATTGGTTGCAAAATATCCCCAGGCATTACAGGATGTTATAGAGGGTGATGTCGTCGGAGCAGGCTACCATTCGCTTGTGAAGCAGCTGTTCTACCGCATTGAAAATGCCAGACGAAGCGAAACGCCTAAATTAAGAAAAAGAAGACTTCAGATTGACGATGAGACGGACGACACTGACGAGACTCCTATTGAAGAGAGAGCAGCCGTGCAAGACACTTATGGATGTGTGAAATGGAATGTGAAATTCTTGCCCCTTGAAGAAACTACGGAGAGCCAACGGCAGAAGTTGGAGAAACTTAAGGTGATGTTCCAACAAAGTCACACAAACCTTGACGAGATCAGAAGTCTCATGGAATCAACGTATTACACACAACGCCAACACATCAATCAGGGGAAATCGATCACTTGGCTTCGAGAGGAGTGGCCATTCTTGTTCCAGGAGCTTGGAATGTCTGTCCACTTCCAGGAGCTAACTGGCATTGAGCTCCAAAGCAGTTTCTCGAGAAATTTAGATTTGAAGGGGCAAAGACTACTGCACTACTTGACCACTGTGTGTGTGAAGAAAAGCAAGAGGATGCTGGAAACATTTGGGAACGTTCAGAGGATGCGGGGACAGGAGAGTGGCTGCTCTGAAGATTTGAAAGAGATGTTTCTCCTCCTGCTTTCTTACTTCGAGGAGAAGGAGTCTTCTTTGTTCTTCTATGTGGATGATGCCACTCTGGCAGAGGAGGTCCAATTGGAGCAAGTGCCTATGACACCTGCTATAATTGTTTGTGGTAAGTCGACTTCCAATGTTTTCTAATCTATTGTGTATAATACAGCTCTAGGCCTTTTTATTAGAATAGCATGAAAAAGTTGATTTATTTCCATAATTCCATCAATAATGTTAAACTGTCATGGATTGTAGATTCATGGCCCAGTTTTTTAACTATTCCAATCATTAAATTGTTTATTTTTACATATTTTGGTCTTCCAGCTCAAAAAACCCATGAATTGGGAAATTCTCATCATTAGAATATTGTAATAAAATCACATTTTTCTTCATAAAAATTCGGGTCACATTAAATCAGTTGAAATTTGGTGCTTTCTACATAACATGCAATGTTTAATACTTGGTTAGGACTCTCTCTGTCTTAATAACGGCCATGATGCGTTTAACATTGAAGTCAATGGCAAAAACAGTGCATGGGAGTTATGGAAGCCCAGATATCCTTGATGCTTTGCTGTCAGCTGTTCTTCTTTGTTGACCTGGTGTCCCACACTTCACTCTTCAATATACCTGTAGATTTCCATGCTACGTTTTGGTGTTAACTCACCAGTTTAATTCTAACTCACCAGAAATAAAACCCCATTCATTTTCAATGTGGCTTCATTTCTGGTGATTTAGAGTTAAACTGGTGAGTTAGTGCCAAAACGTGGCATGGAAATCTACAGAGTATATTGAAGAGTGAAGTGTGGGACACCAGGTCAACAAAGAAGAACAACTGACAGCAAAGCATCAAGGATATCTGGGCTTCCATAACTCCCATGCACTGTTTCTGCCATTGACTTCACCGTTAAACGCATCATGGCCGTTATTAAGACAGAGAGAGTCCTATCCAAGTATTGAACATTGCATGTTATGAAGAAAGTACCAAATTTCAACTGATTTAATGTGACCCGAATTTTGATGAAGAAAAATGTGATTTTATTACAATATTCTAATGTTGCGAATTCCCCAATTCATGGGTTTTTTGAGCTGGAAAGCCAACGTATATAAAAAGAAAAAATTGAATGATTGGAATAGTTAAAAAAACTGGGCCATGAATCTACAATCCATGACAGTTTAACATTATTGATGGAATTATGGAAATAAATAAACTTTTTCATGCTATTCTAATGAAAAGGCCTGGAGCTGTATGTTCTCTGAATGCAGTGATTACTAATGTAACAAATTTGTTATTGTTTGTTGTTGTTTGCTCATAGGACAGACCTGCTTTTCTGCCAGAAGGTACATGCTAAGTCTGGATCGGCACATCGTCAACGGAAACATCTGCGCCTTCATCACTGCGTTGTGTCTCATGTTCGGCAGCTTTTACTGCTTCAACATACATTACCCCTCTGAGCTTGCTTCCACCCTGGAGTTCCTTCAAAGGTAAGTAAACGCATCTTATATCTCTCAATTTCAGTCTGTCTACGTGGCTGCGAGATTTCAGTTGTCAGCTCAAGACTCCAGATAGAGCAAGTGGTCCTTAACGTTCAGTGTAATGTATTTAATTTATCTTAAAGCCTTCATAGTTGCGATTCCCTCATGGGGGCAATACAGCTGAGTGACAGTACATTTATAATGTTGTGTATTTGTTAAATGAAAGTGTATAAAATTCATTTATGGTCATCAAGTGTCTTAGCTTCCAGTGGTCACTCTGCTCAATAGTTAACGATGTAATATGTTGTTGAATACATTTGTGAGAAATGATTCCGAAAGACTCATCAGGTAAAATGTGTCCTTTAGGTATTTAGCTGTCCAGCATGTATAAACACCTGGTGAGGAACATCAAAAAGGACTGGCAATCCGATCTTCCATTTCCACCTCTTCTCTATTATCAAACAAGTAGTGCGCAAAAACACAAAGCTGTAACTGCTTTTAACTGTGCTGTTAAACTGTGTTTAGTTTTCCAGCTTTTTGTTTTTGCGCACTACTTGTATGAAAATAGAAGAGGTGGAAATGGAAGATCGGATTGCCAGTCCTTTTTGATGTTCCTCACCAGGTGTTTATACATGCTGGACAGCTAAATACCTAAATGACACATTTTACCTGATGAGTCTTTCGGAATCATTTCTCACAAATGTATTCAACAACATATTTTGATCAGAGGGGTCGTGGGAAGGTAAGGCGTGTGGTAATCCTACATGATTTTTCATGCACTTTCATTTCATCTGTAACAAATTCACATACAGTCGCCCCCTAAATTATTAGCCCCCCTTTTGAAATTCAACATAATTCTTGATTTCTCCTTGAAAATGACCATTTATTTAAATCTATTATTTATATATTTTATTCTTGAAATAAATGCACTATGAAGACAGAGTTTCAACCAAAAATAACAAAACTAAGACCTTCAAAATTATTAGCCCACTGACCTTTTAGATAATTGTGTACCCTTTCCTCCATTGCAAACTGTTCCAAATAGCCCAAATTGCATGGTTTTTGTGCACATGCATGGTCTTTTTCAGCACTTGCCACAGGTTTTCTATTTGATTGAGACCTGGGCTCTGTGCAGGCCACTCAATAACGTTGGTCTGGGTGTCCTTGACGTATTGCTGAACTATTTTAGATGTATGCTTTAGATGTAAGCGCAAAGTGCAAGCAGACTTCTGCATGTTTTCCTTCCAAATTTTTACATTATGTTCCTCTTTCATGGTGCCATGTACCAAAACCAGACTGTCTGTACCTGAGGCGGCAAAACAGCCCCACAGTATGATGCTGCCACCATCATGTTTAACTGTATGAACTGTGTTCACAGGGTTGAAGGCCTCTCCCTTTCTTCGCCATACGTAGGCAATGGCCATATGCCCTAACAGCTTCAATTTCGTCACATCAGAGCCTGATTTAAGTTTGCCCGTGAATACTTGAAGAGGAAAAATGACTTGGAAGTCTGTGCTTTGGTCTGATGAGGGAAATTGGAGCTGTTTGGGCATATGGACATTGCCTATGTATGGCGGAGAAGGGGAGAGGCCTTCAACCCTATGAACACAGTTCCCACATTTAAACGTGGTGATGGCAGCATCATGCTGTGGGGCTGTTTTGCTGCCTCAGGTACAGGCAGTCTGGTTCGGGTGCATGGCACCATGAAAGAGGAACATAACGTAAAAATTCTGAAGGAAAACCTGCATAAGTCTGCTCGCACTTTGCGCTTAGGTCATATCTGGGTCTTCCATTAACATAATAACCCAAAGAATACATCTAAAATAGTCTAGCAATACCTCAAGGATACCAAGACCAACGTTATAGAGTGGCCTGCACAGAGCCCAGGTCTCAATCCAATAGAAAACCTGTGGCAAGAGCTGAAAAAGACCATCCGTGCACGAAAACCATGCAATTTGGGCCAGTTGGAACAGTTTGCAATGGAGGAATGGGTCAAAATTCCTCAGGGGACCTGTGCCAAACTAGTGAAAAACTATTCAAAGAGGTTGTCAGTTGTGGGTCAAAAAGGGTACACATTTGAGTATTAAGGGTTAGGCGGCTAATTATGTTGAACGTCTCATTTTTGCTATTTTTGGTTGAAACTCGGTGTGATAATAAAATATCGTAACGAAACTTGTTGGACAATGTTTTCATAGTGCATTTATTTCAATAATTAAAAAAAAACATTTGTTGTCAATGGTCATCTTAATGGAGAAATCAATAATTATGTTGAATTTCACAAGGGAGGCTAATGATTTAGGGGGTGATTGTAACATTATAAATGTTGCCCCCATGCCCCCATCAGGACTGTGAATAAAGATAAACTTGATTTAGATATACAGGTGCTACCCATATAATTAGAATAACATGTAAAAGTTGTTTTATTTCCACAATTTAATCACTAATGTTAAACGTTCACTAATTCTAGATGCATGAGCCACATCTTAAACTATTCCCACAATTGACCCTTCCGCGACTCCGCCCATGAATGGCAACTGACCAATCATAGCTTAGCAACTGTTGCTACTCCACCAAGCTCGCCATTTTAGTGAATGGAAGTCTATGGGAGACGAGCCCTCGAGTAGGTTAAAAAACGAAATTGTGTGCCTTAGCGTGTGCAAATCGGACAGCAGACACACCAAAACCCTTGAGGCATGGATTAAATTTTGTCCTTTCCCAAAATCCAAGACACAGGAAGAAACATACAGGCTGTGGATCTAGCAATTTGGATGACCCACCACCAACTTAATGTCAGCAAGATAAACAGAAGCACTTCTAAGGTTGGTAAGGAGCTAGGGTTGTGTTTTGTTTGATTCTTGCATCTGGTCGAGAGTGAAAAACGCCTACGCCAACGCCAACTGGTATTACTGGAGGTGAAAATGTTTAGCCTACATAGCACAACAACCATCATGTGAATTTCATGCAACAAAGCTGTTGCTTGTAAATATTTCCACCTCTAGCGCTCCTCGTTTTTAACATTCTCGACCAGAAGCAAGAAAACACAACCACAGCTTCTTACTTAGAACACGTGTCTTGTTTACATGCTTCATCAGTCAGCATGTTTCCTCCTAGGTCTTGGATTTCTGACAGTAATGCACAAAAGCACACTGCACAAACATTGTTGGTCTTTCAATACAAGTTCTTACTGCAAATGTGTGGGGTGTCTGCCTCTTACACTGGGATCTGTAGCCTATGCTTCAATGATGAGAGTTTTGCCCTCCATCCTCCACTCATTTGACTGGCTACAAACATGGTTAAGTTATGTCATGAATAGCCCCCAAATGCGTATTGCAGACATATCTGCCTGCTTCGGTCCGAAATGTTTGTTTTCCCAGAAATTTCCAATTTTCTTTTGGCAAAGACATTCTTGACAAAGTTGAAAACATGTCACCTCTCCATTCATTTCAATAGCAAAGCAGAGCGAGACTGAAAGGCTTGGTGGATATAGCTACAGTTGCTATGGGGGGAGGGGCTTCGCGGAAGGGTCAATTCATCATTATTTAATTTTTGCACATGTTGGTCTTCCAGCCCAAAAAACTCAAATTTTGCTATCCCAGAATATTAGGATATTTTGAAGAAATCCCAATATTTTTCCGAAAAAATGGAAAATATTCGGATCCCATCAACTGAGTTGAAATATTGTACTTTCTAAACTACATTTCAATGTTCAAGTTTTGGTTAGGAATCTCTTCGCTATAATTACTGACATGATGCATTTGCATTAAAGTCAATGGGAGTTATGGAGGCCCAGCTATCTTTCCTGCTTTGCTGTCAGCTACTCATGTTTTAGGATCTGGTAAACATAATTTCCCAGATTACCAGGGAGCATCCGGTGGCTGCCAAAGCTTCTTTACTTTTGTAGTTAATGTCCTCTGAAATTCTTCTTGGAAACATGCCATTCAAAGATATCTGGGCCTCCATTACTCCCATGACCTCTGTTGCCATTGACTTCAATGCAAATGCATCATGTCAGTAATGAAGGTAAAGAGTTTCCTAACCAAAACTTGAACATTGAAATGTAGTTTTAGAAAGTACAATATTTCAATTCAGTTGATGAGATCCGAATATTTTCTTTTTTTTCTGAAGAATATTGGGATTTCCTCAAAAAAGTCTAATTTTCTGAGATGGCAAAAAAATGGGCTGGAAGACCAACATGTGCAAAAAATAATGAACTGTGGGAATAGTTTAAGATGTGGCTCATGCATCTAGAATTAATGAACATTTAACATTCTTGATGAAATTGTGGAAATAAAACAACTTTAACATGTTATTCAAATTATATGGGCAGCACCTGTATTGCACTGAACGCTAGCGACAGCTGCTCAAACAGAAGTCTGGAGTTGACAACTGAAATCTCCTTCTAAACGGGAACCTGGAAATGCCAACCTTTATAATAAACCTGCTGTTATCAGAAATGGACAGTAGATGGCGGTAACACACTGTAAATGCCTGGGGAAAACCATCAATAGACTCAAATAAGTGAGTTATTAGGACCAACACAATCAACGCTTGCCTCTCCATACAAAACTGTCTGTAATTGCACAGTATAGCCTACCACATCAAAATCTTCATCTTGGATGTTGATGAAAGTGCACAGTTATGTTCAATTGGTGTGGAATGACCTCAAGGCTTAACATGTGTTCATGTGATTTTTATTGTATAGGTGCTTTTTCAATATAAACCCAGAAAAGGGGACCAAAGTGGAGAAGAACTCAAAGCGTCACCTGACCGTCAATCCTCGAGTCCTCACCCTGATACAGGACATCTCTGACCACGAGTGGCGTGCCAGTTAAGTGTGCGTGTGTGTGCGTGCGCGTGCGCGTGTGTGTACGTGTGTGTGTGCGTGCGTGCGAGTGAGTGAGATGAGGGATGAATCCACTGAGACGGAAAGATAGCGGACTGATGGTGGTGAGTGGTTATGTTTATTAACAGGTGATGTTTTAATTTGACCTGTTTTGTGCATGGCACTAGTTCTGAACGTCTTAAGCAGACGTTTCTTTGTTTCTTTTGTACTTGGATACGTGAATTGTTTTTCTTCTATTTCTTCTTTTTTTAAAGACCCAAGTTGATAATTCTGCCTGTTGTGGGCATGGCACTTGAATATATGTGTTAAAGGAGAAGTTAGTTTTTAACTTGGCAATGTGAATTTTTGTGATTTTTTTTTTTCTTAAAAAAAAAGAAAAACCCAAGTTGATGGTGGGTTGTGTTAACAGGTGATGTTTTATTTTAATTTGACCTGTTTTGTGCATGGTACTAGTTCAGTGATTCTCAAAGTGTGGTCCGGGGACCACTAGTGGTCCGCGACAGAGCTCAGGTGGTCCGCGAGGGGATTTCCACTTTTCCAAGATAAGCTAGCAGTAGGCTATATTTGTAACATTTTCATATTTTCAACACAATAAGACGGGCTTATAATGTTAATAAAAAGTAAGTGATCTGCATAAAAATTAGCAGTGTCAAATTAGCATCCATCAACTGCCAATTCAGTTGACAGGTGGTCCCCGATCATTTTTGGGGGGTACAAAGTCTGAAAAAGTTTGCTTTAAATGATAACGATAATGCTTTTGTTTGCATTGTGTTTTCCCATTTCTGTGTACTGCTATGGCAGGAAAATAAAGTTTAAAAATGGGACATTTCCTCTCCTCCTTTCTTAAATTTTACAGTAATCACAAGTATTTTTTACGTTATTACGTAGTTATTATATCATAAAAAGTAAGGATATCATACAGTAATCACAAGTATTTTTTACATTATTAAGTAGTTATTATATCATAAAAAGTAAGGATATCATACGGTAATCACAAGTATTTTTTACATTATTACGTAGTTATTATATCATAAAAAGTAAGGATATCATACAAAGGTTGACTGTTGCTCAAACACTTTAAATTTGTATGTTTTAATATATTACCTGGTAAAATTTACCACCTATTGTCACAAAATGAACATTTATTACTTGTAAGAAATACATGAGATTATCAATATGGACACACAAACATCATGCAAAATCAACAGCTTTTTTTTGTAAGTTCAACAGAGGTTTAATGTGATTTCAGCCGTAATTCCATTCACTGTAAACTAATTTACATGTTCACCAGTAAAGTGATCTACTGGGCGGGTGTAATTTTTACAGGGACTTCCTGGTCACTCCAGCTGCCAGGGTTTTCCTGTAAAAACAACATTTTTTTTTTTACAGTGTACAGCTGCAATTATACGATTGCTGGTACTCCATAATAACTAACACTACTACTCCTACTATTGTTGCTAGGATTACTACCAGTACTATTGCTGATACTACCACAGCTACTTAGCTACTGCAAGTATTTGCTCGTCTACTATGCAGTACATTTTGCACAGTTCAGTCAAGAGTAGGACTATACACTCTTTTAATTCAACACTTAGAGGGACAAACATTCTCCTAAAGTGTTAAATTAACACTGTAAAACGTACTGTCTGCTTTTGGCACTTAATATTATATACGTATATTTGGGCTTTTTGCCTTTATTGTTGACAGGAGACTTGAGTGAGACAGGAAATGAGTGGGGAGATAGAGAGACGGGGAAGGATCGGCAAATGACCCGGGCCGGAATCGAACCCGGTCGCCGGCGCAGCGACCCCACCGCTAGGCCAAGGCAGGTCCATACTTTTGCCAGTTAATATATGGGAAATGTGAAAGTGATGCAGTCCTCATCCAGAGAGCTGGACAGCCCCGCATGATCTGTGCCCACTCAGGCCTCTGATGTGGGGCCAGCAGGTGCCGTGATGTGCATGGACCCAGTCACCTGGCGCTAACAAGACACATCAATGTCAACACCACCACCTGGCCTACACACATACACACACTCGCA
>NC_085858.1:47538303-47573303 GCF_034702125.1 Engraulis encrasicolus | reverse complement strand
GCAAAAAAAAAACAAAAAAAAAACATGGAAAGAAAATATCTCCCGTCTTCAAATGCCAGCGTCTTTTTTTCTTTTATCACGTTCACCCCCTCGCCTCCTTGCTTTACATAATAATACACCAGGGCTTGTGTGTGCAAATGGCAAGGTGCGACCTGCTGATGAAAAGAAAGAACGAAAAAAGTAAGGGATGTGTGAATGTCCCCATGACAAAAAGAGAAAATCAATTTCCCCTCTACCCACGCAAGAGAAAAAGAAAAAAAAGGGCACTAGCCTTGTGAGTATTTGGCAAAGATGGAGAAAGGCCAACTCGTCGTGTCATCTGACTCAGAGAACACTGCGAAAACCAGTAGTGAAGTGGATAAAAGCCTCCCTTCCACCTGTGGAACGGTTTCAGACTATGAAGACTAGACTACTGGCGAGGTAAATATAGCGGCAATTAGGAGTCAAGCCCGGGGCTGTCGTTTAACCCGGAGAGAGAGGCCTGCCCTGGCCTGCCCCACCTGGCAGCGGATGAGCTGATAGGAATGAGGAGCTCGATGCATTGCACACTGGATCTGCTCATGGTTCATGATCAAGGCGACTTCTGATCACAGACACCTGCAGGGCAGAGTCTGGTTGAAAAGGAGGGTGAGAAGGAGAGAAGGAAGGAGGGAGAGAGGGAAGGGGAAGAAGGGAGGAAGCGGGTGAGAGGGAGGTGGAAAAAGGGAGGAAGACTGATGATGAGAGCAAAGAGTACAGAGTATGCTGTTTCTTTTCTTGACTATTCGATCTACAGTTCAAAGTGATACAATGTTTGTGTCCAAACACACCATTCAATTTGTACTGTATGTGCAAAAATATCACATGGTATCAAAGAACAACATTTATAGCCTTGCCGGGTAGTAAGCAAGGAGACTGAAAGAGAAGAGACTGCAGAGTGCAGTATATCTCTTTGAGTTGAATATGAGGTTTAAAATACACTGATCTGAATACTGTATGCTGTGTTGAGTGGGCTCTGTATTCTGGGTTGCATAATGCAGTTACACACAGAGATAATACAGCATCACAGTCTCTTTTCAATGACTACTACTGCACTCCACTGGCAGATCCGTGTGGTTTTATGAGACGATATGCAGGTTTTACCTTCCAACTCAAAACTTTTCATCTCAGAGTAGAACCATTCACGTGTACCTAGGGTGACCAGCTGTCCGGACTTCGGCCGGACAACCCCGCCCCTTAACTTTCTAACCTCGCGTCCTCGCGCGCACCCATTGCTTCGACTTGCCGAATCCCCGCCTCCGTGGAGAAAACAGTGAAGTTTGCATTCTAAATTGTAGGCAGAAATCAGGGAACAGCGTTGCCATCTTACCTCAGACTAACTCAGCTGCCAACAGCAGTTTTACTTGTAAAACAATATTTTTTGGGGGAAGGATTTTCGCATTTCATTACCTCACTCCGATAAAGGAGTCATCAGCACCACTAACTTAATATTGTATCAGAGACGGCAGGTTACGATAGACAAATCCTTCCGTTGTTGTCTGTGTAGAAAATAGGCTATTTCATATTTAAAAAAAAAACAAAAAATGTATTTTGGGTAGTCAATGCATTCGTAGGCCTAATAGCCAACAATTAATTTGATTTACTTTACTCAAAGTTGACCAGAAGTCTGTTTATCAGCGGTGTTTTAAGGGAGGCAAAATGCTTCTGTCAACTTTTTTTTTCATGCAGACGCTGGATGGAGCTCAAAATACAGACAGCGCCCGTGCAGAAAGACGTTTCTTTGCCCTGTTTGTACAGTTGAGAACCCTCGTATCGTTGTAAAGGCATTTAGCGGACAAACTTAGTTGCACTATGCGTTACCACCAGTGCAGGAAAAAATAGGAAACAGACAGTAGACAATAATATAGTTACCTTATTTAACTTTCATACAGTCAGTTAATGAACTTCATATAGGTCTATTGCACGGAGATTTCCCCGACATAAGGCGACAGCAATACAGTTAATTCGCTGGGCGAAGTCTGAGGTTATATCTGGAGTAACATGGCGGCCGCAGATATCGGAAATGCGACCGACTGTCAAGGGGTGCATCCCAATATGTGACCTTGCCTCCTCCACTTGCCTCCTCCACTTGCTTCTCGTCATGATGACATCACTGACAACAGCATTATATTTCAATATCTTGCAAAAGCTCAATTGTAAAGTCTTTTTCTCATTTGCAATTGGGATGGTGAATGAAAAACAGTCCCTCAAAAGTTGTTGTGGCGAGGCTGACAGCTGGGAAACTTTATCGTTTTCTCCACGGAGGAGGGGCCAGGAAGCGGGACGAGGAGACAAGC
This sequence comes from Engraulis encrasicolus, assembly GCF_034702125.1. Classification (NCBI taxonomy): domain Eukaryota; kingdom Metazoa; phylum Chordata; class Actinopteri; order Clupeiformes; family Engraulidae; genus Engraulis; species Engraulis encrasicolus. The sequence goes on along the minus strand of NC_085858.1, from coordinate 47,570,988 downwards.
ACAAGTGGAGGAGGCAAGGACACATATTGGGATGCATCCAAGGTCTAGTTTGCGTCAATGACGTTGCCTCGCATCTCGAGGCCATAAGCAAAAGGCTAGGAGGAAAGGAAAGACAAAGAGAGGGACACACGGACGTCGTGAACAGGTCGTAAAAACGGACCGATGGCCACCCTACGTGTACCGGTTCAGGGTTGTCTTCTGTTACTTTGCCCCTGACCCTCCCGGAATGTTCCAGTGGTGATGACACACACTACGCATAACCAATCAACACCCTCGACCCTGGTGCTGTTGAACAGCAGTGTCATCACCCTTCACATTCGACACTTTCTTTGTGTGTGTGTGTGTCAGAGAGAAAGAGAAAAAGAGAGAGAGAGAGAGAGAGAGAGAGAGAGAGAGAGAGAGAGATGCTCCTGGTATTGCCATACATGTGTGGACAAAGGGGTGATTATTTCGAACCAAAGTCTGTTCTTCAGGTTATCTAACAAGGTGTGTGTGCATGGAAAAAAAATAGAGGGCCTGGAGGTGATGCATCTCCTCCACATCTCTTCCATTGAGTCCAGGCTGTAGAAAAAAAATCAGGCATTATTGTAGGACAGCTACCTTCAAATGGCAACGAAGGTCAAAGGACCCCCTGCTACTGTAAGCAGCCATTTTGACACTGATGAGTAATTGCACTCAAGGGTGAAGTCTATTCAGCTCCCAGCATGCCTCCCTGTCCTTGGCACAGACGCTGGATGATGTCATCAGCATGAATAGTTTCTGTGGTGGTGCCCAGAGGTGAAGGAGGGAATTAATATTTGAAGGACACGGTAACAATTACCACGGTTAGTCACTACGCAAGAAACCACACGACCAAAATGGAAGGTCCAGAGGTCACTTTGCAATGTACGCAAGTCTTATACCAGTGGTCTCCAATTATTTTCCTCCAAGGGCCAAATTATGTAGCGCAAATGAGGGCTGAGAGCAAAACAAATTCACAGATGGCCACAGATAGCAAACATATACGCAGACCTATACCCGGTATGTTTTCATTTGTTCCAAGCTCACGCAGGGCCAAATAATTGCCATGCCCGGGCGACCATTTGTAGACCACTGCCTCATAGAATAAGTTGGGAGTGCTAGTTGCGTACAGGCCACCGACATGCTCGAAGTGTGAAGTGGCTTTCAGGTTAAGGGCAGAGGAACCGAACAATCCAATTTTTTTTGAGGGCTTAACAGGTGCTCAAATCTCCCCACCACATCTGTGTGTCACTGTTAAAAATGCATACAAACCCAACCTGCATATATTTCAGGCTAATTAGCCTGTCTCATTGCTCCAGGCTGTTCTCATCTGTGTGAAATTATACATTGTGCTATTAAGTGAAGCGAATAAAAGTAGGTCTGCATGGTTTTTAAAGGGATTCGTAAAGTAGGGCATATTCACCGTCTGTCTGGAGCATTAGCATCAAAAAACAGCACCATACACACTCGCGCACGCACATATACACACACGTATGCACGCATACACACACACACACACACACACACACACACACACACACACACACACACACACACACACACACACACACACACACACACACACACACACACACACACACACAAAATCACCATTTTCTTCAATCTTATTATGCATTACCCCAGATGTGCGGAGCCTATGAAACAGCACTCCAACATCAAACAGCATTGCGCTAGTGCTATTTAAGTAAACTAATAGTCACATTCTCCCCATGCAGACACTAAGCTTCCATATTTTCTTGTCATTCAAGCGGGTGTTTTGCGCAATGCATTATGGGATCATTAATACCATCAAACTCATTTTCTCCATGTTGCGATGACACGGTGCGGTTAGACATGCTGCTAGTCAGGACTGCTGACAGCTTTGGCCCGGGCCCAGGACAAAGTCATCTGAAAGGGCTCCCCACCCAATGTGATACAATGTAATGTGATGAGGGGCCAATTTTGGGCCCCCTCGTTCCCTGGGCTCGGTACAACCGAACATGTTTTTCCACCCCTGTTCCTGTCAGCTTCCCTGCAGTGTTGCCAGATTGGGCAATTACCCGCCCAATTGGGCTGCTTGGGATGGCCGTCTGCGGGTAAAAATGGGAAAAATTAGCCATTTAGCGTTTTTTTTTCTGCAGTTTTGTGCCTATAGAAATCAATGCAATTTGTTGAAATTGGGCAGAAGTGAACACATTTTGGCGTTTTTTCAGAAACTTTTGGACGGGATTTGATCACACACATCTGGCAACACTGCTTCCCTGCTGCTAGTAGTCCTCTATACATTTTCAAGCATCAGGGCACATACTGGCTGAGACATAAACATGCCACCGAAGCCCCCAGCTGCACAGCATTACCGAGAGCAGATGTGCACAGACTATCAACTATCAAGGAGCACTTACATGGAGGGGTGGAGAGCAGGGCTGGCCTGAGGGAGAAATAGGGACCCGGGCACTTTTGGCTTAATCTTGTCCTAAGCTCTTTTTGGGAAAGGGTGTCCTCTTCCTATTAAATCCTAGATAGCTCAGCCTCCGAAGCACATACAAAAACGAAATGAGTTACATTTAAAAGCCAAGACCCTCCCCTTGCATTGTAATGTGTTCATTCAGCTCTTACTTGTACATACCCATATAAAACAGCTCAAATCTCAAAATCCTGAAAAACCTGCATATGTGTCTCCAGGACACAATGGGTTTAAGGGTGTGGGGCCCACCTGCAAAATACCCGCTATGCCAGATGGCCAGTCCATCCCTGGTCGAGAGGGCATGGGGCAGGTACTATAGAAAGTAGTGGAGAGGGGGGGAAGGACCTTCAAGTTCCCTATACTGCTCAAGCTCTCTGCACATAGCTCCCTGGAGAGTCGAGAGAGAAAAGAGCCTAAATTGTTTTTTAAAGGGTGTGTATTTAGGGGGTAATGGGTAGAAATGGCTAGGTAATGGCTAGGCAACTTTTCAATATCACCATCCCCGTCCCCTGGAGTGTTTTGGATGTAGGTACATAGCTATAGCTCTCCATTGCAAATTCAAACGAGGACGGTAAAGATACACCTAAATCTCTCTCTCTCTCTCTCTCTCTCTCTCTCTCTCTCTCTCTCTCTCTCTCTCTCTCTCTCTCTCTCTCTCACTCTCTCTCTCTCCTCTCTCTCTCTCTCTCTCTCTCACACACACACACACACACACACACACACACACACACACACACACACACACACACACACACACACACACACACACACACAAATCAGAGTGTTTCTCCATATTAAACTGAAATATTAAATGACCTGCAACGATACGAAGACATCACATCATTGTAATGGCACTGGTGGTTAAGGGGTCAGCAATAGTATATGAGTTTACATATAGAAAACAAATGGAAATGTAACAACTTGCTGTCATCGTGCTTCAATGTTGGGATGGCAACCTGAAATTGCTTAAAGGGACACTGTGCAGGAAATGGTCAAAAAAGGTACTGCAACTATGGTGCTCATTGAAACTGGGCTGCCTATCGCCAAATTTGATGTTTGCAAAGTTTACTAAGTAATAAACAAATATTTTCTAGTATGGTTCGAGCACAGTCATTTTTGCAGCTAAAAATCGCTATTTTTGGAAATTCAAAATGGCGGACCATGGAGAAGATCCCCCTTTTCATGTATGAAAAGTGCAATTTTTCCAGTCGTATTCATGAAAAAGTTAACATTAGTGAATGGGCAGCATGAATTCTGGAAATAAACAACTACAAATCTCACACAGTGTCCCTTTAAGGGAATCTGACCCTGAAGTCAGTTCACTACAGATAAAAAAGAAAAAACCTCCAGCACATTTCATTTTAACTTTATTCATGACGTTTCGGTCTTAGACCTTCATCAGGTACTTTTTGTCAGTTGACTACAGTTAAAAAGAAACACACTTTCAAAGGAGAAGGCATTGAACATTTTTCTTTACAGTATTCACTTTTGTAATGGAAGGTAAACACAGGGAACCCGAACTGCTGATCTGACAAATCAAAAAGTTTGATATAAATAAAAGCCGCTGACTGAGCAGGGCTTTTGGAGGGACCATCTTTCTTCTTCGAAACCAAAAAAATGTTCGGGGGGACCCATCTGCCAGGGAAGGCAGAGAGGATGCATTTTTGGCAGTTGGGGGAGGTAGAGGAAAGGAGAGAAATGTACCAGACACCCGGCTGAAAGATGATACATAGGGAAAACCAGATGCCACTGCCGCCACAGAGTTTTCAGCCGAATTACCTGAGCAACAATATACTGTGAGCTATTTTCTGTTCACTCTTATGTGATGTAGTCAGTATGTCAACACTCTGCCAAGTGGTAGTCTGTAATGCTCTGTATCTGTCAACACTCATTCCTGGTCAAGTTAATCCTGTTTACATCGACTCACAGAGTATGTTTGTTTGCACATTTGTCAACCACAACTCACAGAGTATGTTTCTGTACAATTGCCTTTTTATTTTTCTGTAGTCTCCCCCCTCCCCTCCCTGACCATTACCTGTGTTACACGTTTGAAATGTCTTGAAATGTTGAAAATCTCCATGTGGGCATAAGCTACTTGACACCTTAATCCCCCCCCCCCCCAGGATCAATAAAGGATCCGTAAACATTCTGCCCTCTCTGTTGCCCCTCATCTCCTTTCCCTTCTGTACTCCAACATCATCCAGCCCATCCTAGTGTACTGCTCACCCTGCTTCTTCAACAGGCTCTCCACCAGCTGCAGGAACAAACTCACTAATATCACACTCACTGCATCCACCAAACCTTCACACAACCTGATCTCAACCTCAAAGCCGTCACACGTCTAGCACAGTCAATAATCAGAGACCACACCCACCCTCTCCATCAACATTTCACACTGCTCCCATCCGGACGAAGGTACAGGACTCTCGGGTGGCGACGAGCACAGTTTAGCAAAAGCTTCATCCCATCTGCCATCACTGCACTGAACAAACAACCTTCCACAATAACACTGTATGCTCCCCCTGGCTGTGTATGTACTATACATATAATGTGTGATTGTTGGTATGGCTGCATGGTATATTGTGTGAGTAAGTGTTTATGTTGGCTGTGTGTAGTAGTGTTAGAGTGTGCATGTATGAGTGGATGTGTGGGTGTGTTGAGAGTGGGCCTATGTGTCTGTGACAGTATTTGTGCATGAATGTTTATTGTACCTGGTGTCCCTATGTTTTCCTTGTGTACTCTATTGTGTATGTTTCTGTCTACATGTTGGCACGTAAACTTGTTTGATGGTGGTGAAAACAAATTTCCCCTCTGGGACAATAAAGGCAATCTAATCTAATCTAAAGTTACTCTACTCTACTCTACTCTACTCTACTCTACTCTACTCTACTCTACTCTACTCTACTCAACTCTACTCTACTCTACTCTACTCTACTCTACTCTACTCTACTCTACTCTAACCAAACCAGCTGTAGCCTCTAGGATCAAAGTAGCTAGGACTTGGCAGCCATATTGGCAGAGGTGAGGCAGGTAAAGGAAAGGAGAGAAATGTACCAGTCACCCGGCTGAGAGATGATATATAGGAAAAACCAGACGCCATTGGCACCACAGAGTTTTCAGCCGAACTACCTGAGCAACAATATACTGTGAGCTATTTTCAGCTCACTCTTATGTGATGTAGTCAGCTGTAGCCTCTTGGATCAAAGTAGCTAACCGATAACAATTCTCTCCCAAGAAACGGCAGCATATATGATGGAACTCCTTTGCACCTCCATCCTCCGTTGGCGCCACCTAGAGTACAGTACCACCCGGAAAAAGTTGTGAATTTTCTCTCTCGTAATACCCATAAAGCCTCTCTGGCTGTAGCCTCTAGGATCAAAGTAGCTAGGACTTGCCTGCCATATTGGCAGAGGCGAGGCAGGTCACATGATCAGCGGCATTGGTATGCCGTCCACAACACCAGTCTTGGATGACAACAAATCCCCTTGTCCACAACAGCCTGATGAAAACGTCAAATGCATTACCATAAAACAAACAGACCCTAGCAAACAAGTCCCATATAACTGTCATATCTGAAATAATAAGACCGTTTGGTGTTCTTGAGCCGGGTGTTTAAGTCTGTTCAGTGAGTTATATTAGTGCTATAGGCAGGCCCATTTTGCTGGCAGAGGCACAGAGATTGATGGCCATGGACTGACTTGAGGGTGACATTGAAGTGAGATCGAGAAAAAAAAAAACAATTGAGCTCTTATAGCCATTGCTCTGCTACTCAGCAACCATGTCTTCACTCGCTCAGGTGTCTGGCCATCCAAAACACACAAAGTCAGTCTGCGTGATTGACAAGGCCCTGATTGGCAGGCACTCTCTCACCAAACTTTTAATGAAGCCTTATCAGTGAAGGAGCAAAGAAAGACACATTTGTCCCCTAGCAATTATAGAGAGTAAACGCGTCTTGGTTTGCCATAGGTTGTTGGCAAAGTTGTCGTAAAGTTTTGGCTTTCTTTTATGCCTTTCATTAATCAGGAAAGCTTTTTTTTCTTCTAAAAGAAATGTTCTTTTTTTCTTCTTCTTTGTCATGGGGCGTTGCCTGCTGAGTCCCGTGTGGAAATGCCACAAATGTACACTTACGATCATCGATCACTACAGGCAGGCCACTATTACGGATGCTGAGCTAGACGGACCATGCTTTGGGTTTGGATTCCCTTTTCCTCAGGATAGTTTGTGTCTCCGGAGACTTCTCTGATGATTTGTAGAAATTCCAATTTAGCCCATGTCTAATGTAATGTTCAGAGCATTGCCTAAGGCAAGTGTTTCTCAAACGCCAAAATGTGCTGCTCAGACCTCCGGCGGTCTGCCAGATATCTAATGCCACCAATGAGCAGAAATGTTAAACTATTTCTTTTTTCACTTTTCCTAAACTGCCTGTGGTATGCACGGTGTGTTTAAATGTCATGCATAAAATTCATGCCATCTAATTAGAGCTGGGAGGCTGAACCAAGTCATGCATTTATATAGCCCCACTAGCCCCACATGAGGGGCAATGGGTCCTTGAAATATCGCTCAGGTGTTGAAAAGGCCTTCGGTCTTAAAAATGTTGAGCCACACTGCTTAGCTAAATCAAAATCCCTTAACCCAATTTTGGACATGCATTTCAAAATAACCTTTTCAAAGGCTAGTTTAGACTAGTTATTTGATCATCTGCCTATAGTGGTTGGTATAGTGTCCTACCAAAATATAGTGTGAATCCAGACCCCTTTCACTTACATTGGTGTGAGGAATGGCGGATGCGAGGTAAGCCATATTGAAAACAGGGTCTATGGGTTTTCCGGTTAGCAAAAGCAAAAAGCCTGTGGTTTATTTGAGAGTCTAAATCTCCATTGAGCTAGGCCTCATTGATTAGGCTTGCCACCGGAAAGCTGTGTCTTGGCAGATGAAGAGAGGGAGAAAAGAAATCAGGACATTGGACACTGGCCAGTGGAAGCACACACACGCACGCACGCACACGCGCGCACGCACACACACACACACACACGCGCACACACACACACACACACACACACACACACACACACACACACACACACACACACACACACACACACAGACACACACACACACACACACACACACACACACACACACACACACACACACACACACACACGTTATTGTGCATAAATTTCACATACACACACCACTTCAAACAAATGACCAAAAATGACCTATTGCCAGAATACGAAAGCCAAATGTGAAAGTGAAAGCCCATTGGGAAACTCCAACTCCCATTGTCATTGTGACACAGCACTCCACAGCACACAAGTGAACACTGCACACTGCACACAACGAAATTGCATTTATGCCTCACCCGTGCAAGGGGGCAGCCCTCAGTGGCGCCCCATGGGGAGCAGTGCAGTGGGACGGTACCATGCTCAGGGTACCTCAGTCATGGAGGAGGATGGGGGAGAGCACTGGTTGATTACTCCCCCCACCAACCTGGCGGGTCGGGAGTCGAACCGGCAACCTCTGGGATGCAAGTCTGACGCCCTAACCGCTCACCCATGTGAGTCTGGTTTCACATAAATACCATGTGTACAACTATAAAATCTTTTAAATCTTTCTTGGGTAGAAAGTTCAGAGTTGCTTTACAGTATGAGAAAAAGAAACCACTGTACTACTTGTCGAAATAGTTTACTCTTCCCCCCCTAAACTACAGTTCTCTTAAACCACCTGTCACAGCCTTCATATAAAGACAGAGGAGAGGGGGCATGCAGTTGTTTGTTGGTTTGTTTATATATTTATTTACCACGGGCGTTTGTTTACTGCCTCCCAAACACCCTGAGGCACTGCTGGCACAGAGGGGGCAGTGTGGAGGGAGGTTGGCGTCAGCTGGCTCAAGGATAACGGCATTGCCGCGTTGGCACTATAGCACACCCTGGCACACACATGTACGGACGCACGCACGCACACACACGTGCGCACACATGCATGCACACACGCACGTACAGTACGCACACATTGTATATTACATACATTGGTCACACACAAACACACACACACACACACACACACACACACACACACACACACACACACACACACACACACACACACACACACACACACACACACACACACACACACACACAGGAATGCACATACAAAGTTACGCACAAACAGAGGCATGCAAACACAAACACAAACACACAGGGTATTGCATACATAGGACACACACACACACACACACACACACACACACACACACACACACACACACACACACACACACACACACACACACACACACACACACACACACACACACACACACACACACACACACACAGCCCTTTTTTCACTCTGCTGAAATTGCCATTGTGTTGTCACTATGGGCTGCCGAAAATCTCAAACAATAGCGCTACTCTACACGGCCTACCCAATCTCCCTCACACAATCAGAGCTGGCCTGGGGGAGAAATAGGGCCCGGGCACTTTTGGCTTGAAGGGGCCCCATCATAATTAGCGGCGCAGAACTAACTTACAGTCACCGGTGGGCCCCGCACCCTCGTGGGCCCCTATTTTCAGAGATGTAATAAAACCACAAAAAACGACGTGGGTGCAGGGGTCATCGGGAAATGCCCGCTATGACAGATGCCCAGTCCAGCACTGCACATAATTGGACCTCATATGAGTCATATTATTCCTTTATATGGGACTTCGTTCGAACAATTCTTTGCAAAATATCACCGAATACAGCCAAAGAAACACAGAGGAGGTAAGGCGTAATAAAACTGGTGTTTGGATTTAGTCCACAAAACACACAGTACGAAGCAAGTTCACCCACTGTGAATTTGGATAAAATACACTGAAACAGTAAGTGGTTAAATTTTTATTGCACTTAAATGGTAAACTGTTTTTTGCAGTTCATGCCTCAGAGTATGGAGAGTAATCTAAACATTCACTTCTCCACCATTATTCAAAGCTAATAAAGTCAATTATGCTTGTCTTCTTTTGAAAACGGGTATATCCTTAATGAGTGATCAGATTAAACAACACTCTTCCCAATATCCAAATATTGCGCACATAAAATACAAAATAAAGTACTTCCAGCCATAAAAAAACCCATTCCAAATTGAAACGAATAACACACGCATCACTTACAATACGAAACCGCATCAATTACTTAGAACCAATAAGTACAGCCACCCCCGCTGCGCTGAGCGTTTTTCCCCAACTCAATAACAGCGTGCTGGTTGAAAAGGTCTCGCTGATAATCTATCTCAATATGTCCAGACGATAAGGCGAGGCAAGCTGAGTAGAGCAGAGCTGAGCAGGCGGATAGTACACAGCAAATATTGCAGTGTTAAATGAACACCCCGAGATTCACATTTTAACATGTATAGTGTTAATCTCACACTGTAAGTGTTGAATGAACACTGTCAAATTTACTGTGCGCTTACGGTACAGTATGAGTCCTCCAAAGACCAGGGCCATGTATTTTATATAGATAATATATTCCATTGATGTGTTTACTTTATGGGAATAGCGCACACAATATTTATCTCAGCCCAGGTTGCAGCCCAAGGCCTAATTTAAATCTGCAGTCTATTGGCAGCTAGAGGAAGAGACTCTTCAGTGTGCATTTTATATCAGTGCTTGTGCTGATGTGTTTCATTCAACAAATAAATACTAACTACTTCTGTGGACTGAGGCACCACTGCTATTAAAGAAGAAAAACAAATTATTTATGCTCTTTTAAAAAGTTCTTGATCTGTCTTGTAGTTTTTTCTTCAACAAGCAGCTTACACATTTGCACTGTGTACAATGCTGTACTGTACAGAACTTTATCCCTTGTTGAACTCAGTTAATTCTCTATCCACTGACCTTGTTAAGACTAAGACTAAGACTTGTTAAAACAAGGACATGAACTGAATTCACCTATTTTAAGGTGACAGCTGATGTTACTTTGTTTGAGAAGAAATGGTGTTTGATAAGGGGCTTTGGTCAATCTGAAATGATAGCAAGCTAATATTCAGGTGGTAATGATGGGAGTTATGGGCAGGGCCGGGATAGTGCACAGGCTAGATATGGCTGCAGCCTAGGGGCCCCCACCTGCCAGGAGGGCCCTGATTGCCCAAAAGTGAAAAAATGCAGAATTGTGACAGGATGCACCATTGAAAAATGAATGTGTCATATTGAGTACTGTTGGTAGACAAGCACATTTTTTGCGAAATTTGTCTGCTAGGGGGCCCCAAAGCAACATGTAGCCTAGGGGCCCCAGACCACCTTAACCTGGCCCTGGTTATGGAGCGTGAGGTTGGGAAAGGGGAAGGAGAGGATTACTCCCTTTTTGTCTTGAATGGAAGGATCAACATACATGTAATATAAAATACATTTTTAATCGTGACAATGGTTCACAATAAAGGAGTGTTTATTGCTTATTTGACAGGGACCATGTACAAGACAGAATCTAGTACCAGAGTTAGCTAGAAGCTAGTTTACATCTGTGGTCCATCTGTGTTGAATGTCTATCCACAATAGTCTGGCACTGCCCATGCTGACTCTGGTGCTTGAATTAAAAAAAAAAAATCGAACACCAATGAAAACTTAAAACACAAAGCCAGTGATCTGCTTATTTTGGGGCGGTGGTGGCTCAGGTGGTAGAGGAGCCATTTGGCAACCAGAAGGTTGCAGGTTCGAGCCCTGCTCTGCCTGACCCCATTGATGTGTCCTTGAGCAAGATACTTAATCCCAAGATGCTCCTGGTGGTACCCTGCCTGGCTGCCACTGCCACCGTTGTGTGAATGTAAGTGTGAATGGGTGAATGTGAGACATACAGTTTAAAGCGCTTTGAGTGCTCGAAAGATTGGAAAGGTGCTACATGAATGCAGTCCATTTACCATTTACATGTATAATATAAGCAATGTATCCGTCAAATAGTACAAGTAGGCATTTGAGAGATACCTATCAATCAATCCTACTTTGAAAATTTCTCGTCTCTCTGAAGTTCTAGCAGGCTATATCCATCATGCAACCCTTGCACAATATCTGGTAACCTTTAACGACCATCATTTACAGAGACTTTATGTTCTCCTATGGGCCGAGTGAGGATAGAGGAAGTCTGGGCCTCAGAATGGAGTACTATGGAACATAAGAGTCTGATACTGGGAGCAGCTACTGTAGCAGGGTGCCCCAAAGCAGGCCACTTAACCACAGGGTTGCTTCAGGCACACTGTCTACTAGGGCTACACGATATCAGAACATTTTCGATACTCGATAACAGCATACAATACCTCGATAACTATATTTAAACGATATTTAGAAAATATAGGCAAGTGTTTTTCTTGTCACTAATTTGTCCCTCTGTGTAGGAAGCGTGGCTTTGGTCATGGTGGGGTTCTCGCGCATTTGTTGACATTCAGCTAGTGATTGGACTGCACAATTTTTTTTTAACTTGCTATCGATAATTAAGTCATTTTCGCGACACACATATTGCCACTGTTGATATCGCGATTTCGATACATTGTCGATGTACTGTGCAGCCCTACTGGCCACTTAACCACAGGGTTGCTCCAGGCACACTGTCTATGGCTTTAGTCCTCCAGCAGTCACTCTTGCAGATGTGTTGGTGCAGCAGTGGCCTAATGATTAAAGTCTTTTAAAGGGAGTTTGATGAAGGATGGGGCAATACTGAGCCTACACCCTCATCTATGACTGAAGAGCACTTGAGCAAGGCATAGAACCTCGCAATACTCCACAGGAACTGTACCTGTAGCTAAATCATTCCAAATTTATAATGGTTACCCTGTTTAACAGTGTAAAGCAAATGTGTCTGGTAAACATGTTTTTTTAAAGACAGGCAAGCTATGTGATGGCTGACTCACCAAACTGCATTGGCCCTGTCCCCATTAGACCTGCAACCCCCAACTTAGACATAGCGCACATAAAGGTGGCAGTGCAGCAGCTTGGCTGAACAGAACACACAGTACTCTAGCGTCTTGCCAGCCGGTTGGAGTGGGCAGCTAGGCCCAGAACAGCTCCATGGTGACCCAGATGGTCAGCAGTCCTGTTTTTGGCCATGTTTAGGCTGACTCGAGCGAGCGACCGCACCGACCGCACCAGACCAGACGACACCAGAGCAGAGCAGACCGTACTGACTGGACTGGCTGCCATCTGTTGGCTTAGTCATGAGTCACAGATTCAAAGGAGAGAGGATTGTGGAGGAAGGAGGGAAGGGAAGGGGGGTGAGAGGGATGAGGGGGGTGGGAGGAAAGAGTAAAGGAGGGAAGAACAAAGGAGAAGGGAGGAGAGAGGAGGGAAAGCAAGGGAAAGCAAGGGAAAAGGGAGGAATGAGGAGGAGAAAGATAGGAGGGAGGTGGGAGATGGGAGGAAAGAGGAGGGAAGAAAAAAGGAGAAGTTAAGAGGAAGGAAAGAGGAGGGAGGAGAGAAGAGGGATAAGGGAAAGAGGAAGAAGGGAGAAGAGAGGGATGAGGATGGGGAAAGGGAGGAGGAGTAAGAGAAGAACGAATGAGGCAGATGGGGGGAAAGACAAAGAACCAAGGAGAAGGGAAGAGAGAGAAGGAAATAGGGAGGAAAGAGAATGGGGAAGAGAGAGGATGAAGGGAAGGAGGATCGATGGAGAAGAGAGAAAAGAGGAGGGACGAGAGAGGAGGAAAGAGGAGAGAGGAGTGAAGGAGTAATGAGGGGAAGTGGAGGAAAGAGGAAAGAGGAGAGGATGGAGGTGGTGGTGTGAGGAGTGAGTCACGGGGGCTGTCTGCCTTCCTGTGCTGTTGACTTTTCGTTTACCCACGGCCATTAATCTGCATTAGCAGCAACACACCGGCGTCCATTTTGGACTGCAGACAGTCAATTTATTATGTTCATTTGTGACAAATGTGCAGTGTTCATGTAACCAGGGCCGCTGACAGCTTTGGTTGGGCCCGGGACAAAGACGCATGAAGGGGCCCCAAACCCAATACATAGGCCTACAATGTAATGAGGATCCAATTCTGGGCCCCCTGTCTCCCTGGGCCCGGGACAAGTGACCCCTTTGTGTCCCCCCCCCCGCTTGTCGGCTTCCCTGCACGTAACACTTACCGAGTAGGACCAACTACAAGAGAGTTAAAATTCGACTCTGTAAGAGTGTTAGCACTGCAAAATCTCCTGTGTCAGAGCCCATGGGTTTCTGGGTAAAATCTTGCACACCTGTTGCCGTGGTTGGTGGCTCTGGTGCTTGAGTAGGAAGAGGACGAGCTGGCTGCAATGTGTGTGTGTGTGTGTGTGTGTGTGTGTGTGTGTGTGTGTGTGTGTGTGTGTGTGTGTGTGTGTGTGTGTGTGTGTGTGTGTGTGTGTGTGTGTGTGTGTGTGTGTGTGTGTGTGTGTGTGTGTGTGCGTGCGTGCACGCGTGTATGATTTTTTTTTCATGCACGCTTGTATGATTTTTTTTTTCATTTATCCTTTATTTAGCCAGGATTGTCCCATTGAGACTACAGTCTCTTCTGCCAGGGAATCCTGGTGAAAATGGCAGCATACATATAGTTACAGACATAGACGAACACATAGACAAAAAGGAAAATAAATGTACAAAAAACACATTAAGAAGAATAAGTTTACATAAAACGTATTTTGAGATAAAAAAAAAGTAGCCTATGTGCTGCATAGTCAGAAACAATGATACTCCTCTGTGTATACTGTATTCATTTCCCTCTTAAAAGTCTCTAATGAGGGCAGAGAGTCCATACATAATATCTTCTGCAACTCATTCCATAGATATGGGGCATAAAAAGAAAAGCCTGTTTTCCCTAATTCAGTGCGAGGAGTACAAGACTGTAGTAGTAACTTGTGTGAGGAACGTGTGCCATAAGATAAAGTACAAAAAGTCAATAAATTACAGATATAATAGGGAAGTTTGCCCAACAGTGCCTTTGCAATAAAAAGTAACATATGCAATTTACGCCTTAAATACAAGGTGAGCGGCGAGGGGGAAAAGTTTAGTGGCTGCTCTCGCTATTGGATGTTTCTTACAGGAATTAATGTAGTCTTAGTCTGCCCTCGGTCTCCAGGCCAATGTTTCCCACACCTTTTCATCTTGTGTACCCCTTAAGCCTTTTCGTTGAGCCATAGTATCGCCTACCCCATGTTCTATATCGCTTTCTCCATCCCAATAGACTGCTCCATATATTACGTTTTTCCAAGTACCCCCTACTGGTACACGTACCCCTGGTTGGGAAACACTGCGAGTCTAGGCCACTGTTTTCCACCTCGATTTATCAAGTTCACACTGAGTCAGTTTTGTTGGCTTTGCCACAACAGACCAGACCAGCTGGGAAGGCAAGTCTTGGAGCACAGGACAAGTGGCTGTCTGAAAACAACTGGCAACAAAATAAAGAGTCTAAAACAACCAGTGACCTGTGAAAAATAACAAAAATAAGAATAGCATAAAAAGGGCACGCTGTGGGGCAGCGTGCTAAGCCCCCCACATTTGGGCTTACATTGCCCATGAGGACCGCGGTTCGAGTATGGACAGGGTGATTTCCTCGCCCTGCCCCATCTCTCTCTCCCAAACATTTCCTGTCTACTCTCACAATTTCCTGTAATAATAAAGCCCAAAAAAGTCCCCAAACATACTTAATAATAAAGAATAACAAAAATAACACGCCATTAAGGATTTTTGTGCATGTGTGCTTCATAACAACATGAAGCCGCATTGCTCTGGGTAACTCAATTCAACAAGTCCTCTCCTCTGTTGGGCTATATAGGAGGCTATTTGGACTGTAATATGCTCTTTACTTTGAACTGAGACTCTACAGCACTGTACCCTCTCCTGGGAGCCACAGCTCTCATATTGCCTTTAGCTATGAAGCAAGTGCAGCACAGATGGATAATCCCCCAAAGCTATAGGCTGTACAGTACAGTACATACTGTAGCATTGATGAAATGTACATAGTGTAGTGTGTATACCCCACAGTTTTGTAACAATAGAAAATAATTATTATTTAATAATTATTATTATTGTGTTAAAATCACCAGTATAATGACCACTATAATTATAATTTCCCTGATGATGATGATGATGATGATGATGATGATGATGATGATGATGATGATGATGACGATGATGATGAACAATAGGCTTAATTGTTATCATTCTTAGTAGTAGTGAAATTAGAAGGGGTAGGCTATCAGTATATCAGCAGTGTTGCAGCAGTAGCCATAGTGTTAGTTGTAGGTGCAGTAGTTTGTATTCTGCAGGTTGCTCCGAGTAGAAGAAAATATATTTTTTCATGAACAGCAAGTCAAGTCACTTTTACCCTTTCGACCCTTCATACTTCATCCTTTTGGAAAATACACACTGAAGCCGTTAAAATCCCACATGTGAGAGATCAGCTTGATGTGGGCTTATGCTGTGGTCTACTGTAGGTGCGCTGGCTGCCTTAATTCTCTCCCTCCCCAGCGCTGGAGAGAGGTGCGGGCATCCGTTAAACCTGATCAGGGCTGGACTAGGGGAGAAATAGGGCCCGGGCACTTTTGGATTAAAGGGGCCCCCCTCATAATATTACTGGTGGCGCAAAATTGACTCACCGGTGGGCCCCGCACCCTCGTGGGCCCCTATTTTCAGATATGTAAAAAAAATAAATTAAACATTTTTGGAAAATAGGGGCCCACGAAGGTGGAAGGCCCATCGGGAAATGCCCACTATGCCAGATGGCCAGTCCAGCCCTGAACCTGATGGCTTGATGGGGGGGTGATTTTGGTGCATGTGCAGGCGTAGGCCATTCTGCATCTGTGGAACTGAGAGCTCCATTATTGCTCCACACAGCATGGCCTTAAAGTCTGATTGCTGCTGCTGCTGCTGCAATATGAATTTGTTACTTTATTGCATCGTACTGTACAGGGCTATAGTACCACCCTCTTTTTCTGTACTCCTTGCATTTTCTTTCTGTCTTTCTGTCTGTCTTTCTGTCTTTCTTTCTTTCTTTCTTTCTTTCTTTCTTTCTTTCTTTCTTTCTTTCTTTCTTTCTTTCTTTCTTTCTTTCTTTCTTTCTTTCTTTCTTTCTTTCCATCTCATTTTCTTTCTCTCTCCCTCTCTCTCTCTCTCTCTCTCTCTCTCTCTCTCTCTCTCTCTCTCTCTCTCTCTCTCTCTCTCTCTCTCTCCCCCCCCTCTCTCTCTCTGTTCTATTACTCTCCCACTCTATTACTCTGCCACACATAATTCTCATCTCCCATGATCATTCACTTATTGTAACATAAATAAATAAGACACGTCATCACAATGATGTCTTTCCCAGAAGTTTGCAAAATTGCAGAGATTAGAAAGTTTATATTGCATTGTATCCTATACAATGTTATGCAATGCAATGCAATGCAATGCTTTTATATTATATTATATTATATTATATTATATTATATTATATTATATTATATTATTTGAAGCTTTTTGTGAGACTAAAAAGGAACAAAAAACAAACAATAAACAACAAATAAAAACAAGCTCCTCCTTCTGAATTAGCATTCACTTGCGTCCCAAGATGCCAGACAGATGGCATTGCTTCCCATACAAATGCCAGACTTGACATTTTTACGCACTTGCATTAAGAATATAAAACAGCCCGCAAGGTGAGTTTGTCTCAATATACGAGACTCTTAGCCATAATGTCACAAACAACACTAGAGACTTTGGGACAACTCTAAACACTAAAACAGTGATTGCTGAATACTCTGCAGTGCCCAACAATGGACATGATTTCATTCCCTTCTATGCCTTTCCTCAATACAGCTCCAGTCCATTCAGTCTGACAAAAACAAAAACAAAGACACACACGGTAATGAGGGTCAGTGCATCTTGCGGACATCTCGGATGGGAAACTGCACTCCCACACAGTAATGATGGAGCAAAACAAAAACAAAACAACAACAACAAACATCAAAACAGCAATCCAGCCAATCTCCCCACCACCCTGGGCTTGGTGAATTACACTGCTGCTTGCCAGCCCAGCGGTGGGAGAGAAGTGAGGTGAGGCAGCCGCCAAATGAGCAACTTTGTTGGAGACCAGGTCCTTGTCTATAGTGATGCCAGGCTGTCCTCCAGCATCTCTCTCTGTCTCTCTCACTGTCTCTCTGTCTCTCTCTCTCTCTCTCTCTCTGTCTCCCTCTCTCTCTCTCTCTCTCTCTCTCTCTCTCTCTCTCTGTCTCCCTCTCTCTCTGCCTCTCTCTCTTTCTCTCTCTCTCTCTCTCTCTCTCTCTCTGTAATGAATCTGCAGACCTGTAGCCTCAGGCTCTCTCCTCTGCATCATCTCAAGCACATAGAACACACACATATAGGCTGGATGGCTATGCATCCTTTGCATGATCATCATCAACTTTCAAATCTCGCACTGAGATGTTGGTCGGACCAAGATGATAATGAATAACGTTTCCCAAACGGCGTGGTTAACCCGCCTCCTGCGGTTTGCTACTGGTCGAGGCCAGAAAAGACTGTGCTGAAGTTTAAAGAAACACTATGCAACATTTTCATAGTCATGAAATGGCTTGGTACTCAAGATTTTACTTGACTGACCCGTAATGGGGAAAATTGCCATATTGCCATCACCGCCTAGTGCTCCTGCTCCGAAACAGCACTTGCAGTTTTGCCTGGCGGCGCCGCGCCTTTTGTTGTTGTGCAATTTGTGGCCGCTAGGGGCGTCTAGATTTCTATGCTGTATGAGCGGAGCGAGACCTATTCCTTCGTTTGCTAACTAAGCAGCAGCCAAGGAGGTCTACATAAGGCAGCAGCTTGCTGAAAGCTGGCTACTGGCTAGTTGATTGTAAAATATCACGCTGGCATGCAGTGAAAACAACGAATGGGACTGCAAATAAATCACGAGATAATTGAGATGAAAGGTTTGGACAGGCAAATAAATCGCTTGTGTGAACATTGGAAAAGGGCTTCAAACCGGAGAGAGCCGAACGCCAAAAGATGGGGATTTTATCATTCATTCACTGCACTGGGATGTATGCATTAGCATTCTCAAAACCCACGCCACCTCGTTTAGTTTACAAAGATACACAAATGTATACGAGTTGAAATCTGATGTCGCACATTTTATTTGATGTCAAAGGACACAATCAGTCGAGCGAGGCTAAAAATATATGTTGTTGCCGATCAAGAGGAGACGAAACGTGATCTCTAGTCGGCATATGGATGTCCACTTTCACTTTCAACACCACAGGAGATAAAACCGCGTCTTGTCACCTCGACTTCGAAATCGTTATTATGACAACAAAATAGCCGTTTGTTTCCTCGTTCTTCTAATGTAGGCTACAGGTACTATATAGTTACTGGAAATGTGAAATAAAGACGGGGATATCTGCCGAGAACAAGTGGATCAAATAATATCCATCTGAGGGAAGTGCAAACATGATTGCAGTTGTGTGAAGTGAATTACGAAGCAGCCAACTCATAAGCAAGGGGGGGAATCTCACATATGATAAAGCCCCTTAGAAGTGGAGAGAACTGAATGCAAGGAATCTGGTTAATTACAGAAGACGACGAAATTTAATTCGCACATAATCTCGAAGCCAATGTCTGTCTAATTTAGTTCAATGCACATTTTCGGCAGAACCACTAGAGGCCGCTATAAAGTTGTTTATATCTATGTGTTTATGTCAAAGTTGCATAGGATCGCTTTAAACCAAGCATTTTCCTACCGTAGTCCCAATACAACATCTGCGCTTAAACTACGACACTGCCTTGAACACGCCTCTAACCAGGGCTGTTGGAGATGCTCAAAGTTGATTGCTTCCAGACGAAATGGGTGGTGTTCCCGATTTCTCTGGAGCTCAGAAACTATATTTGTATTGCTCCTGGCCTGACTAGAAGCAAAGTTGAAGGTGTTGTGTCACTAGGAGGGCGTGGCCTGGCTAATGCATCCTCAGACTCTCTTCTCTTTTTAAAAAATGTATTTTTTATGGACTTTTTCGCCTTTATCTAAGATAGGACAGTGGAGAGTGACAGGAAGCGAATGTGGAGAAACTGATGGGTTAGGGATGGCAAATGACCCAGGCCAGATTCGAACCCTGGGTGCAACCCTTGGGCATGCAAGCCCAAATGTGAGGGGCTTAGCGTGCTGTGCCACAGCGCTCCCCCTGACTCTCTTCTTTTTATGTCTGTAACCCAAAATAACCATATAGCACAAACACACAGCCTGGATGGCCAATCACAGCATCTGACAAAACACTCCACTCTGGACTGCCTATAGTGTAGCATATAACAAGCACAGACTAGATGGCCATGACTTGTCAGACTTAAAGTGTCAACTCTTCTCTGAAGGTGGATCATCGCAAGCACATATGGTAACACATACTGTACAGGTTACATTTCCATGAAACTGAATGTCCTAGTTTCTTTGTCGCAGGATATACTATACAGTACGCAATGCATAGTTTTTCACATAAAATAGTTTCCACAACAAACCTTGCAATGCATCCTTAGACTAAAACTAACACAAGTTACAGTAGATTGGCATGGAGCTTTGAAGACAGGACTATAGAAATACTAGTGCTGGTGAAAAGCTGAAAATGCAGAAATATTTCCATAGTGAGCTGCCATTTGTATGGAAACTGCTATATGCCGATGAAATGTATTATTCATTTATTGTATAAGGGCTCTATTTAGACTGCCTCGCTGTCACAGTGAGCAATACATATTTTTGATATATGTAAAATGCATCCCATGGTGCGCAACATTTAGAAAATGCTGAGGTTGCACTCCAATGCGGCCAGGGGAAAAGGAGAGGCTCTTTTTTCCCCTTTCAGAATCCATGACATTCAGATGCCACAACAACAACAACACCAACAACAACAAAACACTCATGGTGCATTTCAGCAGCCTGGAGTGGACAAAGAACATTTGGACAAAATGTTGCAGAGCTGTACTGGTGGGTGAGAACATTTTGCATAAAATCTTTCACTGCATTTAGCCAGCTCTAGTGTGTACAGGACACTAAGCTATTCCTCTTCTCTCCATTCTTGGCCATTTCTCCACATGTACTGTGGCTGGCTCTTGTGTGGACTGGAGAGTGTGGACCGGAGACTACGCTATTCCTATTCTATACAACATTTGGCCATTGTGGATTCTGGGTGAGTTCTTTTGCGGAGGTTGACTGTATTCTTCATTCTATGCCCCACTTCCAAGCTCAAGTTCCCAGACACTGGCAGACTGGAAGACAAAGACAGGTTGCCGACTGAGAAGTGGGTGGATTCATGGGCTGAATTTTTCCAAAGATGAAACGTCTTTCATGTAAGAGACTAGATGTGGCCAGTTGCTACTAAACATGGTGTTTTTATCTTCAGTCCCTTCAGATATATTTAATATCAGGATATTGTCGCTGTCCAGCAAAAACCTTGTATCTCCACAAAAAGATATGTTATATTTGTTCCTCATTCATTATAAAATATTAATTAGTACTGCTTGTCAGTCTCCATGAGAAATGGAGCAGTCATAATACAGATTATATCAAACAAGGCCTTAGACTGCATATTTACTTTGCCATGAGCATTCTGCCACAACTATTAAAATAAATAAATAAAACGTCCTGCAGCAACACCAGCTGTCTTCTCGGCCTCCATGCGCGTAGTCCCCTTGCAGTTTATCGCTGCCTTTGTTTGTCCTCCCCTCCTCCTCCTCCTCCTCCTCCTCCTCCTCCTCTTCCTCACTCTGTCACTGTCAGCATCACTGTCAGTCTGTGACTTGTTTTCATGGTGCTGCTGTGCTGGACTTCTGCTATCTGTACTCGGCAGCCCTATAAACCCAGACCCTTTCTGCCTCTTTCTCAGTCACAGCCTTTCAGTCTAACAGAGATAGAGAGAGAGAAAGAGTCGGTCTTGTTTTTATTTTTGACTAGGAAGCTACCCCCCCTCCCCCAACTCTCACTGCTCTGTTATAGATGAACAACAAAACTGTACTGAACAACAATATACCCAAAACACAACACTTTTAGATTAGCCTGTCAGCATCTTGCATGGATTGCTACCTTAGGCTCAATTGATGCAATGCCATGCAATGTTAGAGAGAGAGAGAGAAAGAGAGAGAGAGAGAGAGAGAGAGAGAGAGAGAGAGAGAGAGAGAGAGAGAGAGAGAGAGAGAGAGAGAGAGAGAGAGAGAGAGACAGAGAGACAGAGAGAATCAGACATATTGGTGAAAAAACGACTGTGCTACACTGTTCTAAAATCTTTACTGTAATCTGATCTGCGCCCATAACCTGGTCCATCTCAACCCCACAGCATATGCAACATCTCATACTGTAGTTGAGACCACAGATGAAAACCAGGCCGGGGGACATGCGGGAAAAAGGGGACAGGTGTCCCTGGCCCAGGGAGATAGGGGGCCCAGAATTGGGTCCTCACCAGTACATTGTATGTATTGGGCTGGGGGGCCGTTTCAGATGATTTTGTCTTGGGCCCGGCCAAAGCTGTCAGCGGCCCTGACTATCAGTACCAGGGTATGAGATTTCTTTTTACTAGTACTCATCTCCGTCTGACTTCTATTACGTTAGACAGCCAATGTTATGAGCAGGTACTAAGTGACTAACCGCATGTGGTGGAGAGAGATAAGTGTTCTGTGTTGCCGCGAGTTATTATGGCTTCATGATTAAGCCTTTGCAAATCATGACTGCATTCATGATGATGAAATTCGTGTCAAGTACGAGAATGGCACTTTTAAGGGCCGTTTACTGCAATTGATCCCCTGCAGCTGCCTGGATCAATTCAAATCGTTGGTAAAAAAACAAATGGTTGCAAAAGAATTCTCAGTGGTGTAGTGGTGATGGATTGTACTAGTCAAAAGAAGGAAGGAGTGAGTGAAGCTGGTTATGACAGATATGTTGGTGACTTTAAGGGCAGAGGCTCAGAGCGAATTAACGCACAGGTAAGATATGGCTTCAGCCTAGGGCCCCCTCCTACCAGCGGGCCCCTGATTAGCCAAAAGTTAACAATTGTAGCATTGTGATGAGATGCAATATTGAAAGCTTCATCTGTCATTTTGAGTACAGCTTATGTACATGTTATCCTTAATTCCTAGGTCGTAATTATGACACAGTCTATGTAAATTTGTCGCGACATTTGCATTCCAGGGGACCCACAGCAACTTATAGCTTAGGGGCCCCAGTCCATCTAATCCGGGGGGCCCCACAGCAACCGATAGTTTAGGGGCCCCAGTCCATCTTAATCCGGCCTGGCCTGAGAGGCTCTCAAACGTTCAATGTCGGGGACACAAAATGTGATAGAAATTGATATGGGACAATATTATATGGGGGAAAACAGATTGTGATCATGTTTTTGCTATATCCCTCTGGCCTGCCTGCCTGCTGTGTGTGTATCTTTGGAGGCCAGACATGGCTCGCCGCCACAGCTACTGATATTACAATGTTCACTTCCACTCAACCCACAGCTAAATTGCATTCCGACAGATTGAAACTGTATTGACGTGTGTGTGTGTGTAGGTGTGTTTGTGCGTGTGTGTGTGTGCGTGTGTGTTTGTGTGTGTGTGTGTGTGTGTGTGTGTGTGTGTAGGTGTGTGTGTGTGTGTGTGTGTGTGTGTGTGTGTGTGTGTGTGTGTGTGTGTGTGTGTGTGTGTTGTGCGACTACGTGCTCTCACAACACACACATCTCATCATTGCATCAGTTTGATATCAGTCTTGTGCTGAAGCATGGGCATCAATTCTCTGACCCCAGTGAAGCCTGCTGCAGGTGTACAATATTACAGTGCCTTGAAAGCGGCGTGCTGGCTGACATTTTCAACCACTGTAATTACATCTAATACATGCACGCAGCTTGTTCCCATTCTGTAATATTAGGACCTGTCAAACACAACAGCATGTCTTGTCTTGGCACAGCTATTACGGCCGCCTTTCCTTTGTCTGTCTTGACACGGTTTCCATGACAGTGGAGGGGCCCGAAATATTATCAAATGCCTGTCATGTCACGACTTATTCTCAGTGAACACAGGTCCGTCTGCTGTGCTGTGCTGCACAGCGATACAATACAAGACAATACACCCTGTAAAAACAAAGGAGGTACGCACTTTGGGCTTCTAAATTAACAATTCGGTGCAACCAGAGCAGGACTAAATACTAAATGCAAAGGGGAAAGAATCTGCGTCTTCATCAGAGTCTCTAATGAAGACGCATGTCGAAACGTTAGTCTTACTGCAAAATAACAGAAAATAGACATCCGTGTGGCACCAGATTCTTTCCCCTTTGCACAGAATACAACCTGTATTAGTATAGCGCAATAATATCACAACTAAAGTTTTCTCAAAGCGCTTTCAAAATACACACACACATACACTTTCCCACATTCACACACCAGGTCTGGAGGCTGCCGCACGGTGCCAATTGCCTGGGGTTCGTGTAAGAAGGTGCATACATAACATAAGCAGGCGCACAAATAAAGTGAACATGACAAGCTTTCTCTTTCAAGTATTTTCTCAGAACTATCCAGGTTTATACCACGGCAGTCTGGAATCTCCCATTGTGACGCGCTAAATTGGGTGTTGATTAACTGTCTATAGATGCACACCTGAAGTAGTCCCACTATTAGGTCACTTTTCTGACCGCATAACTCCAGTGTATCAATGCGCCAAGGCACGCACGTTCATAAATTACACACAAAAAAGTTGCAAGCATTACGCGCTGAATTGACACATCTCGCATCGCGCGTCTGGAAACACCAGTAATGTATAGTGAATCTGGAGCAAATCTTAGTAGTCCTAGGCCTAATCAAATTTCAAACATGTTTATTTCTCCCAACTGACCATCACTCTGTCAACTTTGTGATAGAGAGAGAGAGAGAGAGAGAGAGAGAGAGAGAGAGAGAGAGAGAGAGAGAGAGAGAGATTCAGATTCCCTGCGCAAAGGGACGCCCGTTTCACGTGGGCGTTTCTTCCCCACGAGAGGAGATGTTTCCTGTGGTTGTAGCGTTTATCAGTTGAGAGAGTAGCGTAACTTGTGAAAAGTATGGGATATTTTCGGATCAATAGGCCTAACTATGGGAACGCAGTGGAAAGTAAATCAAGGGGAGTTTCCTATGGGAGGAGAGCAGATTGACGAGGTGCCTGTTTTGATAAAGTTAATGGCGAGGCGAGGCATTTAGAATGTCGCCAAGATGCGCGGGGTATTTTTTTAATCTATTGAGATCTGTACATTTGTAGGAATCATGCCAACTGTAGCATAGGCTAATCTAGTGGGCAAGTCAGACGCGCCCATATATCGGATTGAGGCAACTGACTTGACAACCAAATGCGATAGAATTAACGACTGGCTCTTGACTTGACAACCGAATGCGATAGAACTAACAACGGTGTCTTGGCCATAACAACCTTCAAATTAGAATTAGCAACGGCAGTTCGCCAGAAAGTTATGAAAAGAAGCTTCTTGTGGCGGAAGGAAGTAGTTCTACAGAAAACCTTTATTTTAGCTATTAAAGCATCGAAATAATGCCTTAAATAAATTTCAGACAGCGTGGTAACCGTGGTATAAGCGGGATAATTGACTTAACGGTGTGCGTATAACAGAAAAAATAATGCACACCGAGGTGTAACGGCCACTCCGCTTTGCGTCGTGGCCGCATCACCACCTAGGTGTGCATTATTTTTCCTGTTATACGCACACCGTGTCGTCAATTATCCCTTACATAACCCATGTGCCGTACCCCTTAGGTTCGTTTCATGGCATTGTGTCATTTAGCATGTCTCATATATAGCATATCTCTAACACTTTACAAAAACGTCCTATTCACAGCTTTATAAACAGTTTATAAATAATGAGCTAATCATCAACAAAATGTTTACAGATGTTTATAAATGGGCAAGAAATTCTATGCTAACACAGCAGACACAGCGCAGTCGCAGCGGTCCTGGAAGTTCCAATTGCTTCCAATGATAAACACCTAGCCGCCTAGCATTTTGGAATCCCTGGCTGCGTACGCATTCGTTTGTATATCAACAGCCGGAACCCATGTATACCTTCTGGCTGATTCTGTGTTTTGCACTAGAATTGTAATTGGATAAAGTGGCCACATGCTTGTGTCTGTAACCCTTGTGTGTTGCCGTGATTGTCAAAGCTCATGTCATGCTGTGGTGATCCAAGCCATACAGTGTTACTGTACCATGATGTCTGGAATCTATAAACTGAAAGGCAACACACTGAAGTGTCCACCATGCTCAGAGCTAACATGACAAATAAGTGATGTTGAGAGCATTGTATATCATCACCGGGTTAATGTTGCCATCTGAAGTAGGGGTCGACCGATACAGGTTTTTTAATGGCCGTTGCGATACCGATTTTTTTTTCAACACCCTTGGCCGATACCCGATTTCCGGTGCCCGATATGGGTAAAAAAAAAGGTCTCAAGTTAAAAATGAACATTTATTTAACATTATCAAATTGAGGTAGAACATGTAACATTTAAACACCCACTCTAACAATCAAGTAATGTCTAAATATCAACCATTACACAAATAAAGTGTCTTGGTGCTTTTAAAAACACGAATAACATAAAATAATAATAAATATTGCGTAACGGCAAAAATCACACGTGTATCGGCCGATACCGATACACTTAAAATACCCAAATGTCGGCTGATATATCGATCTATCCTTAATCTGAAGATTATTATTATTATGAGAATGCGCCTCTGTTTACGCTATGTTGTGAAAAAACGGTCAGGGAGGAATTTCTCTCTCCCATCCCACACAAACGCCTACAGTACCAGCACCAGCACACATGCACACACAGCGGACATGAATCTGCTTGTCAGCAAGCAAGGCCGGATTAAGATGACCCGGGGCCCCTTGGCTACAGGTTGCTGTGGGGCCCCCCCCGGAAGGCAAATTTCGAGATAAATGTACATAGATGGTGGCATATTTTCGAGTTGGAAATTAAAAATGACATTTTTACCAACCGTACTCAACACACAATATGACGTTTTCAATATTGCATCTTGACACAATTCTGCAATTTTTGACTGTTGGCCCATCTGCCAGGGGGCCCCTAGGCTGCAGCCATATCTAGCCTGTGCATTAATCCGGCTCTGTCAGCACTTGTGTCCCATAGCCGAAAGGTGTGGAGGAGATGTACTGTACGTGAAAACATGAACTCACAAAACCCTGTGGTGTATTATTAATGTAGCTGTTATATGTGAATGGACAGTAAATGCCAATGGCTAGCACTAAAAAGACCTGCAACAGCTGCAATGGGCTAATAAGGGCATTGTAGTTTTCAGAGTGAGGAGTCTGCACACTTAGAATCCTTTTTGTTGTGTTTTATTTTTTCATGGCAGGATAACGTTTCGACCTCAACAGTCTTCTTCAGATTATCTCGAAGTGTGCGGACTCCTCACTCTGAAAACTACAGTTGACCTTCGTCCTGCACCTTTCCCTGGGATGTGCACAATCCTCTCCTTCAACTAATAAGGGCATTGCCCATATAGCATGTCCCAGAAAAAGCTCGTTCCATTCTCTCTGGTGCGGTTATCTGGACAATAACATTGACCTAAGGCTATATTTGACAATGCTTGCTTTCATGTGCACTGTGTGACCCTCTATGGATGCCATACATTTCCCAGCATCCCCAACCGCCTCAGTTTTTCTCTCCAGTGTCTTGTGTGGGCAGGGAAGCTGACAGAGGGTGGTGCAAAGGGGTCAGCTGTCCCGGGCCCAGGAGGAGGGGAACACAGAAATGGCTGCTCATTACACTGTATGTATGGGGGTGGGGGGGTGGGGGGTGGGGCTTTCAGATAACTTTATCCTGGGCCTGGCCAAAGCTGTCACTGGCCCTGTGTGTGTGGGACCAAAGTGCAGGCCTGGGGGTCGATAAACAGAGAGGCCTGCATTCGCGCAGTATTATTATTTCTTTTCTTGTTAAGCACAAGTGTTGGGGCCGGCCAAGGGGAAGATGAATGGGGGCAGCCCAGCACTGACAGTCTATTAGGCTGCTCGCCGCCCTGTGTTGGTGTGGTGTGTCACATATGACATATTTTTGGTATGTGTGTGTACATACTGTATGTGCTGTGTGCTTTAAGTGTGTGTGTCATTATACTGTATGTGTAGGCATAAATAGTTTGTGTGTGTATGTGTGTGTTTGTGTGTGTGTGGGGGGGGGTGGCATCCCCTATGGCTTCACGACAGAATTTCACCTGATTTGGCGTCTGTGATGTCGAATAGAGGCAGTCGTAATGAAGATATTCTCTTCACAGTGCCAGAGAAATGAGAAATGAGCTGTTCTTCTCGCATCAGCAAACGCTTAATACAGATTAGCCACGTCTCACAAGGTGTTATTGTATTGTGTGTGTGTGTGTGTGTGTGTGTGTGTGTGTGTGTGTGTGTGTGTGTGTGTGTGTGTGTGTGTGTGTGTGTGTGTGTGTGTGTGTGTGTGTGTGTGTGTGTGTGTTTGAGAGAGAGAGAGAGAGAGAGAGAGAGAGAGATTAATTCTGGGTCTGCCCCCTGTCCCCTATCCCCATCTCCCTGTCTCTGTCTCTGTCTCTGTCTCCATCTCTCTCCCACAGAGTATTCCTCAAAACTACCCCAGGGACACAGAGCGACAGGGGCCTTCACATCCCCCTGGCTGCCACATACCACTCACTTCCACCAAAGAGCTCTGATAAAAGGACACACATGTCATGTCACATGTCACCAGGGGTGAAAGTGGTTTTCATGTCTTAAGGGCCGTACACACACGTCGCTACTAGTTACTCGCTCAGCGAATGAAGTCAATAGAATGTCCCATCTGCCAGGGAATAGAATGTCGATGTGTTCCAGCGAGACGAGCAGGCGAGTACTGTACAAGCGATGCGATGTTTGCGGGTCCCGAGTTGAAAATATTTTAACTTCGAGCGAGGCGAGTAAGCGAGTAACCAATTGGAATGCAGAGTTCGGCACTGCTCGCCTGTTCAATGGCAGTTAAAGTAGCGGGAACTTTCAGCGAACGTTCCATGAAAGAGTGGCGAGTAGGCGAGCAAGCGAGAAGCTAGTAATGTGTGTGTACGCCGCTTTACCGGTGCTATCCTCTCTCCCCCTCACACACACAAACAAACAATAAACAAACAAAATAAACACGCAAACAAAATATGTGCACTACAGATCTATTTCATTGCATGACTGTTTCGGGTGTCTATTCATAGGACACTTGTCTGAAATGGCATTGTGTGGTTGTATGTGTTTTCTACTTAAATAGTAGACCTTACGTTTTGTCAAATGTGTGCTTTTGGCCTAACCTGGTTCTCACGCGATGGTTGTTACCAACCATCGGGCGTTGGTGTGTTCAAAACAGCTCGAACCTGATTGGAGAATTCAGGTGGTTTTTTTTTAATCACGTACTGCTGCAACTACTGACTTGTATGTACCCCGCCCCGTGATCCCGCACCGCGATTCTGATTGGACAGGCTGTGCAATATCTGATTCCTTCGGGCTCGTCTAAGATTTCCAGACCCAAGTGCGAGCTCATGAAGTTTAACGAAGATGCACGAAGAAAAAAGGCTCTGCGTGAGAGCCAGGCTACTTTTGGCCTGCATTATCCCTATTCTCTTACCAGTACTGTGCACCAGCTGTAAATTTTATACCGGTGCTGCTACGTACCTGTGCGCACCGGTCCACTTTCACCCCTGCATGTCACCATGCAGGAATAATATCAGCCCATAGCCCAAACTCCTCTGTGAAGCCAAGCTGGTCCATGGAGATCCAGCTTTCGGAGACCAAGGGCTTCTTTTACAGACATGACAGCAGTATCACAGAAGTGCTCTTGAACACCGCACTCAAAGCTACCTAGCTTGGATCTTGGCTAGCAATTTGTCAATCAAGCATATCTATTGCCTTAAGCTAGCAGACGCTAGACTACGTTGGGAGATATTATATCCCTTTACTCTGGCTTTAGATCTGTAAACAACTTTAATTGAAAGTGTTTTGCACTTGTTGTGTGAAAAAACACCTGTGATCAGCATTGCGATTTAATTACGGGGAACTTTAAAAAATAAATAAATGCAAAGTCCTTTTGGTCGCAGATGATGTACGATTTCTGATTACAGATGCAACAGATTCCTTTGAACGGTAAGATGAATTATTCATTAACACCGCTGAACAGTGCTGGACTGGCCATCTGGCACACCGGGCATTTCCCGGTGGGCCCTTCATCCTCGTGGGCCCCTTTTGTCAGAAAAGTAAAAAAAAAAAAAAACATTTTTTTTAATATATACATTTCTGAAAATAGGGGACCACGAGGGTGCAGGGCCCACCAGTGAGTCAGTGCTGCGCCGCTAATTATGAGGGGGCCCCTTTAAGCCAAAAGTGCCCAGGTCCTATTTCCCCCCCAGTCCAGCCCTGCCGCTAAAGGAGGTACCTTAGTCACTGCTGCTAGAGCAGACTTGAGTGCCTTGGTGGCGTGCTTTTTAAGATGCAGTGTAAGAAGCCCACCAGCCCCGAGCTACGGTGCTGCAGTGACAGCCCCATTCAGACGATGCCACAAAGTAGTCGAATGATGAACAGGACACACACACACACACACACACACACACACACACACACACACACACACACACACACACACACACACACACACACACACACACACACACACACACACACACACACACACACACACACACACACACACACTTTACAGCCACAAACTTGACAGGCGCTACCTTAATAAATTGGGCTATTGTCGAAATGTTCATTTCTTCGTCTAATTTAATCTACAAAGTGAAACTCACAAAGTGCAATATCTCAAGGCTTTTGGTTTTCATCTCTGTGATATATTATTTACATTATTAGCATATCCTTACTTATTAATATATGGCCTCACATTTTTGTCATCAGAGATTTCAGAGACACGCACACACACACACACACACACACATACACACACACACACGCACGCACACACACGCACACACACACACACACACACGCAAGCACACACGCAAGCACACAAACGCACACACCAATGCTCTCTCTCTCTCTCTCTCTCTCTCTCTCTCTCTCTCTCTCTCTCTCTCTCTCTATCTCTCTCTCTCCACTTCAAGCTCCATTCCCTATCCCAGCAGCTTTCTCGGCCTCTCAATGTATGTACTAGAAGAGCTACTACAAATGGAGGAATAAATGGAGGGGTAAACAAGTAAACAAAAAGAGTTTGTCCTCTTACCTGGATGTTGGTGAAGGATGCCTTGTTGGTGACGTCATATAAAAGCAGCAGGGCTGAAGGAGGGGACAGACATAGAAACAGAGTATTAGAAACATTGGGTCAGCTGTATGTTTTTTTTTTCCATGTCCCATTGTCAATGTCACACAGCACTCCACAGCACACAAGTGAACACTGGACACAACAAAATTGCCTTTATGCCTTAACCGTGCAAGGAGGCATCCCCGAATGGCGCGCCAAGGGAGCAGTGCAGTGGGACGGTACCATGCTCAGGGTACCTCAGTCATTTGAGGAGGATGGGGGAGAACAATGGTTAATTACTCCCCTCATCAACTTGGCGGGTCGGGAGTCGAACCGGCAACCAGAAAATACATTTTCTATTTCCCCCATTTCCCCCACTCTTGTTCCTTCTGTCCCCCACCAAGGCAGTCCATTTTTTCCTCGTCTCTGGCCAAGTGGGTACGGAGTTGGACGGTATCTATCACAGGGTTGCAGGTTCAAACCCCACTCTAACCAATCCCCTCCTCCCTCCATCGATGGCTGAAGTGCCCTTGGGCAAGGCATATACCCACACTGCTTCAGGGCTGTAACTAATACCCTGTAATGTCTGTAAGTCACTTTGGATAAAAGCATCAGCTAGGAGTAATTTCATGTAATGAGTGCGTTTACATGCAGTTCAGTATCCCGAATATGAGGCTTATCCCGGTTATGATCATATTCGGGATAAGGTGTTTATATGCGCACAGAACGTTATATCCCAGTCTACATTCTTGGCCGTTATAGAATTCTCTTCAAATGCGTGTAGCCTGGATACCAGCAACAGCGTTCCATGGGAAGCCCCTGTATTCGGGATAAGGTGTATACATGCGTCAGTATCCCGGCTTCTTTCGGAAAACTCCACCTAGCATATCCCGATTTCTCAGTATCCCGAATAAGGGCTTATTCGGGATACTGAAGTGTTTATATGCGCAAACGCAAATTCGGGATACTTAATATCCCGATCATATTCGGGATACTGAACTGCATGTACACGCACTCAGTGTAATGTCCAATTACACATGATGGAAAAAGAGCAAAAAAAGTACCAGAAAGATCCTCTATTAAAGAATGATATTTTCAAAGTCCAGGGTCAGAGTAAGAAAAAGAATAGTGTAGCCATGTGCCTGTACTGAACACACATTTAGAACATCAGCCTGTGAATACGCTACTGTTTGTGTTTGGTATAAGTCCACTATTTTGGACTGAGTCGACCTATTCATTGTTCAGATCCATGTATGTTCTAATATACAAATGTTTTGTCGTGTCCATTGCATTGCCATCTGACACATGCTCAGATTTTTTCCCCCTGATATACACATTCTGCCTCTGACTGTCTTGCACATTTCATCCCTATAGTTCATTAATGTCTTAAAGTGAAAGCAAAGTGAAAGCCCACCTGGGAAACTCCATCTCCCATTGTCATTGTGACACAGCACTCCACGGCACACAAGTGTTCACTGCACACTGCACACAACAAAATTGCATTTTATGCCTCACCCGTGCAAGGGGGCAGCCCCAAATGGTGCCCCAAGGGAGCAGTGCGGTGGGACGGTCCCATGCTCAGGGTACCTCAGTCATGGTGGAGGATGGGGGAGAGCACATATAATTACTCCCCCCACCAACCTGGCATGTCTGGGGTCAAACTGGCAACCTTTGGGCTACAAGTCTGACGCCTTAACCGCTTACCCATGACTGCCCGTTCAGATCCATGTATGTTCTAATATACAAATGTTTTGTGTATATGTTTTGTATATATTCATGCTCAGATGTGTTCCCCCTGATATACACATTCAGTAACACATTTACATTGTATGTATTAGTGCCAATAGATGTGACACTAAAATTAAGTGTTACCACACATTCTGCTTCTGACTGTCTTACACATTGTATCACCAAAAACGAAGGAAAAGGGAAAAAGGGGAAAGGAGAGACTTGCAGAGCCATTATCCTGGCAGCCTTGCATCTGCTGTTAGACACAAGATGCATCGCTGCCCTTTCTGTAAACCTCCAAGCATCGTT